>NW_020271344.1:706165-1053612 GCF_002803265.2 Melanaphis sacchari
GTGTGTGTGTGTGTGTGTGTGTGTACGTCCGTTCGCGAGTGTTTGTGTAGCGCTCGGAACAACGTCTCCGTCGTCGAAGGGTGGTGGTGGTGATGGTGGTGGCGGCGGCGGTGGTGGCGGTGGTTCTACTGCCGCTGCTGCTCTCGGTGGCGACCGACCGATATTATTACTGACCGCGTGTGCGCGACGAAGACCTCCGCCCTTGCGGCATGGTTGTTATTGTTGTTATTCGACGTTTTTTTTCGTTTTACGCCACGGCGTTTTCTAACGCCGTATTATTATATTATTATTACAACTATCATCAAATAACGTTTAAGTAGCGCACGCATTCGCCAGTCCCCCCGGACTCCCTCCCCCCCGGTAAATGTAATGCTTCGGCGCATGGCGGCAGCGAATATCGGTGAAAAAGCGCGCGCGCGCATAATCGATGAGATTTCGTTATCAATCCGTGTCGTCGCCGTTCGTTCGTTCGTTCGTTTGCCCCCACCGCTGATCCCACCCCGCCAGACACCTAACGAGTAGACGCGCACGGTCCGGCCCTTTCGCCCGCCCCGTGATTTACTTTCGAGCGCCGTAAGGGTTGCGCGCGACGAGATGGAGGGGCATGTCGCGCGTCGCTACCGTTGGTCACCAATTCCCTCCCCCAACCACCACGGAATCCCCACCAATATAGACGTGACGGCAACACGACACTCACCACGTCTACCTCCCCACCGTAAAACTACCGCGAGCTTACACACATACGATAACGACCATGATAATAACGTATATATTAATACACTCACCGAAAATCAAGTACGCATTTGTATACAATTTCTGTTTTTTTATTTGCTCCCCCTAACTACTAATACTAATACTACTAATACTACTAGTACTACTATTACTAGGTACTACTACTACCAGCACACTATACTGTCGCCACAACTTGTTAGTTATCTTAATACGAGATACTATATTATACAGCTTCAAATAATAACTGTAGTTAAGTGGGTTTCTGAATTTTTTCAGGAAAATTTAGGGTAGGTACCTATATCGTTTATAGTGCGATGTTCACAAAGAACCTAAAAAACGAGCAATATTTAGCGGATTTTTTTAAACAGATAAGTAGGTACTTTTTTATCTATAAATATTTTCACAGATTTTTATAATGGATACCATAATATTATGTTAATTCAATTTATTTATAATATAAAATATTTATTAAATACTGTTTTATTTCGAATACGGATATTGTGGACCAGCCTTTTTTATGGTAGAATTAGTTCTTTAAAGTGCAAAATAGGTCGACTTATATGTTGCATGTTTATGCATACTCGAAATAATATCATAGTTGTCTTGAACAGATGACTAAAACAGTATGTAAACGGCCAAATTTTAATGAAAAAAAAAATATTATGGATTATAAATAAGCTGATAGTTCAATGGATTACAGCTGTGCGGTAGTTCGTTTTTAAATTACAACAAAAAAAAACAAAATCGATTTTTATTAATAGTTTAACGCAAATATTCCCGTTTTTCATTATTTCTATTTTTTTTTTTTGTTTTTCCTAATTAATTAAAAAAGTACTGTAAATTACTTTTACTTATTAATTACTTTCTAGAGTACTTATTAATATATCAAATTATCTACCAGAAACCACTCTAAAAATTAAGATAAAGCATTTTTAGTGCTCTAAATGTGAGTATGTGTGATGTAGGACAGAGATAAAAATTTATCATAAACCAATACATTCATTGCTCTGCTTAAAACCTAAAATGGGGGCGAGCAGGCTTGACAAATTATTATTCGTATTATAATAAATTATATTATACGTAATAAATAATACTAATAATAATACTTCCGCGCGCCATAATTTCTAGAAAAATATTCATATCGCTTATATATTCACCACAATTAAGCCAAGTCAAATATGTTTTAGATGTAATCTAATTCTTATATAATTATACCACTGCAACGTTTTTTTTTTTTTTTTTTAATTAGTGTATGTTTATACCTACAATCTAGATGTTAAATCATACTGCTATATGACTATCGGAATGTCGTTTTTTTTTGTGTTGGTAAACTTTTTCGCAGTGCCTTTAAAAAAATTAAACACAACAGTCTATTGTCTAAATACATAATAATAATCGTCATGTGCCTCTGAAATTTAAAAAATATCACTAATGAAACTGTGAAATACGAAATCATAAACAAAAATTAATGAATAGACCAATTCAATTTCTAATGTTTTTATTGTACGAATACTACTTATAATATTATTGGCCTAAGTACCTAACTATTAATAAAAATATATTTTATAATCATATTCTATAATTTGTAAACTACTTTAGAGTGGTTTAATTTTCCGAATATTTATATATATCTTATGTTCAAACCGGAATAATATAATTTAAAATTAAATTAAATTGCATAAGACATTATAATAATGGCCAGCCAAACTTATTACTTTGAAGGAAACTAAATAAAAAAAAATTAATATTATTTGTGTAATAAAATAGCTACAACTATTATACAAGGAATATTATCTGCAGACATCAGACGACATATTTTAACTAAATTGGTATTGGTTTGGAGTCGGTTTTAGCATATAATACAGTTTAATGTAAAATATTCAGTGAATATATTATTTTAATACACTGGGAACAAACTGGATAATAATATATAAATAACAGTAATAATAATAATGGACAAATGTCTCTTTTCCGAGTTTCATCCGTTGAAATCAGTTTTGACAGCTAAATGAAAAATTTAATACATAATATTACGAAAAATATTATTGTATATTATTATTAGAGGTAGGTCCTACAGAACTGCCGTGCCACTCGGACTCGGGTGTGGTAATGAAAACGATTTTGTTTTTATTTTATTGCTTCCTATACACATCAAACTTACAAATGCATCATATACATACATATACGCATATAATGCATGTAATTATGTTAATAAACGCGAATAACGCTTCCAAACAATATAAACTGGGAGCAATGATCACGTCGGAAACGGTCGATTTTCAAAAAAAAAAACCACCGCTGTCTCACAAGCCTATTATTATTATTAGCCATACTATAAGAGTAGGTAATAGTATATAATACATAATATTATACTAAACAAAATAATAACGGAACGCGCATGTCCGAAGAATTCTCATGGGCGCAAGACACGTCGCCGTGTTATGGACTGCAACTATATAATATAGAGTATAGACAATGGCCGGGGGATTATGTCTTATAATTTCTATAGTTTCAACAATGTTTTTAAACAGCACATCTGTTTAGCCCGGGCAGTAGCGCTCGTTATTGTTTTTACTTTTAAATAATCCCTCTTTCTCTTTTCCTCTCGTCTTCTGGGGTATAGACCATAAGTATATGATTTTTTTAAGCTTGTTACTTAATATACCATAGACTAACATGCTGCAAATTATTTATCAAACGTAAAACAATATTGTTTTTGTTCTTTAATAAAAATATGCATGATGAATTATATATTCGCTAATTAGTAAGTATTTAAAAAACAACATAAACTTGTGTAATACGGTAGTACACTTCACAGCATATAATAATATATATTATAAGAACATAATATCGGTTATAATTATTATTAAATGCAAGTTGTACCTATACCCATGCGGCATACACATCTTAATTATTCAGCGCACGATCTCAGAATTATCAAAATTCTTTACTTTTCAATATCATTATTGGTAACAATTTAATCATAATAATACTTATAAGTATAATATAACAGTCAGAGCAGTTCGAAACGGCTATTTAAATTGAATTATCTATATATATACACTACACAGAAATAAAAAATTGGTTTTTTGAGAATAAGTATAATTATTTATATACTTATTTATATTTCAAGATTTCATTTTCGTTTATTAAAAGAATATTATTAAACGCGTAATTTAAAACAAGAATTTGATATAAGAATAATAATTTTAATTTGGTAACGTTGTTTTTTTGAAAATTAATTTTTTTATTATGTATAACAACGTCTATACATAAATAATTGCCGGTTTTTTAAAAATTGAATCTAACCATTTATTTAAATTGTTTCGACTAATTTAAAATTTTTTAATACGAAACACAATTAATTAGGCTATTTTTAGGTACAGAAAATAAGTAAATAATATGGCCCAACAAAAGATGTTTTGGATTAGAAACCGTCGGAACGTGTATACAATGAGTTATGATGAACGACATGATTAACTGAAACCGTGTATTAATAGTTGCCTGCCCAGGTACGCCTGATGAGCTGTCCAATACATAATATTATATTATAACACAATAAAATAATTAAACTTGGGATGGAATTAGTACAAGAATAATCGTGTAATTATATGATCTAGGTTTAACTATATTTTAAAATATAATCACAATTATAAAAATAACTAAATCTAAAAATTGTATGGTATAATATACAGTATAATCAGTATATAGGTACGGTAAAATGCATTTTATGTAAGTACATAATACTTTATTTTTCTATATTAGGCACATCTATATTTCCTCGATAATTATACGATTACTGAGTGACGATTATGTTACAAAATGTATGATCATTGAACAATGTTTTATAAACGAAAACGATATCAGAAAAATATATATAATAATGGTCTACGAAACAACTGCAGCAGCAGTATATATCGATGGCTGAATGGCGGCGGCGACGACGATGTACAAGATTGGTTTACATGAAAAAGCAATTACGTAAGATCGTATATGCGCTTTGGTACACGCATCGTCGTCGTAAAGTCGTTAATCATTTGTAAGTGTTTTTTTTTTTTTTTTTTTAGGTGGATATTCTTAATTTCTCAAAGATTTTTTATTTATTTATTTTTGAATCCAATAATGCGATAGAAATTGCCCACGATAATTAATGTAAATCTCGACTCGTTATTTAAGTATATGCTATACTCAATATATTATATTATAATTTATAATACACTTTGTATAATATGCGCGCGGGTTTATCTTTCCATATTATATCCACACTAGCCGGCCATTGCGTCCTGCAATACATCATTATTCATTATATATTATTATTATTATTATTATTATAGAGTATCGATAGGTATATTGTAATATTTATGTTATTATAAGAAAAAATAACGCTTGCTATTTTTTTCTTTTTATATGTGTATTAGGTGTAACGATATTATTTAAATGGCCGAAGGACCGCACATTATATGAAAACATTTTTATGCGTATAAATTATAATATCGCAGACTCAAACATATATAAATGTACACATTTTTATATTATACGATATTAATATTATGAATGGAATCATAATATAAAAGAAAAATATTCGAGAAACACTGGCAGCCTCGAACGGTAAATTTATTAGCGTTTTGTGAAAAATCTCAAGGCGCTAGATATTTCATATAATACGTACCGACGGGCATATTATTGTATCTATATAAGATAATGTAAATAATATAATTTATATACATATTACACGGGTAATTCGTCGATTATGCCATAGAATAATGTAAAAATCTAAAAGCTACACCCGAGGCTGTTGCGCGACTATGCAGTTACTTTCTCGTTTTGTCGTGTAATAAAGAAAACTCGCGAAAAACCAAACAATCGAAGTGTCCAACTCTCTGCAAATATGTATTATTATTGATTACTTATTATTTATGATTATTTGTTAGTTTAATCTCTGCATAATACTATATGTTCAGTGTATGCATTCAATGGCCACCACCGATGAGTGATTTTTATGTGTTGGGCTTCGAGAATAAAATACATAAAAAAAAAAAAAACAATAATCGAAAGATACTGGAGGTCAATCAACGAAAACACTATAAAACCATTAACCTTTTGGTTAGTATATTTTATATATTATACACATTATACTTATTTTTTTTAACGAACAAATACACTTAATATATCATTTATAGTGTCGAGTTTAAAATATAAATCTAAATACAAGTCACTGATCGACTAGAACTTAGAAGATCACTATAAATGTATAGTAATTAATAATACGAGACATATTATACATTAAACATGTATATTATGTTTCAGTAAAATAGGTAAAATAAAGATTCGTTAAGACGAAATGAACTCCGATAAAATTATTTTATAGGCTTAGAAGAATTTCCTTGTGAAACATTTAATACATAAACAAGAGTACTCCGTTACGAACTAGTTCAACCAGATTCGGCGTGTATCTCTGTACCTACTGACAATAATTATTATAATCGTCACCATGTGACGTTTCGTTGTTGATTGTGAGTTAAAAGTTCGTCATAACTCATAATATTATATTAAGAATATCACCGCAATAATAAAATTATTATCCGTCGGTTTTTACGACTGCCAGTAAAAAAATATCCTAATGATATTACCTGTAGATTAATTTGATATTAATATAATATTATTATTATTCACTGTTATTACATCGATATATTATGTATACAGAACTGCAAACCCACTTCATCCATAAATAATATTTTATAAAGAATTGGACTATAACGTCAGATTGTAGTAATAAAGTATTATAACGTCTTCAACAGATCTCCTATTTTATAGTTTTATTAATTTATTATTTTAATGTAGGTTCGATTATAATATGGTTTATGTATACTGGGCGCAAAACAATTAAGTCATTTTAAAATAGGTATCTTCGGGCTATGGGTTTAATTGTTTTCCCATGAAACCACCATACAGTTATTTATATGATGCAGCAGGGTATGTGCTAGGATTATTTATGGTCGCGATTTTAATATTGTAGTAATACATTATACATTTATAACTTAACCAGTACACATATTATTATTACGTACGCATTAAAGAGAATAAATAAGAATTATTTGTAAGCCGTTTTTTAAACGTTATAACAATTTTTTTTACATAATTAAATGTATAATCGTATAAATGAATAATAATAATATTACGCACATGATATACGCTGATATTCGGTGAAATAGAAGTTTCAATTAAAAATTATAAAAGTGTGTTGTAATATAGATATTAGATATTCATTGTACACACGATTTCGCGAGAGTTATATCCGCTAATTCGAAAAAAATAAATAATAAGTAATAAGTAATAACCATTATTATTGTATGTTAATGATTAACTTTTATTATGACGTCGAAATTGCACGGAACTTAATAATAATAAGGACCGGTTAACGAAATAGTGAAAAAAGAAATTTGAAAAATTACTGCAATACATTATAGCTAGTCAAAATAAATAATTCGAGTGAATATTATATTATTTAGTAATTAATAAGTTACGTACTACATGGGCACTTCTATACAGCGATATTATATTAGTAAGTATACCTACTAGGTTGAAGTAGCCGTTATTATTGTAATATACGTTTTTTGACAGTTTGACGTGTGTTTTCTCTTAAATAACGTGTTAAATAATCATAATAATGCATACAATTATAAAACATATGAAATGCGTAGAAAAAAATAAATGACTGAAATAGCGTCGTGTCGGACAGACTTTATTTAAGGATATATGAGGTGTAGCAAAAAAAAAAAAAATTAAATAATTTACCAAACTTTATAGAATTAATCTCGCATGCATGTTTTTGAACGTTCGTTTAATGATTGTACAAAAGCATTTACCTGAAACACACAAAAAACAACAACTATTAATATAATAATTCAAACAGACTAGGTTTTCATTTAATACTGATAAAATGTCAAGTGGTTACACTTAGTTACAGATATCAACTTACGATAACGCTTTTTTAAGTTCATATTATTATTATTATTACCTTGTTCAGTTTTTCTAATTTTTAATTCAAAATGTAAAACTCACATAGTCACATCCCATTAAACACGCGCATACGACACATTACTTAGGTAGTACATACGATTAAGATCCAAGATTAACTGGGCTAATCTTCAGAGTATACAAATTGTGGATTCATAAGTGAAATAAAAAAATTATTTTTTACCATCTAATGCAAGGTCAAACGTTTAGGTAGTAAATAATATATAGTTTATACACAAGCCTACAAAGATTTTAATGGCGCATGTAAAAATATAGCTCTTGTTCCTACCAGAGTTGAATAGAAAAATCACATCTATCGAGAGAGGAAAAAACGTCCGTTGTACAAAACGATATTTGCAGAAAACAATATAGCTATATAGGCACCAGCTTGCTCATGTCATTGTCATTTGTGGTTCATCAATCATTCTGTTTACGAATAATTCTAGTTTAAATCTTTTGAAAAATTTTTTCGAGATATTATTTATTCATTAAATACAAATTTTCCCCTATTACTCATGCATGTGCACGCGGAAGACCTTTTATAATCACTATTTATATTTTTAAGCAGCAGCAGCAGCGTCCTGAACAAACACTCCAAACCTAGAACCCTTTCATCATTTTTCATCGTGACTAAGCCATAGTCGTAAACAATGGACCGCCGAACCGAATGCTCGTAAAAAGTCAAAACGAACGTAATATGTAAAATTGGGATTTTAAAACCCTTTACCTAAAAAATATTCATGATCAACATCGCAGTGTTTGAAACAACAAGATCATAAACTATAATACAGCCACGATTTTTATTATTGTACAATGCCAGTTATGGTCGAAAACCGTAATAAATAATTTATTTCAAATACTTTTTAAACGAGATAATATCATTTAATACTATGTTATAGTTATTGCTAAATAAGATTCGTAAAAATAATTTTGTGCTTACATTATAATCGGCTAGACATAAGCACAAAATGTATACAATTACTGAAATACCACTGGTTTACCATTTGCCTATTATATTATTACAAACATTGGCGTACATAGAGTGTTATATGCGTTAAATAGCCATTTAGAAAAAATTATAATAACATACTTTAGGCTTAACTCTTAAATCAATAAATCAATAGTTTTACCTGCAGGAGCGATAATACTATCCAAATATATCATAATAATTGTTTGCACGTCAATATAACGTGTATAGCTCGGTATTATTATGTTACAATAATATATATATAAATTGTATATTATTTATAATAAAACAGAATAACGATTATTGTTGTTATTTTTTGTCTGGGTCTGGTGTTCACGCACTGTTATATTTTTCACATAGGTACAATGTCTCATAGGTGGATACTTTAAACAGAGTGTATATAAATTTATATTATACGTAAGGAATAAAACGAAAATCTTACGTGGTGTGGTGTGCGGTGCATTGTCTACTAATCGACTTTACGCGCTCACGATACAATGCATGGCTGAAGAAATACAAAAAGAGTGCGAGGGAGAATATTCCTCGTATCGTGTACGCGGGGGGAAAAAAAGAGCTAATGAATAAATTATGTACGATCGAGGGGTTCCTGCTGAGGTGTATTATCCTGAAGCTGCTGTTGCAGGTTCTTGCACCTCCACCCACGTCAAAGACCTCTGCACAACGTTCATAATAAGTATATAGGTACACGATGACTATGATGAAATATTGTTATGTAATCTGAAGTCGGAGGGTGTCGTACAACGTGCTGTTCGGTATCCGCGGTAAAAAGAAAATCATTCGACCATTATTATTATTATTATTATACGAACTATACGCAAAGAATAATACATAATAGTGTTGTTGTAGGGTGGTTATATAATATTATTATTCGTCTCGTATTCACAAAAATATGATTGCATTTTTTTGTCCTTTAGTTTAACCGTTGTTCATTTTTCAAAATGCCTTCCTTAACTTAACCTCCAGACTAAAACACATTATTTATTTAATTGTATGCCAATTTTAACAAGAAAATATACCTATACAGCTATATAGGTGTATTTGAGATATGATTAGATAAATACGCAACTTGTTACATTATAAAGGTATTAGGTACAATAAACAGGTACTTAAAAGACGTAACTTCGTCACATCAATGTTCATTCTGCTTGTTTTTCATACATTTAAAAGTGCGAAAACAAATTAATGTCTGTCTAAAAAATATTGGAAAGTGATTAAATCCCTTTTAGTTTAAAACTTCAAATAACAACAATTATATTTTAGAAGAAAAATTTAATTGTAAACTTACACATATGTATGTTCTAAAAATGTATTATTTATAACATAATTGGAAAACTAATTAATAAAAAAAAATATGTTTCTAGTTACATTTAGTAGGTACCTATATATTAGTAAGTAAAAAAGCTACAGAATCCACTAAAAAATATAGTTATTTTTTAATTTTAGCTCTTTTTAATCACTCTTTCGAATCTTTAACGACAGATCTCAGAGAACTTGTTTTTTTACTGTTTATTCCTGTGCGTTCAATACTTTAATAGATAGAGATAATGAGCCCTGGTGCGGCCACGAAGTGGCATTATCTTGTACAAGAGTGTACAATAAAATAGGTATTAAGATTTTGTTGAACCTTTATTATATAATCTAACTTCTGTCAACCTGCAGTGTACATTATTATACCCACCAAGTTATACATTGCTCAGTTACATGTTATCGTAGATATTATGTACCTCTAGAGCCTAGATAAACAGTATGAACAGTACAGTGTATTTTTATAAATAATATCGTATATAGTGTTTTAATTATACTCACAGTTAATAGTATTATTATTGTATGCATTAAATTATTTATTTGAGACATTATAATACAAAGCATTATGTATTTCTATATTATAATCATTCGCAGTTTTATTCATTTTTAAGATTCATCATATTAAATCGGCATGAGGAATGGAAATTTATCTAATGTCTCGCGATCAATTTCGCAACCGTATATTATTTATTATAGTATTAATATGTTATAAACTCAGGTACACACCACGCCATGCTGCAGTGTCAGATCTCACGGCGATTATACGCGCGTGGTCCGCCACCTAAACCGGCTCGGCGCACGTCATCGAACGCCGCAACGCTACCAATGCGGCCTGCGTGAAACGTTTGCACAACAGCAGCAACAGGCAATAGGTTGTCTAAGGAGACAGTGGCGGCGGAGGGGACGACGACGACGACGAGAAAGATTTATGGGGTGCGTGTTATTATGTATTTTTTTTCGCCGCCAATTCTTGATACAGGGTTATCGTCTACATGCCCTCAAGTCGGGGGATGATATGAGAATACCGTATTTGTATTTAATTGCGCGACTTAACAGTTGCTCGACCCGAGTACCCGACCCTTGCGTCTTTCGACGGTTTTTCCATACATACGTGGATAGTTTTACTACGCATATACCTGAGGACCAGAGATTCGCGACCGCCGATAGTATTTAACATATAGTATTATATTATATTATTATTATACGTCTATAGTGACGCGTTGTTGTATGTAATACGTATAGGTATACGAGTAGTGTGAAATAAACAACGACCCCGGGCCGACGGCGAAAGGTTATCGAACGAAACGATCAAATTAAAGAAGAAAATAAAATAAAAAAACAAAATCCAATAGTCTTCGACCGTACTCTGAGATACCCAATCATTGGGACGGCTATAAGGCTACTTTTTATTACATAAATTACAATGCACGCCGCGTGTGAAATTCTTCGATGTTCCTCAACATAATAATATTATATCGTATAAGTAAGTAAAATACTAATATGCACACATCATGCCTTTAAAGTCACAAATGTATGAAAACGCGTTGTTCGGAGGATAAAACAGGGCATATTATGCGTGTACATATGGTGTTATGCGCGTAGGAATTTGAATCACGGACATTTATATGTTGGATTATTTATTAGTCTGATAAAATATATTATACACCTACCACTTACGTGTATGACACAGTTTTACGGAATAATAAACTCCTGCGTTTAAGATTTATTTTTAATACTATTGCGTCGCAGTATACGAATGGTTGAGACAACCAAAACAGGTTTCAAATAAAAATCCAAATTTATCAATAAATTTTGTAAAAATATTCAAGTATACCATTAGATTTTTAATATTACACATAATTTTATTGTATTACGTATATACACTTACTTATATTTATATAATTCAATGACATTTATATTAAGCTAGTTTTAGTATTGTGTCCAATAAATATTTAGAGGAAACCTACCATGCAGCCATAAAATTTAATTAGTAATATAACTTATTGAAATACATTATATTATAGATATAAATAGTATTATGTTACATGTTATTTTATACGTTATATTTATCTAACTAATTTATTAACACAAAAAAAAAATTAAGCAAATGCGATGAGTTTGTCGTAAAAATGGACAGAAAAAAAACCAATTCTAATAAAAACATGTCAAATGTTTTAGAATACCTAAAAATACTATAACCGTAGTCTATGATGATATTTTAACGGACAAGATTTTACAATGATGTAATTGTTTTTTTTGTCTATTATCCATATATTTTGGAACAGAAAAACCGCTTAGATTTTTAACTTCAATATCCTTCAGTTAGTAAAACAAATTTAGTTGATACTATAGTATTAAATTAGGATTTTATATAAATGGAATATTCTTTTAAATATTTTGACTCTTTTTGAACTATTTATATTGCATAAATATTATTCATTTATGCTCCATTAAAAAACGTAAAAATTATCATATATTGTAACAAAAAAATATTTTAACCATATTTTTTATAAACACTTGGATGAAATTTAATATTTAAACGAACCCTAACGATTTTAGTAGTAGTTTTATTATATAATTTAATAATATCATTGGCAGAAACTTGAAATTTTTAACGTATTTTATTATATTTAATACTCACAACAACTTTTTAAAACGCAATGTTTTCAAGTTAAAATAGGCTGACAGACATGGAAAAATCCAGCATGTATTTACGGTCAAGGCACTTGAAAGGAAAAATTATATAATATGGATATAGCCCTCCACTAATACGAACATTTTTAATATTATTTTTTCCAACGGGGTGGCACTTGCCTCCAGTGACCCCCCCCCCCTAGATTTACCATTGCTGACAGACCATCTTCGCTCAGAATCGTATTTTGTATGTTTTGATTTATCATTGAATTCAAATTTAACACATTTATTAAGTACCTACTGTGACTTATTCAACGATAAAGTTCACTCGACATATTTTTTACAGTAGAGCCATAGTGATTACCTATAATTTCTTTTATTTTATTTTATTTTAGAGTGTAAACACAATGTTAGTATTTATTTTTAATCCATTTTGTAGTTACAAAGTATTCTTACATGCAGGCACGTACGTAGAGTAGATATATTATACTTTAAAACTTTGTTCAGTTTAAGAGTACACCGATATGCGCTATGCTACTGACTGCTGTACGTTGCCGGACCTCCTTGATTAATCGTTAGTTAACAATTGTTATCAATCGTACGTCATCGTCGTACAGCGGCAAAACGGAAAAACAGGAGGTAATTAAAGTGATGGTGATGATCGATGAGCGTATACCAGCACTGACAATCAGTAGTGGGGAGACAACCAAAAAAACGACGAGTTTTTGTCCACCGCTCGGAATACTCTTAAACTAATATAATCATATTGGAATATTATCGTATTTTGTGATATATACTTGATTTTATGTTTTACAATTTTATTGTAATTTATTTTTCAAAAATCACAGGTAATACCGGTTTCTGTGTTTATAGGTGAGTAAGGTTGCGACGGAAGTGGAAAGAAACCAAATTAAATTTAGTTAAAAAATAAATGTATAACGGAAAGTATGGTTGGCTAAGACCTATATTCTGTTTTGAAGTAAAATACGCCAGTTCTGTGCACTTTTACCTCCTTCCACCGGTCATTATCTATGTCATTGTGCAGGAGATGCGCACTGGCAGACGGAAATCGGTCGCCGCTTTATATATTCTACTTAGAGACAGAATACAGGCACGTTGGCAGTGCTAGTATCGGAAGCGGATAATGCTTACGTGTGGTGGACGTTCTTAGCAGGTGTCTACAGGGATGATTGAATGGTGGCAGTGGTTATGGTGAATACACGCTGGCGAAACTTGTGCAAAGATTTTTTTTAACTTTCGACCAATATACGTTGCTAGAAATCGATAAGCCCGTGGACCTGACGCACGTGGTTAAACTAAAAGCCGATTTTTATTGATTTGAATTAATGTTGACTTTCGGTTTTGGGCAAGAATTTTTAAAATTAGATCAGAGAATAAGTGGACTACACCATGTAATTATGGCAATAAAAAGATGCATTAAACAAAACCCTAAAATTTGTTTTATGAAGCATAGGAGCGAAATCTTCTAGATTCGATAAATATTGTATTATGTGTGCGTGTGATGTTGTTTTATCTGTAGTGGCATGCATAATAATAGTACATGATATTTATGTATAACCGCAGTAGTCACGTCAATTAGACACCGCGGGCAGCATATGTATATATTATTATTATAGTTAAGTTATAATGTCCATAAATTGTCTATTAGGAACAAAATACTTATCAGTAAACGTGAACGTAGTTTAAATCGTTCAGACAACGCAATTTCTAACCACTAAAATAAATTACTACAAACTTTGGTTCTGATAAAGTCATAATATTATAAAGCTGTAATTGGCCCCAATCGGTGACGTCCGAGGAAGATTATTATTCTATATGCATTATAATAATATTATCATTATAAGTTATTACTATGTATAATATATTTAATTTATGTACACTCAGACATAGCAGCGATCACCTGCAGTCAATACACCAGCTAACGCCAAGTGAACATATTATAATATTTTTATATGTTAAACTTGAATTGAATTATCGTTTGACTGATTCTATTTATATTATTAATTAATATAGTACTCAATAATTTACTTTAATGTTTGAATGTTGCATTTCGTGTACCATGGATACAATCAACTAAAGATCTAAAAACCAAATTTCTTTTAAAATACCTAACCTATATAGATTATACACATAAAAATAAATTTAAAATTTCACGAGGATAATGATTATTTTCTAATTAATAATATTGACTATTGAGTATTATTAACTTAACGTTTGGCATACGGCGGGTACATATATGAAGTGTATAATAGAAGTTTAAATGAATGTTTGGCCGCCAAAGCTTGCTGATCGTATCGGTGCGATTTCAACGCACTGCACAATGTTCGGTCAGGTTAGACTTGGCCATGAACTTCGCAGCTTGCTTGGAGTGCATTTTCGGTGGCGAACACGCGATGCATGCTCGACGACCGATGAAGGTTGTCCACGAAGTCGCGAACTCGTTGACGCGTGACTTAAAGCGGCTATCACTCGGCGTGCATTTTGGACGTCTACAATACCAATGCGACCAGGAATATCGACCTCAGGCAGAAATTTGTACTTCCGATGCTTCGGACACCATTCCAGATATAGGCTGTTCATTTAGAGTGTATAAGGTATTGTATTATATATAATAGGGTCAACGATTCGCATGTTTTTAATGTAGATAATAAATTATAATCGCAATAATATTTCAATTTTCGTGTTATATTATATTTAAATCTTGGACTAATTAAAAGATAATTTTTTTTCAGAATTGAGTTTTTTTCTATATACTGCAGTTTTCTAAAATATTATAAGTTTTTGAAACGCCATAAAAAAATTGAATCGATTAAATAAGTCAAAATCCAAATAGTATACTACGAAAAAACTGAAATTTATTGAAACCTAAATATTGTACTTTTTTAGTCATGGAACGGGCACATAACGTATAACAATATACATTCTCATGTCATGTACATAATTTCACAATGTTATTCATACGTGTTCTACACATTTGCGATCAATAATAATTGCATAGTGCCTATAATATATAATATATACATTTGTATAAGATACACATCATTGATGATTCATATTTTGATAAGCCTCTATTCATTTCAATATAACATTATAGACGTCAAATTTATTATTAATTTATAATAAAATTACCTATAATATATTGTATTATACTATTAACAAACATCATTCGAGTATTACAAAACCAAAGAGAAACTACCAATAACAATATTATAATGTATTGATGTGATAAATTTAATTATTTAAATATGCTAAGCATAATATATATTGAGGAACTTAAATAATTTATTATTTATGTATTAATATTTAATTAACGACAATTTTGATATGATAAGGAAGTTTGTATTGTAAAATATTTATAAGTCTATATAATATAATTATATCTATATTATAGGTGCATAATATAGACTACCTATAGTTATATGTTTGTATAATATAATATAATATAATATAATAACAAAAAAAAAAAAAAATTGATTTGTCAAAACTTAAAAAAGTGCAGTTTTATGATCTGACGTTGTGCATTGTATTCTGACATAGTATTTTGTATGATATGTAAACATGTCAAGTACTGTAAATATATATTAACTATTATGACGTTTTTTCGCTAAGTTCCATATCTAGTAAAATGTTCCATAAAATTAAAAATAGACAGTTAAAATAAAATATAAAATGTTTGAGTGTATTAATCTTTTGAAAAAACTCTTATCTTGGTTACAATATACGTAATTAATACTATCATTGATAGTTATCTAGTATTAAATTAACATTGGATTGTTAAGTACCTAGTATAAAATATTAAGTACTTTCAAGTAAATAATTTAAATAAAGCCATTTTGTCTATTCAATTTTATTGAAATTGAATGTATTTATTTTACCGACCTACAGATGTCGTCTTGCAACTTAAGCCTCGCCAAGACATCTGCAACCAAACGTTAATGTAGACGGAATGGAGGGGAGAGACGCTGGTCACTACGAAGGAATAAATCCGTGTAGTATAAAATATACATAATACAGGAGCGATTCAAGGTCCATCGGCTCGGCATCCAATTGCGTGGCTCGTTAAAAAATGTAAAAAGGTAAAAAGATTTAGATCGTGGAAAAACATTGAATTGTTGTGTCAGTGGCAAAAATCTATTGTTTATATACTGTAAAATAAGTGACGCATTATAAATAATAATAATATATATATATATATATATACATATCGTGAATACAATATACTTTATAGTGTATATTGTAATACTCTTAATATTCGTATTATAAATTGTATTTATTAAAATATACAAAATAACATAGGTATATTATATATAACGGGGCGTTATAAAGCACCTGTAGATATTTGCGAGCATATATAATAATAATATAGTACAGCTGCAGGTGCATAATTTATACTCATACAAACATGCATTATTAATTGACGAAAATCATATTTCGGTGTGTTATCGGGCGGCGGAAAAACGATCGAGTTATGTTAATTGGTTTACACTCACTCTCGCACGCATAATAAAATACACGCGCGCACGCACAAACACACGCACACACACACACACACACAACCATAATATACATATATATGTATTATATCTATGGGATATCGAGTGTTATGTTCTTCTCCAACCCTCCGCCCAGGATATAATAACAGGGGGCCGAACCACCCGAAGGCACGCTATTATTATTATTTTTTTTTCTTAACCTTAAGCCCGAGATAAACATGCGTTAATAATTTTTTTTCTCTTTACCGCCGCGTATTATATAGTCTTCGTTTAGCGTGCGTGTGCATGTGTGCGTGTGTGTGTATAAGGACTGCCCGGTTGTCCAGCTCACAACACATATATAATATATAGGCGGGCCGTACACGACAACGGCTACGTTATAAACATATATAATATGTATAAAATATACGAAGAAAGGAATAAAAAGTAATAATAATCGTAAAAAAAACAGTTAATTAAAATTCACGCTACTTTAGTAATCGATGGATTCACGAGAGGAGAGAGAGAGAGAGTAAGTGAGTGAGACCCGTGGTCACGTTTTGTAATTAACCGTCCGGGCGCTAGATAACAAATCGCGTCTGTCCGTGAGTATAAATATAATATATATATATGTATCCGAACGAACTGTTGTAAGCGCGCTCTGCGGCCATATAGGAGCACAGGACTTATATATACATGGGTATTATAATATTATATGATATTATATATTATATTTATAGGTAAAGATATGAATTGGCAGTTGCCGTCGCAGAGGCTGCGCTGGAACCGGGCCAGCGATACGCCTTAACCTTTTACCCTCCACGTCGACGTATTAATAACGGTACGCGTGTAGTGACCGATCAAGTGACGTCCAGTATTCGCGTGTGATGTACGCAATATTATTATTATTGTTATTGAAATATATATTATTTATTATTATATAAGATCATACGCGCGATCACTGAAAAATCAGATGTATGTGAAATGCTACAATACCTGATTAGTACCTGATTTTAAGGGCGTGGATGTCTAGCGTACGAAATAATTTAATATATTATGTATTGATTTCGTAGAAAACATAAATAAAATACCTAAAAATACAAAAGTAACAAAAAATTATCCATTTTTAATAAACTAATAAAATAATTTCATCGTATTTTTAATTTGATAGTTAAATTGATATAAACTAACGTTTTTATTTTGTAGATGACCTCAGATCATATCCACTATAAGTCATGTATAGATGAATACAAATTATAACCATGCGATTGGATCACTCACCTATTAACATAAAGTGGCGCCCGAGAATCATTTAAGTGGTTAAACAAAAGCAATTTACATAAATCACAAGCCTAAACCTAAATTATATCTCGGCGCCGACATGCATCATGACATATAAATATATACGTATAGATACATATAAAAAATAATATTATAATAGTGCGTATGAATTATACCACTGCGTGTTTATATTACACTACATGGATATATATAAAATACAGATCAAAATATAAAAATGTATGATCATTGGACAACATATTAAAATATATAATATTTTACATCGGCTATTGTTGAAACGGCGTAAAATGGAATATGATTATCATAATAGTTATTATTACTATTAGGTATTACTAAAATATAATGTTAGGTATTAAATACCCCGAGA
Source organism: Melanaphis sacchari (assembly GCF_002803265.2). Lineage (NCBI taxonomy): Eukaryota > Metazoa > Arthropoda > Insecta > Hemiptera > Aphididae > Melanaphis > Melanaphis sacchari. Next base: position 725,001 of record NW_020271344.1, read on the forward strand.
AAATATTACATACATGAATAAACACTATTGAGGATTTTTGTTTTCACGTAAGTATATAAATTAGTAAATATAATAACACGTTATACGTACATATTATATTTACGCGCAACACGTTGTAATGAATCGACACCGAACAGAAAAAATATAAATATACATAATATACGCTGGAGCACGGCGCAGTGAACAGAGGAGGAAAACGTAAATCTTTCAGTTCGTTTGATCTATGCGCGCAAGCGAAATAACAGCACGTTCTTTTTTTCTGTAGTATTCACATGTGACGTAGTGGCGTTATGATGAATACATTTATACGTATATTATATTATGTTATATATAGTGTATAGAGACGCGGCGCCACAGTATATTTTAAACCAGCGGTTCTCAACCTTTTTGAGTTCGCGACCCCCTATAATGTCATCAAGATTTAAAATTTTAAACGATTCTCGGAATAAAGGCGAAACGAAAAATGGCAACAAAGCCATAAAAAAAATGAGTAAAAGTGTAAATACGAGAGTCGAAGGGTAGTTTAGTAGTTATAAGACATTTTTTGAAAGCAAATTTTGAATAGTAAAACACTAAAACGACCTTTTATTAATCATAAACCTCTAATAGCACGTCCCGAGTATGATAAATATTATGAAATATGTTGAGCGAATTATGCACGCTATGATTTCCTATAATTCTCAATGCAGTTATTCGCACATTTTAAACATAACTGCACATACCTATTGCTTAATATTAGACAATGATTATCAACATTTATGGGAGGTACACTTATGAATAATGCTTAATTGTAATTTTTAACGAAAACAGACAAAAATTTGTGGTCGTTGCTTGTGATTGAAAAATTATACAGTGAATAATTTTAGTACCACGATGGTGCTGTTGTGCAAATTATCGTATTGCAAAACGATATAAATTCATATTATTCAATAATTGTACATAAAAATGTGTTTTTTATCCATATATGTAAGAAAAAAAAACGCGTAACAATATTTTATTATAATGAATCGATACATAATGAAGCTGTCAAAATTGCGCACAATCCTTGGATTTATGCTAAAGGTTTGTTTTAGGCGGGGTCTATAGGTAAAATATAATCTGGAGACGTGAGAACCACACGCACGCGTCATCATAGTTATTAACAACTAATATAGGTTTATAGTGTAATAGGTAATATTAATTATTGTTTACAGTCTTCAAACGTTGGCTGCAATCCGTAAATACATATTTTTTAAATTATATATGAATATTGCAAATAATATTGCAACCTATAGACCTATAAACAATAACGTAATCCCATGCACACGTGTGCTTCCTTATACTCGTATTCATATTTTTTTCATACACGTGCGACACGACAACGGCCTAATTGTCAATTAGGCATTCTATTGCAATTTGCAAGACACGTGCAAACCTTGAATTATAGATTATGTTTTAGTTATTATTTAGTTATCCAAATATTTCAATCCATATAACATCATGGTACTTAGGTACTATCACGTAACATACATGATAATATCTGTGTCGATACTTAAATTATTGTAAATATTTTGTATACTACACAGTGATCCCTAAAATACTGTTTGACTCACTTCACTAAAAGGAAAACATCGCCCACGAATAATATTTTAAGAAAAATAATTTAATTTTAAAGAAATCTATTGCTATTTCTTCTTCACTATTTTTTTTATTTCATTTGGTTTTAGATTTATTATCCAGACATATTTTTATTTTCAATGTTGGTTTTAGTTTTTTCTTTCAATGAAAATTTCAGCCGAAGAAATATACAAATAACTTCAATTCAACCAAACTCTTTAGCTTCCCTGTTATTCTACACAATACCTTTAAAAACCATTGTTAGCTGTATTTTACACCTGTATTTTGTACGATAAATCGTTACATTTTAATAATAATATCAAAAATATGGTGCAGTGGTGTACTACTAGAAGACAGATGCAAATATGTATACATAAAACGAGTGTATTTAATTATCAGCGAAACAATAGTTGTTGTATTTAAGTGAAATGTATTCATAGTGCACCGGAACGAGGAAGTATATTACTATTATCGTAATGGGAGCGCGGTCGTCAATGAGGTGACCGAGCCGGTTTGACGGCACCTGCAGTAAACCGCCCTCGGGATCAGGTCAAATAAGCGAGCGCGATCGCGGATCAGCCACCCGCGCGGGGACAGGCGCCGCAAGGGCGCGGATCTAACGATGACAATTATTTGTATCAGCGAAGGTACCTGTTGCTAGTTTCTACCGCCGCTGCCGCCTAGTCCGGGCGCACGATGGATTACCTGCAACAAGTTTACCTTCACAAGGCACTCTGGTATACGCATACAGCCGCCACTATAATCATAATGCACCAACACGTTTACAGGACGACCAAGTGACGCACAATTGCACTGTTATTATGCACTGACGTATTATTGTTTGTGTGTCAGTGTGTGTCTGCGGCCAACAACCTATATTATACTATTATGATGTGCGCCGTACGCACAGTTCGTATTGTTGTTATTATGAATAATGAATGGTTTATTGTACCTACTATTTTTCGCGATTCTTCAATTCGAATTTGTATTTACTGAAGTACTATGATCATGATAGATCGTTTTAAATTATTACACACGAGAAAAAAATTGTAATTACTATTAGTATTGATTACATTATGAATAGTATTGTACAAAGATGGGTATCAACACAATTAGTTAGTTAATTTTCAAATTAATTTAAAACTTAATGTTAAAGAAGTTGTTGTTTTTCATTGAAACAACAGATTTTTCGAGTTAATTTAAAAAATAATTATGTCTACAACTTACGTTAAAGCTAATTATTACTTTTTATTTTTTTTTTAATCACTATATAGATACAACGATAAAAAATAAATGTATTCCTTGAATTAGTTGACATAAAATTACCTTAACCATTATAGATAACAAACAATAAGAAGGAATAGGATAGGATGATTTTTTAACAACAAATTTAGTTACGAAAATAATTTATTAAATAATTATTTTTCTCTCTATTAATTTTTAATTGTAAGAGTATAATATTTTATATTATTTTTTTTATTTTTTTTTTTTTTTAGTTACGGCCCTTAGGACCATCCTGAAAACACTAAACTTTGCCACCTATCCCTGTCCTATTTTATATTATTTATATTATTTAATTAACTATTAACGTGTAGCTTAACGTTCTTAACGTTAATTTTACTTGGGTAAGTAAAGTTAATTTTTTGCTGAATTTCTCACCTTAGATATTGCATATAAAATGGCGTTTGACGATGACATACGTATTACAACGTTGTTGACTTCGACTGATTTTATAGAGACACCAAGATTACGATGAAGATAAAATCGTGCGAATATTGTGGAAAGGCAGAGAGGAGAAAATTAATTTTTATTGTTGAATTAAATATATTTTATATTGTATGTGCCTAGTGCCACAAGCGGTTTTAACGTGATTACGTAATAAATATTTTTACTGCGGTGATGGCATCTTGTCATCAAAACAACGTTTCGGTCAAGTCACGGTAGATTATACCGCAACACGCTATTATAATATAGTACACTATCCGAGTACTACACGTAAACACATCACACAAGCGGGCACAGACATCACGAGTGCGAGGGCGTTCGTAGTAAACACCACGGTCATTGTTGTTATCGTCGGCGGAGGTTAATTGACTGCGTGCTTCTTTTTGTTCCAATAGCGCCGGCGCGAAATAATCTCCGAAAAAAAAAATATATACTTAATACTGAACGTCACACGAAGACAACTTGAGTTGAGGTAGGACCAACAATACAGGACGCACGAATACTATATTCTCGACATTATTATAATTTCCTATATACTCTGTTTAGTGCTGTATACGCGTTTGCGTATTTTTTATTATATAAATAAACGTTTAAAATTGGTCTGTACAGAAAACTCGTATTTTAGTATGACATGAATATTATTATTGCCTAATGGATATACTTTAACAGTTTGTTTATGAGAAGAAAATTATATTTTATTACAGCTAAATTAGAGCAATGCGATAAAAAAGAAACCTTGATCCTCAATCACCACTCGGGACTACGTCTGTTTCTCTGCCTTTTATACAGTGCATACATAATATATCTACCAAGCGAATACAAAACTTAATACTTGTAATTAAATTTAATTGTCCGTGAGATATCTATAACATCTATAAAGGACGAGCGGATAGCAAGTAGACACATGAATCATGCACTAAATAATAGTATATAATATAACATCAAGAATTAAAACTTTCCGTCTAAAACACACACATACACACGACTAAAATATACACGAGTCATCGTCGTGATGCACCTATATTTTATCGTTCAATTAGCACTGATTTGTAGTCTATTGGGCCTGATATCGATATATATTATATTATATATAATACAAAACTCAATCTGTATAATATACATGCCACTCGATATTATAAATCGCAGCAATAACAATAATATACACTTAGGCCACTGTTGTCAAAATGCGACCGCAATATATGTTATAACACGCACGGATATGTTATACTATAATTAGGTATGTTATTAGTTATTACCTATTACTCATTATTATGATTATTATTACTATTATAATATATCGGTAAGGTTGACGTATGCGCTAGTGTTTTTTAGGTTAATCAACAAGAAATTTACAAATGATTGATAATTTGTGCAACTGTATACATGTAATATAGGTACACTTGTACACGTTTTATTACTAAAATACTAAATATTGTTAGCATTTTTCAACTAAAAGTAAATGTTATACAACAATATAATTATATGAAGTCGAATAGCAGTAGATGTTATTGTTTCAATAAAATGTATATACGTATTATTTTCTAATTCGAATTCTATACGAGAACGTATATGAAAAGACGAGCATAGATTTACTTAATGATAGATAAACAAAGAGTTTTGATACATATATTTACATAACTTGTTTTTAAATGTCACAAAAAAAAAAAAAAAAAGAAAATTTTAAAATCGATGAATGACGATGAGCAGATATCTCGGCATTCAAAACGTTTTCTACTAAATTGCTAAACCATAATTTATTAATTTGCCAAACATTATTATCTCTCTTTTATACACTTTCTAATATGATACAATAAATTCACATAAATAAAACGCCTTTAATATAATATTATTATAATTTATAATCACTCCAATAGACAACAATATATCAATAACTTCGTCAATAGCTATTATGTGTACAAGTCTAGATGATGAATGTAGCATAAACCAAATCAATTTTGTTTTATCGATGACAGTTTTTTATTAATTTGCTTATGTTATTTTAAAATATTATTTTTCTGCATTCTTTAGTATTTTAATCAAAATATGAGATTGGTACAAATTATTTGTCGTTATTTGTATACACCAATTATTTATTATCTAATAATATAACCCTCATGGACATAGACTTAACTCATAAGTATTAATTATAAAATTTATGAGTTGAAATATTTTAAAATAATATGAAAGTATACTATAATTATTTATACACCTATAGATTTTTCGTGTACAATTATTTTATTTATATTTTTTTAAGACATTATATATGTAAGCATTGACTGTCAAATGTAATAAAACATTATTTATTTATTAATTATATAGTGCTTATATAATACTATCTTTGTACTGTACTATTGCCATTAATATTACTTATATCATGTTAAAACTGTCAAACTTAAATCTGTATATATTCTTAGATGTAAATAACCTGAAGGCTAGGATCATCTTATTGTTCAATAGAAAAGAAATAAACATATAGTGTTCAGACTCATAAATATAGTTTGGTTACTATTTACAATAAGGTTACTTGGAAAACGGTGACACAGGAAACTACGATTGGTCCACTGAGTTAAAGAAATTTCATAGGCCCAATATAAAAAATCAAAATCAAATGAGAGTTTGACAAAAATTACGTATTACATGACGTATTATACTACCTAAAAGTAATCACCCGAGATGATTATTTATGTGAACAAACTATCTATAATATTCTCTACTGAGAATTTATATTTATTAAAAAACTAATAATATATGTTCAAATTTCTGTATTATGAAACAAAACTCAATTTTCAAAATTGTAATTACCATAAATATAAATAGCGATAATCACTCAATAGATATTAACTATTATTTTATGGAAAATATTAATATTATACCTATTATAGGCTATAAGTATTAATTATTAAAACCATTATTTTAAACGTTTTAAGGGGCTTCTCAACTATTTCTCAGTAATTCATCAAATAAATACAGTCCCGTTTCTAGACGCTATATTACATAAATATTACAACGCCACGAAATATGATATTTTTTTTAACGAAATCAATACAAAGTTCACAATGCTGATCTTTATTATAATATTTGCTTAGACCGTTATCAGAATCTCTGGTTCGAGGCCACTGACTCGCTGTTAGTTTGCAAAAAAATAATTACATCACGCAATGAATAGCCAAACCTAAAATATCTCTCTAATATATATTTATAAAATTATGCACTTATATTTATTCTTTCACATAATAAGTATTACATATTTTTGTAATGGTCAACGGTTAAATATGTAACATGTAACCACTGATTTTAAATGGTGTAATTTTCGTTAAACTTAAGCAAAATCTATATAATGTATACAGTTTATAAAATATCCCAACCATCAATTACAATTTTAAAAGCAAATAGGTTATTCGATTTACAGTTAAAACAGTGTAGGATTTCAAAATAAATCACAAAAATTGTGTACCGCGTGGTATCGAGAAAACAACAGCAAGTCCACAAATTTTACCATAATATACACCGTGGGACGTTCGATAATGAGATCATCGATGGCGTTCCTCATAATAGCGTCCCACGTTTCGAAAAACTTCTTCATTAAGACTGTCCAACCGAATTGTAAACAGCAACTAGCATTTATGTAGGGGGATAAAAGGAATACATATTATGTATGGAAATAATAAAATTTTCCGATACGTCAAGGATGTTATAACTCTAAGTTTCATAATATATTATAGGTACACAAATAACGTAATGAATGTCACGAAAAGTTACAGCTATATACACTGCAGGGAATTGAACAGCATGTGATATACTATTTAGTCGTATAGTTATCTACAATAATTATAGTATTGGTAAGACGCAAAAATATAACCATACAGGTAGTTCTATGGAGGTAATAAGTATATATTTTATAAATAGGTACCTATGTATTATATATGTTTATTACAGATTGTACAGCATATATTATACGTGAATAAAAAACGAAAAACGGAAAGGGAAAGAAAGAACATAAATATAAACATAGGTGGATACACGTGAAGGGAGAAATATTTTTTTATCATCATTTATATAAATCTGTGAATGTTGGGATTATAATTTATCGTAGTAGAAAAAAATGGCATGAGTTATGGTCTACGTTACAAAGACTCGGAAAGATTGCGTACATGTATTTATGTGTACCACTACACATACACATACATATGCGTATGGCATGATGTATACATTTTACATGTATAAAATGGAATGAAAAGAAAAAAAACTTTGGAAAGAAAAAAAATCCGCTCAAATATAATGTACTACCCGTGTCCAATGCAGACGTCAAAAAAGTCGACGAGTACGATTTTTTATCCTGTTTGGGAAAAGATGACTCTATCTGTTGCACGATAATTTACAACAATGCGCGCCGGGTGGAAAACCGGTTACTATGTATAATATGTGAATATACGTACAAATATATAACAATATACCTAGGCTAGGTATATGTATGTTTATAATGTGTGTTATGTTTAGTAGAAAACTAAAAGTTGTGTAGTCCGAAAACTACCCGTTGTACAAAATGAGTACGTACATCGTAGGTATATATGCATATAATTTACAAAGTATGCATATCTTACATCATATGCATGTTTTATAAAAGGAAAAGACATCTTACACGTGTATTTGATAACGTACAATTTTACACACACGAATACAACACGTTTACCTATAGAAAAATTTAAATTGGCAATTGTCATGTTTTCCTGTAAAATCGGGAAAAAATACTCGATGTCGCCTTGTATACATTGAGGATTTCCAAACAACAATAATATAACATTGCAAGTGTATAAATTATTATTCTGTTATTATTGAAAAAACTAAGTACATCCGACTGTAGAAATGGAATTAAATGTGTATTACACATTCTCAGTTTCCGAGTACAATAATAGTGTAGTAAATTTGCAATAAGACAATAATTTTTATTTAAGACTTTAAACCATTTGAAATAAACGAAAAAAAATTCAAACGATTGAAATTGGAAATGATGGTAGATCTTGTACAATTCAATGCACATCAAAAATCAAAAATGTCAATCTCTTAAAAGTTAAGGGTATGGATAATGGTAAATTAATGGTAACGGCGGAATCGAATTTTTATAAGTCAAAACAATGCAATTAACAAATAGCTGTTAAAATTTTACATACCTAGTGAAATAGAATTGTATATTATACGAGCATACTTGTGTAAAAATCTATTTTCAGTTTTAATTATTTTTACAATGGAATTCTTTCAATGAAATAAAAAATAGTTATTATTTATACATATTTTGTTCTGAATTAATGACCTATATCATACTTATTAAATTAATAGTTATATTTTAAAATGTTTATTTATTTTTTTAAAACATTTTTCATATTTAACGACGATGATAAACATTTTACAATCAAATTGCATGATATGATTCAAACCGTAAAAACTTATCATGGCCGAAACTACGTATATACTATAGTATAGTAAAAAAGAAAATGTCATGATGTAGATAAAGTACAGCGACGTACTAATACCAGCAATTTAAACAAAAATGGATAAAAATCTGAAATATCGCAAATACACTACTTTTGAGAATTATACGACAAATAAATAACTAATAAACAAATATATAACATTTATTTTGGATGTTTACTGTAAAATTTTTTAACATCACACTAGCACTGAAACTAATTTATACACATTAAACACAGATAAAGGGAAAACATGCGTTGTCAACGTCATATCATTTTGTCCATGTATGGAACTACGAACTGCGTTGATCCTGTAACGGTCCGAAAGTAGGTCGACGTTGTCGCCGCCTGGTACAACCGTTTGTGTGCCCCTCGGCCAAAGGTCGTTTAAGTATACAATACATATAACTTAATAGGTATAAGTATCAATTTTACGCAGATTCCACAGATTAATAAATCGTGTCTTTGGTTTTTCATACGACCATTTAATTATTTTAATTTTTCACCGCAATCTAATTGTGGCCATTGTTTTACTCACTACCAGACAGGTACACACACACACACACACTTGTCTATATTAATATTTTATACTGTGTGTGCCCAAACGCGTGTGCGTATATTACCCATTATTTATACCCGTAAATACGATCGATAATCGGCTGAACGAAAATAATAATAATTTAATAACCTGAAAGATACAGTCATTGTATTTTGTCGTTGCGCGAGCGATTATGTTCGCCGTCGCCGTAGTCTTCGTCATCGTCGATTGTAACCCCTTGGGCAGCGGCATGACGTAAACCATCGTTATCGTGAAACCGATGCATGCCGGGAGCCCTCCCGGGTATGTTTACGTGTGGGTAAAGGGGTGATGGTGGGTGCCACCACCAAGCTTTCCGATCTTTATCCCAAATTTAAACATACGATCCTTTCGTAATCGGCAATTATTATTGTTTTAAATTCTTTTTTTCTTTTTAGGGCTTTGCGTCTATTTCTATAATATTATCTTCTATTCATATACAACGTTATTACGTCCTGAGGTTATGACTATGTATATTGTTATCGTTATTATATTATTATCAATGAGTCGAGTAGAAGGTGGATACGATGTCGTTATTTCAATTCGACCCAGCGGCGGAATTGGATTCGTAGGTAAATTAAGAACGAACATATTTTTTACTCGACGAACTTACGCGATTAATCTATTCGTCGTATACCACATGTGTATAGGGAATGACTGTGTATACGTGGGTTTTTCGTTTTAATTCCACGTGCAATATATATATATATATATGATAAAAGTACGGTTTATGCGGGTCTCCGCAAAAAATGTACCTATATGCATAACCAATACACACCAAGTTTCCAAACTGTTAATAATCCAATTTTACTTAAATAATAACACAATAAGTGTACATACAAGTCTCATGAATCGCAAAGAACATAGGTATATAAATATTATAATTATTATCTTATAATGTATATGGTATACCTAAAACAGCGTGACGAGACCCTTAGCAAGACGCAGTTAATTGTACTTTTTTATTATCCGTGTGTACTGTAACACAACTATGGTAACGAATAATGAGTAATGACGACAACGACTATAACATAATAATGATGATAATAATATGTTTAAAGTATAATTTAGTATACATTATAGAATTATACGACTTGTAAACTTGTAATCAAATACATATAGGACATTTGTCAAACACGCGAAACTCGGTGAAATCCAACTGTACGAGTGTGGGTGGTGGAAGCCGCATGCGTATTGTATTATATAGTATAATATCCGTAAAAATATTCGAAGGATATATGTATCGTGGTTCTAGGATCGCGTTACTAGCGAACGAGACACATCAAAAATTTCTCTGCCGCGTGTGAAAAGGTTCGGATTTCGTAGGTTATCGAATAATATAATATTTATTATATATAGCGGCAAACATAAGAGGAACGGAGAAGTGCGCAAATCACAACACCACATACTTATAATATACATATAATATGCGTCTCGGGGTCGTAACATTCGTGACAGAAGCTGAGAAAATTTATGGCCCGCGACCACCTCATTTTCTGTTCGTACATGATAATAATAATATACAACGCATATACATGTTATATATATTTAAATATAATAAATTGTACGATACATACACACACTAATACAAATATAAATTAAACGAGACGTCACGGAGACTCGAATGCTGCGATCGAAACGAAAACAACTCGCAGGGAAATGAGGTGTTTTGCATTTGAACTGAGAGCAGCGGCGCTTCAGTGTCGTTATAATATTCCCCAATGATCCGGTGAGTATTATTATATATACTACACACAGCGCGTATATTACAGAGAAAGTATTTCGATCGTTGGTATATATTATACTTTATGTTTTTATCGGGTTGGCGGCGGATGTATCTCCTCCGTGAACTAAATCATCGTATACGTATATAAATATAATACACGCATATGTATTTATTATATATGTATAAATATGTATAAGTATTATATACGTGCGACGGGCACATTTCCATACGCTCGCACCGTCAGGCACTTTCACAAAATAGAAAAATTATTAGAAATATTAAAAACAAAAATTTTAATATAAATAATAATAAAGCGTTCCCCATTGCACCACACTTTCAGTATTACCTACTACTGTACGCAATCAGTATTATTTACTAAATACTCATATATCTACATAGCTATACATAATGTGTAATTATATATTAGGTATAGGTATAAGTATTTTATTGTATAAATTATGTGTTTCAATGTTTTTGAAACGGTTTTTTATTCGCTTCTAGTGTTAAATCACCGCCACCGAATAAAAGGCGCGTATTAGAGTGAACGAGAACAATCGAGATATGATTATTACTATTATTACTATTATGGTGTTATGTCTACTATAAATATATTTTTAAAACGCGGACATACTTTTAAACCAGGCGTGGTCCTGCCTGCCCCCTTCCGACTACCAACCCGCCAGATCACCACAATGGACCGTATATAAAACTATATGTATATATAACTAAGAATTTACATCATGTCGTCGTCGGCGGCGTAGGCGAATCAGTTTCGGTAAAAAATGATACATAAGCCATTCGAAAATATTATACACATGCGTTTAAAATAATAATAATAATTACCATTATTATTATTATTACTATTATTGTTATTATTATTATCATCATTATTACATACACGTATACCAATATATTATTATTATATATATATACGATATTATCGCTGGAGATCGTTGGCCCCCGCGCCGCAATGTTCGGTAATATTTCACGTCATCATTTCGACCAACAACGGTCGTGACGAACTCGGTAAAAACAAAAAATAATAAAGCAAAACTCATACGCTTGTATTATAACGCACTAACATAGCAATACCTATTTATTGTACAATAGGTTGTAAAATAAAATAATTTACATTGCGGCGGCCTGAGTATATTTTCGTACATTTCACTGAATCCACCATCACATCATAATATGACCTCACTAAAGTACATATTATAATAAGTACATCGTGACTGTATATTATTTATATATATATATATGCATATAGCTCTTGTATTGGTTTAAATATAATTTATATATTATAATAATATAAACGTTCCTTCGAAATTCGTAAATTTTTTTTCTCGCATGTTTATATAATAGAATATTGTAAGCTCTATGTTGTCTTCGCATATCTGCTCAGGTTTTTAAAAATAATCTCTGTTTAAACTATATATTATAAAAGCAATATAGCAAGCGCATTTGACCATTAAGGCAGCCCGCATCACACAAAAAAATGAAATAACTATATTTATATAATATCATTATAAAAGGATGCAAATTTTTTTTCATTGACAATGACAAAAATAAAGATAAAATTTTACTTACAATCTACGAAATTATACGTATATGTAAATACAATTTTATAATAGTTTTTATTACATTTTTGGCGCTTAAAGTCACACATTATAATATAGTATGTTTACTTATTTATATCCTACACCTAAAATTACGTCAGCATTGTAAATGCATTCAATATATTATAATATAATATAGTAAGACGCAAATATTTCGGTTAGATTGCTATTGATGACTTATGGAATAATTAAACACGTTACAGTCAACGACACTAAACTAAAACGATTTGCAAAAGAGCGTCCCCATGACATCGACTCAAAGGTATTTTTTGTTTAAAACGAGAAATTTATATTATACACATATATAGTGTTCAGTATAAGCGACAGCAATATGGTGTGCGATGATTAATAAAATAACGATTTCCTGTATATATTAAATACACGTATCGGATGACGACGTAGATGACGATGATGATGCTGATGACTGGTAGATTTCTTTGTAAGGAATTATGATTATTGTAGTTATTGTGGAAATATGCGATCGGAATGTATTGTAAACGAATACAGCTACGGTATTTGTTTGTCCACTATCGTCGAGTTATACATGTAATACTACGGCGTTCAATAGGATTTGCAAAAATTATTGCCATTAAATACCACTTTATGTTCAGATATAATATGATAAATCTGTACATAAAATATAATTATGTATACACGATGACGTGGTACACTATGGTTGGCGAATGGTTTGTAATGTCGGCGCGACTCGTACAGTATAAATAAAATCACTGTACTACTACGAGGACGTATGTTTATGGAAATGTGAGAACAAAACGTTTTTGATTTTCGCGCTTTTAAAAATAATGCGCAAAGCAGCGGCGATCCTCGTCGACGACGACCTTGTACACGAAATCTTTATGGCAGCGCCGCAGCGGTCATGAATATTCGACGACGGCGAAGAATCTTCGAGTGGGCGACGAGCGGGACCGATGGGGCCACCAGGGGATTTATTAATTGCCCGTTACCACGAATTCTGAGACACACTGAACTGTTAAGCAACGCAGAGGGGTTCCCAAAATCTTCTGGTCGTAATATTAAATTATATAGTCGTGTCACCATTGTATGCGTATGGACGACTGGTCACACACATATATTATTATATTATTTAATAATATATTTCTATATACATATTTTTTATTGCACACGCAGCGATTTGACGCTGGTTAACAAACCACGCTATTCGAAACCAACAACAACCCCACGTCAAAGATATCTTATTCGCTCATCGTCTCCTCGTCTACATACATAATACTACGTTTAAATTATATTGTACGTATATACACAATAAACGATTTTTAAATAAACAAAAATTCAACATACATATATCGAACACCTATATTGTACATTGTAGACATATACATTATATTATATTGATCATAATCCGTCGGCTGTTCAGGATACTCGACCGCAAATCTCAACTATATGATAATAATATTATCGACAACCAATGATTTGCGTATTATATACCTATAGGGAGGGTCGCCTGTCTGAGACGAACGTGTACATACTTATATAACGGCACATGAATGTAAAAATTCGATTTGTCAATGTCAAGGTAATAAAATATGCAATGTGTATATACGCACTGCATGGGTAAGTCCCCTTCTTCTGTTGATTGGCGCGAATACGAAAAAAAACGTGTACGTTTTATGGTTTATGCTGCCAAAATGATCGTAACACGGGACCCGTCGTGATAATATTATATTTTAATCACGAGGACGCTGTAGCATATTGTTATACACCTCATCATATCATGTGAACGCAACAATACGTTACATTATTACATCGTCTGCATTTGTCAAACTGGCATAGGACTGTGGTCGACGGTTGATAGGGTGGGCGGGAGTAAAGTAGACATCCTGTCGAGGCTCTTCATTCGTCTCCAGCATACCCGTTACCTGGCATCAGGTATCGGGAGCCCAGTCTTTACGGCGCCAGTCCAAGTATTTTAGGAGATTCGTAATGACTATTATACATAGCTATTGTTCTATACGCACATACAAATCACAAGGGTCATGTTGTTCACGTTATATTATATTAATATTATAAGCATCATAAAAACTGACGAAAATTTTGAAATTCATTATCAACATAATCGACCAAGGTTTTCGCTACATATACGTTACCTTAATAACAATATATTTGAATGCCATATGGGCACATCATAAGTGTTTCAAGGGAACAATAATAATTTTTTTACGTGAATCGTGTTCAAAAGAAAAACGATTTAATCGATAACAGATATCGCACCGGCGATGTGCACGCTTTATTATAATCATATTGAAACCATGCTTATATAATATATATATATATTAATTTTAAACACAATAGGACGTTGGACAATGCGCGTGCGATGACGACCGACTACATACGACTCCGTCGTCGCATTGGCTCGTTAAGAAATAAAAGCATATAAATGTATTATTATAATGAATTTACGAGACAAGTTAAATCGGGTGACGACTATACACCTATCTTGCGCGCATACGATATATACGGGTTGATATTGACTGTTATAAGTTGTGGGTTTCGCGTAACAGACAATATATTTAGTAAAGGTCGAGGAGAGATAAAAAACAAAAACCCACGTATTTAGCGGTATATAATAGGTATTAATCATATTGACACATGATGTTAATTTTGTATGCTGCACCCTGGGGGAACGAATGAAAAACAAAAGACAATTTTAATCGCTAAGGGTTGATGAGATAACGGCCGTATACAAACGTACAATGCTGCAGTACTGCAGCGTGGGGATGATGGTGTGAAAACATTTTTATTAGTATGACAGTGCTGCCGTCATCGAGGGGACTTCAACGCTCGAAGTTCTAACAATAGAAAATAGCGCGTATAGAGTTTACAATGTGGTATATGTAATTTTAATCTCGGCAAAAATATACGAAAATCATAATTTTTATATTTTTAACAGATCTAGGTGAGGTTAGCCCCTTTCCGTGTGCATATTCGATGATCAATAAAGTAACCTTGCAATATCTATCATAATATATATACATAATATGTAAATATAAGACACAATCATCAACGATTTCCGCGCATAATTTTATACAAAATACTTTGCAGGCAGCCGCCTACAAAGGATCAATGTCGTTATAATAATATTATATTATGTTTACCATATAATTGAGGTCAATCTTAATATCACGAACGTCGAACATGCTCGTTTAAAAAATAAGCGTCGCTGCAACAACCTATCTCTACACTTTGTTTAGGCTGGTTAGTTTTTATACAATATAATGCAAACCTTGATCTTTGTCTAACATATCATCAATTATCTCGTATTGTTGTTACAATTGTTAGATGCAGATATCACGTAATTTTAAATTTTATCTATACATTTATTTAGATATGAATATTAAGAAAATGGTCAACTAGATAAAATAATTACTAGTATTATGAATTTATGATTTACCCTTTTTTCTGACAACTCTATACCTGTCATTCTTGTTACGTCATCTCCCAAACAACTAAAATAAAAAACTATCAGTATAATATTTGACGTTACCTTGAAGGTTTTAACAGACCATCATTACTTATTTTGTACCGAGCCACTTAGTCATCATAATTACATCAATATCTTCAAGAATATAATTATATACCCTCACAAGAAGTTAATTTCCCAAAACAAATGCTTTCTACTGGTATAACTACATAAAGTGCCATAGACGATAGTATAGGTCACTTATCATTATTCCTTTAAACAATATTTTTGAAGTTATAGTTTAGAATAATTTATTAAAACAAGATGATTAATTTAAGAAAATTAACATTTCATTGAATAATTATCAGCTATAGGCACTTGTAATCAAATGGATGTATATCAACAAATGCAACAAATATATTATATAAAATTACTATGTGCATTAGGTATCTCTATAGGTATACGTATGACTGTTATATATGAGAAAATTATTTAGCAAGTCATGACAGCTCCTGCAGCATCATAATCGATACAATATATTTTATTTGAACATGTTTATCAGTAATTCGTTATCAAGGGGAGTAAATATATTTATCGAAAATTGACGGCCAATATATATTTATATAAAGAGCTGCAGGTAAGGCGTATTCGGCAGGTGCACTCAACTCAATATATACTCATATATATCAATGTATATGACGCGACAACCCACGCTGTTATCAATATACAAATCATGATAAAAAATAAATGCACGATCTGATAAACAGCGGCAACGAACTACTCGATTACGATTGATTATCGCCGCCCTTTGATAGGTAGGTCACACTGTTAAATATATTTTCTACATTATATACATTATTACATTGATATATGCATAGCCGCATAGGTAAATATCGATTTGTGCACATGTTTAGTGAAAATTTACAATCGACCAGATTCCTTTTCGTTTGACAAGCTTTGGAGCGAAAACGCGTTTGGTTTTTTTTTATGATTACCGAATATCGTTAATAAAATTTAAAAAAAACATTTTATCGACCACCTATCCAATTCAAACGGCATGTTCTGTGTTTAAATAATAATCACTGTGGATCTTTGGTATACTTACATACAAAATATATTTAAATATTGTCAACCGTCGGCGTACAAGCCATTGTGTTAGCTTATACCTACACTTCAAATTGTCCTATATATATACCGGCTGTACATTTAACAAAACACTAGATTTCCCCGGGCATTGTATTAAACTCGAATTAAAGTGAAACTTATGTCAGAGACTCGGCGTGTTATTTTTATAAGTATAATAATATATGTATGAGTATGTGTTTTTTTTTTAACTCTCGTCGCATATTATCAATGAAAAGATCGATCACATTTTTTAGTATCGAAAAATATATAATTGCATATCGTATATATCAGAGATGCGTTTAACACCTTAAAGCTGTATTTAAGTGAGGTGGCGGCGAGACAATAGCGAAACGGATGAATATGCAAGTGTTAATATTCTAATACAAATAGCCGCCGTCGTATTTCGTATTTTCGTTCGTGCACCGTGCGAGCGTGTATAACAATATATACATGTAAATATATCGTAACAAGCGTGATTCGTTGTCAGTATATACTATAATATACATTATTATATTGTTGCCTCCGCCTTATTGCCATGTAGTTTATATATAGAAACATTATATTGAACTTTCTTGAGCAGCGGTAACGACCTTGGAAATGATTACATTTAATTCTTCTTACATAGGTACAACACACACATACACACACGCATTTTATTAAGCATGTTTTTACGAATGTCATGGGAAAACAGTGAAAAATCAAAAACATTCGAACTGCAGCACACACACGTGGATTAGTAGTGTTGGTATAATTTTATGTATTGTTGTAATAAATGCTATTGGATTTTCGAGCGTAAATCATACATAGTGTATACCCGTATAATATTTTATGTCAATTGGCGATAAAAATCTGTAGTTATATATTATACTGAAAATTAAAGTCAATGCTATTTTTGACCAATTGATGACCGAAAAAAGTTTTCAATTGCTTTGGTAATCTGGCCATGGCAATTTATCTTGTGACGACACGTTGTATTTTTTCAGTTACATACAGATACATGAATATATCATCTAATATCGCATAAAAATTGGAAGATTGTACCTAATAAAATTCAACGTAAAAAAACAGTTACCTAATTAAAGCTAACAACACGTGATTTAGATCTTTTGACGCGGTATTGCTATGTTGTACTTCCATAAGACGGAAATAACAACGCACGCGGGAGTGACATCCTCCTAAAAACGTTGGCCAAATTAAACTAAATTTTAGCGACGATTCATAATCACTATTAAACAGTAAACTTTCAAACGATTGACATTTGTGAACGCGGCGGCAAACGTTGGTTCAACACACTCGCAATAATAGTTTCGCGCGCGCTACGCGTTCAACGACCTCGCGGCTACTGCGGCATTAGGTACTTTTGGCATTGCAGCAATACTCGCACACACAACACACACGTATCGACGTATTTTATTATTATAAATTATCAATTTATAATATTTAAAATACAAACGTTTCAATTTAATAAAAGGTACCTGAAAAGCCACGTGCGATACGGTATGCCTAATCCTATAACCGGTTTTGTGCGGGTAATTGATCGCAGAAAACATAATATAATCTAATACCACTTACCAGACTACCTATGCGATAAGTACAAATAAATATAATTTTACCGATTAACTAGACTAACCTGTGCAGTATATGGCCCATGTCGTCGACCAGCTCCTGCATGACTAACACGGTGGTGCCTGGCGCTCCGAGGTACTGGTGATGTCCAGCCTGCCCCTGGACCAACACAGACACTGCCGAACCGTTGGCCGGATCCTGCTGGATCGTGATGCCGGGCGGTAACGATCCTGCGGGATTCTGCGGATCGTAAATGATGGTCTGCTGCGGATCAGTGCCCGGTATATAGATGACGGTCTTCTGGTCCAGCGGATCGTCAGGCTGCTGTTGCTGCTGATGGTGGTGTTGTTGTTGTTGTTGTTGTTGTTGATGTTGTTGTTGTTGTTGTTGGTGGTGGTGGTGCTGCTGCTGCTGCTGATGGTGGCTTTGATGGTGATAATCGGACGCTTGGAATTCGTCCACGCTCACCGGTTGCATGGTGGCCAACATCACGGGCGACGTGCTCTCGGGCGGCATGTCTTGGACGGTCGTCGGCGACATGACGGTCTGTGGGTGCGGCGGCGATACGCCCGGTGAATCTTCTTTGCAGCAGTGCTGCGCCAACACCACTGCCATCGGGGGCGAGCCACCGGCCAGCGGCTGTTGCTGTTGCTGTCCGTCCACCGCGGACGACATGCGTAATTATTTTCACTGTTATGTGGTGTAGGTGGTGTGTGTGTATGTAGGCGTGTGAGTGTACACGGTCACACCACTGTCGCAGAGACAGCGCTGCTCGGTACTGCTCGGGTTCTGCCTGTCCCGATAAAGCCGGCGTCGGCGTTGTCTTCCGCTGGTTCGCGGAAACTATATCACTGAGTCACAGAGTCTCTGCTTCCCGTGCGACCGGCCGCTCCGTTCCACATATTGCCTGAAACGTTCACGATTACAATTATTATTACGAGTATTACTATTACTATTACGGTCATTGTTGTGGGGGGACACCGCTCAATCATGATCGTCATCTGACCATTTATTTTTTTATCGCATACGTCTGTGTCGTCTTAAGAGCCGGGTAAGAGTGAAGTCTTTGTTCGAACTAATATAATATAGGCAGTGAACAATAAATGAGTTAAAATATCGTTCTTTTTTTTTTTTTGTATTATACCGTCGTTGTGTAGCTATTTAATTACATATTATTATCGTTCTATCATAGGCTCTCGAATAAAATACACATTATTATTATTATTATTATTATTATATATAGTGTATAGTGTATATATATACATATATGTAGTATTTGTCCTACAGCAATAAATCTTGTCGAGATCGAGAAAACTGCCATAAAAGGCTGTGTAATAGTCACAGCAGTGACAACCGTTCGTTATGATTTTATTCAGTACAGACTGCGATTGCTGTGGAAAGTCACCAACTACACCGGCGAACAGCGAGTAGATACGTACAACCGAATAGTGATTTTAATAAAGGACAACCACCGACATTTCTCTACGAACGACTTCTTGTTCTTATATAATACACATTTTATTATTTTTTTTTTTTTTTTTACGACAATCGTCGTAAAACATATAACTATTAACCTGTTAACTACTGCGGCTGGCGTATACAAGAAAATAGTGAAATGGCGAGTAATCTGTTAAATTAACAGTGTTCTTGTTTTGTAACAAGCGCAGTAATGGACCTCACCAAGTAGGGCAATTTGTCATCACGTAATTATTTAAAAGAATAATATGAAGCCGCGGAGAAATAAAATTTTCTTATTAGTTGACTTCTCGTTTTTAAACGTTTGAATTCGTGAATAATATTATAATGAAATTTCAATAAATGCCAGTGTTAAAATTTTAAAAAATTATCAATAAGATGCATAAATGGGTACCACACTTTGTCAATAAATTAAACTAAGAGGTCTTAATGCTAAAATTGATTACGTGCATGTATAATTTTATAAACCAATATGATATATTTTTCTTGTGGAAGACAACAGCCAATTAGAATTTCTGATATATTTGACGTTCAATAAAAAAAATATGTAATTCCGAAAAACATAGATGCTTTTGTGTCAAACACGAATAATTTATTTATAATCGCGAAATTGGGTAACAGAAAACATAATGAATTATTATAGTTAACTATCTAGCAAATTATTAACTTAAAAGTGAAAAAAAAATCGATTCAAAATTTATAAGAAAAAATAGATAGATACTATGTCGGTATAATACAATTACTTACAATTACTTGCGGTTGTTATTTATTTATTGTTATTTTTTTCACATACAATAGAATATGTTTTTTTTATTATTAGCCATTCGTTTTTTATTGTCAGAAAGAATCTGCGCGCGTTAGACCATAACGGTTTCAAAAACATGATAGGCGCCAGGAAGACTACCAAGGAACTACGGATACATATAGTATACTTTTTTTTTTGGGTGTGTCACCTTAATTAATAATTCTCAAAAATATATTTTATGACTTTCAAGTTCAAAGGGCGAAATTACGTATACGTTGAAAAACAATAAATACTCGAGTTATTTGAAACGGCCGAAGCCATTAAAGAAACAATGGATTTATGTTTAATTTTTTTGCCATAATATCCCCATGCGCAGTCTTTGAATGGCAGTTTACGGCGCTAGTTATAAGGAATAGAGCAACGTCATACAATAACTGTCCGAGATTAATACCACTTAAACAACAAAATCAATTAAAACATCATTAACCGTAAATCTCAATATTCCCCTTAGATATAGATATTACAACAGTGGCTAAGTGATACATCGGAGAAATTTAATTTAAATTTACAATGAATTAAATAGTTATTTCAAAAGATCAGATATTTGCCCTAAATGTTTACAAGGCTGTAAAGAATATAGAGCATTAAATAAATTATAAAATCATTTTTAATATGTTCTTCTGTATCAATAATTTTTGTAAAACAATATTTTATTCAAATTTAAATCATATGAATATTAATTAATAATTGTCGACCAACTATGTTATAGGTGTTATAGCATACGTGTATGTATTATCGATTTCGAAGTGTTAATGTTTGGATAATGAGCACAGGGCAGTATAAATATTTCGCACTATAGCCCTCCTGGTATCTATTATAATTTACAATTAGGCTGGCTGGAAGAATTTTCAAACATGTTTTTACAGTTGTTTGTCAGTTAAATAGGTATTTAATAAACATTATATTTTAGATTCTACAAATCGCTTTAACAAGTAATTTATTGTGACCATTTTGTTGAAAATATTAGAAATTAAAAATGTAAGTCCTGTAATACGTTGGTCACATGTTTAAAAATTATAATTAGTAAGAAAAATAAAAAACCAATTTATACATACAATTCCATTTATTGTAAAGAATAACATTCAAAAACGAATTATATTATATTATATAAAATAAGCATTCGCGAGCTTACAAAAAAAGCAGCAACGCTACAGGTATGAATTAAAAAAGAACAAATTTCTGGAGAAATAAAATCTAAGTGGTTTTTATTAATGTAAAACATACATAATAAATTAATGCATGTAGAAAACGAATAGGAAAAAAACACTTATCCGATTTCTACTAGAAAATAAAAAACGCCATCGTCGTTATCCGTATTTGACATTAATTTTTTTTTTTTTTTTAACTCACGGGCTAAGGTCGATTGCATTTAATATAACGGTCTTAAGCCGCTGCCGTCGATAATGTATCTGTCCAAGTATATAACACACAGATACACACATACTCATATATTATATATATATATATATAATATAAATATAAATGATAACGTATATATATCATATACTATACTCTCTCACGGATGCGCACGCAAAAACACACGCAAGAATGACGGCAGCTGAAGCTGGGCAGCGATTGGCAGTGGTGAAACGACCTGCCGGGCAATAATATGTAAATTTAATGGCCCGCACGAAAGGAATCCGAAGATTATTACCATAGCCGACCAGATTAGGTATATATGTATAGATATATATAGTGTATGTGTCAGCATAGAAAATGTAAATATATAAGAAAAAATACATTTAAGCTTAAACGAAAAATAATCACTTAAAAAGGTACCTGTATCGAAATAATATTATTATATATTATGCTTTATGTAATACATAATATTCTATAAAAACATTTAACAAGAGTGACGATAACGAATACAACGATAGTGGCGATTGGAAGAAGTTAACGCATACAGAAATAAGTGTGCAGTGTACGTATTGAGTATCATATGCATATAAACGATCATGAGGACAAATTTCTTTCAGTGGTGTTTGGGCGATTTTCAATCATACACACACTCACTCACACATTTATATATTATACGTCTTTGTTGTTCTCCTCCTTTTCTGTCTGAAAAAAATACACACAGGTAGGTAGATAGTCAGTTGTACGTTGCCAAGTTTATGACCCCACCACTACCGTCGCACCACCACAGCCAACGCCATCACTGGCTCTCTGCAGCCGACGCCACTGCCACCACCGACCGATCCTATCGAAACACGTCTACAGGTGCCGATATAATAATAATCGACGAGGGTTGAAGACGTTTTTAACAACGTTAGGGTTCTATGTAACCTAACAAAATGTAATTTTTGTAATAAATAATAACACTACAATAATCTTCGATAAAAGATTCAACACTTTAATCTTCACCACGATTTTATGTACAAAGCATAATATGAACAAACTGTAATAACTTATAACAGTAATTAATAGATTAATAAAATTTATAAAAATACTTAAGCCAATACATATTATTTAAATATAGAAAACGTTATAAATAAAACAACATTCGTTCTATTCCACATATATCCGTCTTATTATTATTATGTATTTTAATGCATGATGCTGTAACATGTTATCAAATCATTTTATTGTAATTTCAGTATTTATCAACATGATTATGCAGTATTTAACGATTTAAATCTAATATTACGAGGTTGACACTGAGCTTCAGCCGATATTAAATGTATTATATTCAGGAATAAATTAACGTAGGTAGGATAACTACGTAAAGACATTGAGTTAACTATAAAGTACAAAGAAAGAGATAAATATAGAACCAATAATCGATATAAATTGTAAAAATTCGCAGTGGCCATTCGCATTTAGATTTAATAATTTGATAAATACTAATAACAAATACATTTCGATTACATGATGCCGAATGGGAACAACTAAAATTATATAAACGGAAATAATAAAGTTAAAGGTATTAATTAACAGATAAAAATAAATATATTATTCTCATTATTAATTTTTTCTCCGATTAAACCAAGTTTGCGCTTACAAATAGAAATTTTATTTTAATAGACGTTACACAAAAAAACTGTAAATCGTAATAAAATATTATATTTTCAAATTTTTTTAAAAGAAACAAGGAATGCTGCGATTTTATTGTTCCAACAAAGGTTTATCAATGAAATGAAACGACACTAACAAAAATAGCGAGAATGAATAATCGTAAAAAGTGTCTAAATATTTATTATTTGTTTTTATGTTTTATGGCTCAATGACTTAAAAAGTTATGACTACAACTGCTCAAAAACCGAAATCTTCAGTTCATTATTGACTTAAAATCGTAAAAAGTTGACAAGCTATTAATTAAAAATGAAATGTTTCGAAAAACATATGGTCTTTATGTACGATAAACTAATTATGTATTGAGTTTATGAGTCAAAATTATTTGTCTACGCATAACAAGAAATAACACAAAAATATTTCGTTATTATGAATGTTAAAAATTAAAATGGACTCAATCTTAGCTTGTATTATAATTTCGAATAAAATGATAAATCATACGTTACTCGCAGTTATCAGAAATACTCGTATTTAAGAAACTACGTATAATATGTATAAAAAATATTATTTTAACTGTAAAAAATTGTAATTCTTTTCGAAAACGCAGCAAATATACAGAAATACAGGATACACCTAATTCACGTATACTCAAAAATAAAATAATATTTCTTTCTTTATAATAATATTAAGTTTGAGACGCTTGGTTTACCGAGTTTGGAATGTTTGGACCTACCTTATAAAGTTATAATCTAGTATAGTATTTTTCACTTTACAATATAACAGTTATTATGACACTCAATTAGGAGTGAGACTACTTTAGTTGTAGGTATGCGTATTGCGTGTACACTTAACATCGGATGACTGTCGAAAAAATGTTCAACTAGATTCTGAATATTATTTACACACACACTTTGAAACCGTAAAACAACGACCTTCGTCCGAATTACACCCCCAGTCGAAAATTATTGATAATTACAAGAGAAAGTGAACAAAGAATATTGTTTCGTGTACACGTGATTAAAACGAATTTTAATATAGGAGTGAATCCGTATTAGTACGATGGATTTGATCGCTGGCGGTTCATTAATGGCACAAAAAGAAAATAAAAGTAAAGAACGATTGACACTCGACCAATTCGTTTACTGTTCCGTTGTTGAAGGAATTTCCGCATAATAAGGTTCCCTACACGGAAATACCAATCGGTATGGTAGAATGTGGAAGTGAGGAATTCTTCAAAATACATCCCTTTATAATAATAGCAACAATAAACGAAATACTATTATGTTGTTATCGGAACTCGGTCAGTATTCCTCATACACAGTACCTCGAGGAATATAGGTAACGCGTGATATTATGTGGTAATATTCCATTTTCTATTATTATAGATTTTTAGAATAATCGTTCGAAATCCCTCCGGGAATCCGTAATTATATGTGCAAACGACCCGAACGCCAAGCGTGACGGATTTTGCGTTTGTGTAGGTACACTGCACACATGTCCGTCACGGGTAAACGTCCAATATAAACGCGGGCAGCGATATCATATTAATATTAATAACAATCCGCGTAATAATAATATCGTACGAACAATATTCCGTTTCGCGATAAATCGGAATTGTAGAAATATACGATACGAAAACCATAGGTTACTACGGTATACGGGTACTCCATACAGGTAATATGTGTATATTATATATTATGCGTACTACACTTATCGAATTGCAATATTAAACGACGATTATTGTTGTCGCGAGGCGAGGTTTTAATTACGTCGTAATTATTGTATTATGACAACTATTAATCGATAATCTATTTATGTAATATAATATGTATATAATATAAGACATTTAAACATATCGATGATATTATATTATTATTGCGGAATACCGGACGAAAACAAAAATCATACGATCGGGACTTCGCGTACCAGGTCACTATAATATTACGCACCTGTCGTTAACAACCGAAATAATACGAGCGATATTATATTAACACGTATCATCGTCGGTCCGACGGACACGACAACGCGCGCGCGCGCTCGGCACGACCGTTCGGCAAACATCGAATCGCTTTCGCGTTTCGGTGAGTCATTCCGGCGAATCGAAAATCTCGAAGTCTGCAAGTCTAACCTAACCCGTTCGGAAAACACACTTATCGTCCGTGGCTATTGTGCGGTCGGCGCATTGTGTATTTGTGTGCGTCTGCCGCACAGACCGGACCGGGCGAGCGGCGGCGGCGGCGGGAGACGGGGCTCAAGGTCATCACCGCCGGTGTCGGAAGTGTCTCGGGCCAGCACCAGTGGAGCCAACAAACAACAATGGACAAAAGCGCGCGCCGACGACGGGTTTCGGGCGAACCGGGTCCCCGCGCCTCCGAAAGAAAAGCAAATAACAATGATAATAATGTAGTAATATCATTATCGGTATACAGTTACGCGGGACCATCGTCGGTCGACGACACATGGTCGTCGGTTCGGTTTTGGACGGCGATGATGACGACCTAACGACGAGGAGGGGGCGGCCAAAAGAACTCGAAAACGAGTAGTGTACACGTTAAACGACACGAGCAACAGGTTATGCAACGGACTGGACCGAATGCGAGTGGTAAATAAATAAAAACGAAATCCTCTAGCCATCATCGGACCACGGATCACGCGCGCACGCCCCCACCCGGCCGGAGATCACCGACGGCTGCCGTACGGCCGAATCTGGTCGAGTTCCGGTTCCGGTCCGGATTTTTTCGCCACGCGCCGCCACCCGAAACCCCTTCACGACGGAGGCACAAATGCCACCGCGCAACAGTGTCCGCGTAGAACCAGTTTTTCGTGTACGACGACGACGATGACGATATTATGATATACGCGAGCACGCGCCGCGTTATCGGCGGACGAGGCGCAGGGCCGGTCTCCGCGCCCGGCAGGTTCCGTCGGAAACAACTACAGGTTTCGGATTTGTTGGGGGGCCACCGCCGATCCAGTCCTAGTCGTCGTTTTCAATTAATAACTCGTAACGACGGCGGCGACACGCGCGCGTGCCGCACAGTAACTACTAACTACTAACTAGTATCGCGGCTTGTTTTGTATATAGTGGACGGCGTGCACGGTCGCAAATATATAATGTGATATTGTTTGAGTCGGTCACACATTATTGTTCTGCCGTCGGTGCAGTAATATTGTACTATAACAAAATGGTAGTCATCGTCGTCGTCGTCGTCGTCGTTCGGTACGGTGCGTGGTGTCGTATGTAATATCATGAAAGCGATCGTTGTTGCAGTTTTTGTTGTTGTGCATGTGTTAGTTGTAATAATATTTAAGTCGTAAAAAATATAGTATAGTTAGAAGTAATATGCTCGTGTTTTAGTTGAAATAGTGGTCGTCGCAATGGTGTGTCGGTGGTGTAGACATGATAATAATATATAATATAGCAGTTATTTTATGATTGCAGTAAAGTTGTCTCTTACCTCGGGTCTCGGACGTGTATAATCCGTTTTTAATTTTTTTTTGGGCAAATCGGATCGACGCGCAGACGAAAAACGCACACACATGCACTTAGAAAAACGGCGGAAATTTTTTTTTTTAACAATTTTTTCCGCGAAAACGTAAAATTTATACAATACTCGTGAAAAACGATTTATAGCTTAGCTTATTATACTATACGTGTACATTGACAATATCGCATTTATATATGTATGTACGTGCGCGTACTCTACCTATTTACGACGACGACGACGACAACAGAATATATCGGCTTTTACTATGTTTACACGGTAACCACGGAGCAACAGGCAACGGCGGCCGTATACGTGTGGTGCATTCTACGTCCGTATGGCACTGGTCGGATTTCTTATTTAGGAATCGCGCGCGCGCATACGTACACACACACACACACGCTCGCGTACGTACGTACTTACGCACACACACTCGCGCGTGCGCGCGCGTTGGCCGGCAACGTCTATGGTTTCATTGTGTGCGTTTGCGTGTACGCGTATTATACGTGTGCACGTGCGTGCGTGTGTGTGTACGGCGCGCTCTCCGCCGCCGCCGCCGCCCCCCCACCATGGGCCGCGCACCTGAGCAACAGCAGCCGACGCCGCCGCCTCCTTCGCCCGTTGTCTTGGACTCGGCGGCGATCGTGTGCTCGCGCCCGCGCTCGTGTGTGCGTGTGCGTGCGATGGCGGCCACTCCGACGCGCGGCATGGTCGTCGGCCGTCTCCGTCGGGCGCCCGCCGGTTAACCCCGACACACGGTCGTCTTGCTCGCTCGCGCACACGTTCAGACACTCCTACGCGCGGCGGCCGACAGTCAACGGGGAGGTGAGGGGGGTCAAGACTAACCGTCAGAGACGGCGGCCGCGATCCATGTCGTAGCCCCGAGGGCCAAACCACGATAAGTGCGCGCTGCGTCGGATTCCTCGCCGCCACCGGTATGGGGTGACCACCGCCTAACCACCACGCACTGTGATGATAATAATATTATATTATTATTATTATTATTATTATTATTGTCGTTATTGTAATACGATTATTGTCCCGTGTAAATGTGTGTTCGAGTACGAGCGTGGAGAATTTGTTACGTCGGTAACCGCGCAAATCGTCTCTCCCGACTCGGCCCCGTGATCGAAATATCGATTGACCCGACTCGAAAACTGTTCAGGCGTCGGACTGTGCAGTCAAACGACCGGAGTAGTACGAAAAATCACCGAGCAGAAATAAGAAACGAAGACACATTTCTCCGAACAACTACGAACCTTGATACCACAACATTATTATAATATAGCTATAGCTTATTGCCATCAGATGCGTACGAATTTTGAGCAAAAAAAAAAAAAAACAGTTTCGTTTTTCAAACTCGTACCTAATAGCATACTGTAATATTATAATGTTCGTACGGTCGGTCGTACAATGTACCTGCCCACAAATTATAAGTATACCATACGGCGAAAAACTATATAATATGCGAAGGTTACTTCTGCGACGCCTCGTGTTTTTTCGTTATTATAAACAGTATGTTAAAATATTTACTATACGCGTTGAAGTTACTACACGTGTACCTATTGGCTATTTATATATTGTGTTTTAATAGTTTTTGATACACAGGTACTTGTTATAGTATGTTTTTGGAATAATGATTATAATATGTGTAAAATGTAAATAGGTATTGCGCACAGGTTGTTATTTATATCTTATAGGTACTTACGTATAGATAAATTGCCCGCTAAACATTTTTATTTTAAAACTAATCTAACCTATGCGTGTAATTAGTTATCTATGTAGATCGTGTCGTTAAAATAGTAGTCAATAGTCAATTTATTACGAAATAGGAATAAACGATCAGTAGGTATATAAATATTTATTTTGATACCTATCGCTTTTCAGTTACGTAGGTATAATATTATATTGTATTTAGATCAAAGTATCGAGTTGATTACATATTAGTATATATTAGTTATTAGTTATTAGTGTACATTACCAACACATTTACTTATGTGTGTTTGTATTTCATAAAACACTGCAGGCAATTTTAGAGAAGTAAACTTAAATAATTAACCCAACTTCCTGTATACTCAAAAGTAATTAAAAACATTTTAATACCAAAATATCTTATATAGTTATATGTATATATAGATTCACTAATGATAGTATAAAAATTAGCGTTGGCGAAAAAAAATTAAATTGTCACTCCAATACTTGCCCAACATGCAATTTACAGATACATTAATAATACCATTGATTTTAAAATGTATAATGTACATATACATAAACACAACTATTATATGACATATAGGTGTGTCTTTATTATTGTTGTGAATTGTGATAAATTTATAGTATGAATGTACGACGCTACAAAATATTATTTATTTGATAAGAATAAAATAATACAACGTTTATTCACATTAATAATTAAGGTATTTAATTTGAAAATTATTACCTCAGTATAAAAGTTAATTAACCTAATTGATTTTAAAAACACTTTTAAAGTTTTTGTTATATTTTATCGTTTGCATTTTAAAAAAAAACAAGTCTATGCCAACTTACAGTAATTAATATGTTCGTAAATAATTTGAGAATTTAACCTCAAAATTAAAAACGATATAATTATTTTATAAAAAAGCTAATAAAACTTGAAAGTCATGGATGATTTTTTATTTACAGTATTGTATGATATAATTTTTATAGTAATTTTCTTTATCTGATGTAAGTACTTTTTATTACTATTGTATAATTTTAATCTTCTACATTATTACTTCTTGTTGATAGTTTTTCATTACGTGAGTAAACCTCTTCTTAAATAACATAATCTGAATCGTTTCTATCGATTGGCCAAAACCTTATATATTTTTTACTTTTACGAATTGTTATAAAAACATGTTTTATACTTACTAATTTAGATTTGAATGAAGTCGGAAAAAATATTGTACAATTTAAGCCAAATTTTAATTTGTGTTCATACAAATTAATAGATCTACACATACATATTTTTAAAGTTTTCGGAATAATTTTAGAATTCTTTTTCTCAAAAGTGTACTGTATTCTAAAATGAATATATTAAAAGCATTTCAAATACTTTATTCAACATTTTTTATTTTAATATTTATTGTTATGTTGTAAATTATAAATATATATAATTATATATACTCGTATGATATACAATTACAATATAGCTTAAGTTTAGCTATAATTTAAAATTCTCCCAAAGACAAATATCATGTTTTTTAATAACTGAAACAAATAATAAATTTGGAATGCTTTTATAATGTTGACTTTATCTGGAATACTATTTTTGTGTTAATTATTATTGGAATACATTAATTGAAGTATTATTTTTCATAAGTATTCGAATATTTCCCAGGTCTGTTTATTTGAATATTTTATTATTTTTATTATAGTATTTCTAAATATCAATACAGATGATGTAAACAACATAATAAATACATTTTACTTACAATGAAGTTTTAAAATTGCTCCTATAACAGCTATAAATATCTATTACTATTTTTAAAGTTATAAATGAATACTATTTTTTATTTAATTATATTATTATCCTAATATTATGATTCCATAAATATTTAGTGACTATTACCTCACTCCGCTCTATGGTTAGTACAGTGTTTTCCAACTATTGAATAGAATTATTTATATTAACCACTTATTTTAGTGGTTATACTTATTATATTATATATATGTTATAATTTTAACACATATTAAAAAATATAAATATTAAAAACATTATCATATATATATGTAACTGCTGTGCACCGAGCACATATATGTAACCGAGCTTAAAAATAATATTATGGAAATACATTAGTGAGTACCAAATACCAGAATACCTATACGTATTACAACTTACAATGCGTGTAAGTGCAGGTATGCTTAAAAATAATTAGTGTTTAAATCATTTTGCATTTGCATTGTAATAATATATTATGAAATAGAAAAATATCGTAAACACGTAGTTTTAATCATACCTACATAATATAAACACGATTAAATAGGATAAATATAGAAAAAGCACATGCATAATAGATTAATGAAACAACTGAATTGTTTTATTGCCTTTAATTTTTAAACGGTTTAATTAGTTATTATATGTTCTATGATTTAAAGATTTCGTAGACTAATATTCATTTTTATAAAGAGTTTTCATAGTTATACGTAATGGCTGCCTATGTCGTAAATTCACGAATCGTGTAAACCACGGTAGCGTCTATAGAGTCGACAACCAATCCAGGGCATTGTCGGCGGCTGTGTTGTTCAAAACCGTATACGATATTTAAGTAGGTAGTTGTATAGGTACGGTTTCCCTCAAGCATTGGACAGTTAGATAACAAACAACACGGCATCCCTTACGTAGTTCATGTGACCATCATCCAGTGTGACTAGATAATCTAAAATTGATAATGGCAACTAGGCTATCGCCTATCTGTGTTGTGTTACCAAACGACAAGTTACGGGGTAATATAAATAGTTGTAAATTTTTGATCAATACGTTTAAGCTCGAATTTATTAATGTTAAAATTTAAAATGACAATCATTATTGTTAGTTGTTGTTATTCAATTAATAACACTTATTATTAGTATATCTGTTTTAAGTCAGAATAATTATCTATTGGTTACTACTGGTAACGATATGATATCCATGGGACATATACATTATACACCTACATTTACATTAGGGAACACTAAAGTATGCAGCTTATTTATTATAGAGATGGCCTATCCATTATATATTATCCATGAGTAGCATCCGTAAATATGCATCCTGATTCCTGGACAGTTAGTTGATGTTGCGACAGTTAATACAGTAAACCTTATCGTATAGCCATATATATTTCAATACTAGTTCACTAACCATAAATTACAATATTACATACATTAATATTACCAGTTCAGTTGAATTTAAAAAAAAAGTTTATAGATATATACATAATATTATAATAGGTATATACTATAAGAGGTTTTTACTTAAAAGAACGTCGTGCCCGCATGTGTTATCTCCGTATACATACATTCGACATAGCAAATTTTCGTTCAGCAGAATCCATTTTATGTTGTCGGTTTTAATATTAGAGTAAGTTTACTTATTATTAAACTTTAAGGTAAGAATTGCATCTATGCCATCACATAGGCTTTTATTAATATTATAATTTTAAAGTGAGTTATGAACATTTTAAATTTAATATTTTACATAACTATAACTCAGTTTAAAATTAAAATATCAATAAAAACCTATGTGATGGCCTAAAATAAATTCTTACCTTAAAGTTTGATAATAGGTAAATTTACTCTAATATTAAAGCTAACAACATAAAATAGATTCTGCTGAACGAAAATTTGCTAAGTTGTATGTTAGACAGTGATAACACATTAAGTCATTATCACATACGGGTGCGGCGTCCTCTTGTGTAGAGCTATACTAGATAATATGTTTCATCAGTATGAATCTTACCTATGAACATTTAACTTAATTGTAGCATTAAATATATAATTACTATATTTTATGTATAAAATATCAATATGTTTAATAAATTACACCGTTTTCTGGAGAAATTCACTAGGACGTGTAGGCATAATGTTTTCAAAATGATTGTAATGAAAAAAAAAATTGTTCCCAATAACATCTAATTAATAATTCATACTATGTAACATAATAAAAATTGATTATTTTACTGTTTTTGATTGAAAAAGATGTATAACTAAAATGTAAATCTAAAATTTAATTGTTTATAATTTAAATGTACCTTCATGTTATTTTTTTATTTATTTATTTTCACTTTTATCTAGGTATTTATTTTGGAATGTTTTTTTTTAAATATTGATCTACAAATTACAATTATGATAAAGCATATATTGACAGCTTAATTTTATACATAATAAGTTCTGTGTGTTCAATCCAGTGGTGCTGATCATTACAAGTATAATTAATGCGAGTGCATTACTTAATTTAGGGGGATAGTGCCGTGGCAAACGATGATTATAGATATTTGAAGAAAAGTGTATGTAATTTGTCCCATATTTTAGTGATACAAATTCACTAATGTGTTTATCTAAGGTTTTATTTTCATTGGCGCTACTAGTTCAGTCTTCTAATGTGTATATAATATTTAAATTGACCTCCTTAGTTCTTAAATAATTCCCTAACACTGTATCGGTATCTTATTAGTTTGATTATTTCACATCCATTAATCATAATCGCCTAAATTAAATTTAAAAATCATTAACCTTCAATGTTTTTATTAATTTATTATACAAGAACTCCAATAATTCAGTTATAATTGGTGAACAATATTTGTTGGAGTTAACCTTGACTAACCAAAATAATACGATAATTGGTGATTCATGTATTGAGTTTAATTTTTATACTTTACTAACTCGATTAAAACTTTTTTTAAAGAAATTCAGTATAAAAGTCATTTAAATTATCAAAGAATTTTGTGCATTACTAGTGCTATAAAAATAAATAATTTTCTTTATAATTATCTTATTAATGCTGTACAAAACGTCAAACGGACATTTAATTAAAAAATGCACATCATATTAAAACTTTAAAGTAGGTAATAATATTTTAAGATGCTTAAAGGAATAAACCATATTATTAAGACAATAGTTTTAAAAACTTCATACGCCCACAATAACGAACGACGTGTAACAATTATAGATAACAGAAATTACGGGTATTTGGCTGTCACTCGACAGCACATATATTAGATCGCCTGAGGAAACAATTTGTATTATTTTTAAAAACAAAAAGAGATTTTAACAGATTCAAACCATTATGATAAGAAGATTATGAGGGTAAATTCGATTATATAGGTATATAAGTCATTTTTGATTTGATGATTTTGAATTTGCAAAAAAAAAAATTAAATTAAAATAACTTTCATTATTAAATTATTTTTTTTTACAATTCTATTTATTTGCAAATAGCTAATTAATTAAAATTAATTTCAATATCCAAATATTATAATTTATTGTACTTCCATTGATTACGATAAATAGAAAATCGGTATAGTTATTAATTAGGTGTACCAATATTTTTTTTATAAAATACATTGAGTGATTAACACAAGACTCGTATACAGGAAGGTTTGGGGAGTTCAAACTCTCCCCCCTCCGAAAAAAAATATATGTTATATTAATTTTATTACTGTAAATTTTTTTTTATTTGTGTACGAGCCTGATTTATACAATATCTACATTTTTCTCTATTACTCTGGTTGTTTTTCAGTATTTCAACAATGCGCATACTTATATTATACAAAAATTAAGCAATGGGAATAATAAGTATTTAATAAAATAAAATATTCAAGTTATTATAAAATATTTTAAAATCTTGGCGAGTGAAAGTAAGATTGTGTTTGACAATTTATTATTTTCGTTTTAAATGTCACTTTAAAAACACAACGCTTACTATTTATTTATATAAATGAGAAAAAACAAATGAATTTCATTACATTAAAATATATGATTGTTGTGGTGATGTTGATATCTGATCGAGTTGGTAAATGACACGACGATTCGTATTAAAAATTACATGACTAGTCGGTAATAAATCAGATACATAATGGTCGATAAACGCATTTGCATGTTCAAAAAGCTACAAAGGTCGAAAGCCGCCGACTCGAGTTAATGGTTCTAACGTTTTAAATCATTTTGTTTCCACCGTTTCTCGAAAAAAACAACTTGACGAAATATTAAATTATTCTACCATTACAGTCATATACTTATATGTATAAAATGAATATATATATAAACTCGAACGAATATTTTTTAACTCCACGCGATTCAGAGTTTAGAGATTTAGAGTAAAGATATATCACAGCTGGAAATTTGAACACTGACTTTTTTATCACAACAGAACCATAAGTATTTTTAATTGTATAAATTTATTATTTTTATCTTGTTGGTTGGTTGGTTACATTTCGGTTTTAATTGTCAGTGGTTCAGAAAAGTAAATATTTAAAACATGAACTTCAACATAAAAGAAATGTGTTACAATATTTGTAACCAAAATAAATTATCAAATTTGTTTTAATATTATAGTTATTATAAAAATATATTATACTAATATTCTATAATTACACAATGGTATGTAATATATCCAATTCATTAATCAATATATCGTAGTATATATACTCGTTTTTTATTTTACATATAAGTAGGTTAACATATCTCAATAGCTGGGTGATTTGATGATATTATTAAAATAACAATTTTGTCATAAATATGATCAGATATATCTTACATAATATAAAAATAATTCTACTATTGTCATAAGATTTAATACAAATTACAAATTATTTGTAATCTTAATCATACAAATCATTTAATACCTATTTTATAAATCAGGTAAGTTTACCATTTTAAGGAATAAGTAATACTATTTTAATTTTATGATAAATAGCATAGATAACTATGTCATATAATGTAATATTAATTGGTAAACATTAGATACTAAATTATCCAGAGTTAATCATACATATTTGTAGAGTGTATACAGACTAAAGAGAGTTACGTTTTTAGGAATGTTCAACATCTACTATTAGTGCCTAATTATGTTTGTAAATTATGTTGTATTGACAATTTATTTGAAATGTAAATTATATACCTATCTATAATATTTAAATCTTATTTGGTATCAAAGTATGGATTACTTTGGATCAGAGATTAATTCCACTATAGCTTAAATACTAATTTTTAATAAAATAGCTATTATTACCTTATACATTTAAATGCACAATTTTTAAATTAAAATAATATTGAATACGAAGTTTGCAAAAATAATCATTAGAAAATGTTTCATCTCATAACAAAAATACCATAAATAATACAAGCCGTTTTATTTCTTTAACATGAGGTAAAGGATTTTTATTTGGGTCCATTTGGCATTTAGGGTCCGTTCACTATTCTTTGTTTACCAACGAGTAGATATTGCTCCTATAATTATAATGTATGCATATTTATTTATCTTCGTTCACTAAGTTGATATCCGTGCATTTATGAAATGTCAAGAAAACTTCTAATTAACTTATCTCGCTTAATCGTTCAAATTGTATGTACAATTTAAAATTTAAATATATATATATATATATATATACTTATAATCACTGTTGTGCTATAGCCTATAATGGAAATGCATTTATTACTTTTAAATTTACTATCAATAGTTTAAACAATACGCCTAGTGTGTAAAGCGAATAATTCAAAAATTATACCCTGTGGTTAGTCTAGTGTGAGTTCAGCCTTATTTCATCTGAACGTTTGTACATACATATATCCATGGACAACACACACACACACATATGCACGCGCGCACACACTAGCATGTATATAATATTATATACGTATTCGTTTTATTGCCGACCGGCATATATATTGTACCTATATATTATATATATATTTTTTTTCTTCTCTCAAAACCTTTTTACAATCGTTCTCTCCATCCTACCTGCGCTATACGTCTGTCTCTGTCTCCTCTTAAAAACCACCGGCAGGCGGTCTTCTCACCCCGCTCTTATCCTCATACCTGTACCGGGCACCGGCCGATTAATGCATGTGCGTGTACGTCGAGATCTCGATGACTTAAAAAATACTTCTTTGTACCTATTTGTGTGTGTGTGTTTGTGTGTATATTATCATCCGAACGACGATGATGATAATTTATAAGAAATCAATCCTGGGTAAAGAATGGACGATGTGTTTGGACACGGGTTGTGATGTGGGTAGGAGGGAAGAGGGAAGTCCTGATTTTTATCTAAAACAAAAAACACCACTATATGTCGGAGATGAAAAAAAACCACAAACCGTCTGTATTCATACATGACCGCTAACCGTCGTTATATACAGAGTAAAAAAAACAAGATGGATGCTGGCATAGGACCGAATCGATTGAATATGATATTGCGACAGAAGTGAATTCTTACATACCTACAAAAAAAATGTATGACGAGAACCCATTAATTAAGTCTAGCCAAAACTTTTTTATTTAACTTATCCAAATATTGATTAAGTTTTGTCAAATATAAGAAATACTTACCATACTTAGTTTTTGTAAGACATAAGAATGCATATATAATATATTATATTTTGATATGAATAAATGCGTTAAATCTTATATCTTTCTTATGCGTTTGTGTTTATCAAATATTGCTGTTGTAAGCTTGCAAAAATATAAGAATTGTTCTATTTAAATTTATAACTTATTAAATAATTAATAATAATAATAATTTTAATGTTTAATGCCAATGTTTAATTTATATAATTTAATATTAAAATATTACGACTTAAAATATCTAAACAGATTTGATACCATTAAGATTAAAAACTGTATTATGAATTATTTTTTAAAATAAAATGAATAATGGTCATTCCATATAATATCAAATAAATATTTCATTTGAGTTATGTATTTTTGAAGTATGAATTAGAAAATACTTTAAATTTTCGAAATTTTTTTATTAAATAATTAAATATTTTTTGATATTTTTAAAATTGAATAAAATACTAAAATATATTTTAATAATGTATTTAAAATATTGACTAGTTTATTTTTAGAACTTATTATAAATAATTAAGTAAATTAAATGTTTTAAGAAAAAAATCAATTCATATTGAATTTTGGCCTTTCATAAAACACCTACTTAAATATCTGATATATTTTTATTCTTAAATGTTATTAACTGTTATTAAACTTTTTCCTAGGTAAGGCCAATATTTACAAATTTCATAAAATATAAATACAATTTGGTAAAAAAAAAATATCTAAAAATATTTTATGTATGTTATGAGCTTATTGAAAAGTGGAAAATTATTAGTAGTATTTAAACTATAAGTATTAATAAATAAAATTTTAATATATAAGTAATTATTGAATTTGAAATAACTAATAATTTTCTGATTTTTTATGGACTTTCCTCAGATTAATCTTTTTATTCATGTTGGACGTTACATTTATATTTGTTATAGAACTAAACACTAGACTAGATATGATTTACTCGTGCATAAGTTTTACATGTAAAAGTCCACTTAAGTTATCGATCAATCATCAGTGTAGCCAATGAGTTTTGTACCTACTAGAAAGTAGTAGACACAGGTATCTCTTCTCTTTTCTATGTTGTTGGTTCAGTAGCACCTTGATTAGGTACCTATATGTGTATTGATATATATATTTAACATAGCTTATACAGTATATGACTTTGGTTTAAATCCTAGTTAATTTTTCAGTAAGGATGATAATAATTTAAGATTTAAAAGAATTTCTTTACAGCATGAATTGAACCTAGGTTTTTATAGAAACAAAAACTTGTTTATGTCTTATATTTAAGTATGCAAAATAATTAATGATGCGTGTGAACGATTATATGAGGAAACTAAGTAATATGTATATTTACTGACCCTTTTAAGAATTTAAATGTACCTATTGATTTTATGCTCTGTTTTATGCGTAAAAATACTTTGATAATTTATTACTAACGTATTTTGGAAAACAGGACTTTCTCCCGGAGATTTTTTTCTTATGCCGCTTTATACCTACAGCACGTAGTTCTAGATAAAAATGTAAGGGTAAAATGAATAAGATGATAAGATACAAACTACAATATTTTATTTATAATATATATATTATGTGTAAACCTAAGAAAAAATATGTATTGTTTGTATTAATATCTTAGTTCTATAAGATAAAATATGTATTATAATTATTTAATTGTATTAACTGATCAATTTATAATAATTTATTTTCCTTATTGTACTTTAAATAATATTTTATACAACCTATATTTAACATAAATTAATATTTCAAAATGTGAACTCATAGGGCCTCTCTCATTAGCATGATCACACACAGTTGAACTTATTACTTTCTTAAAGAATAAAAAAAAAGAAGGAAATAGGAAACTGTTCTGTTTTACGGTATGTGTTGAGTGTACTTCACCATTCAGTAAGCCACCAAACTCTGATAATGTGTTAAATTTGGATTTAGTAATAAATAATTTAGTATAAAAAACAATACAAAATGATTGTCAGCTTATATTTCTATTATTATAATACGAAAAATTTATTTGATTTTTGCCCAAATTATTGCATTTATTACATTATTAAAATAGTATCTTTTTATATCATATTATTGTTATTAACTTTTGAGTCAATACCGACTTACCATAGAAGAATATGAATGGGTGTTTTTTGTAAATGGGTAATACTAGGTTAATCCAAATGTCATTGAGTACATAAAATATGATACTAAATGTAAAAGATGTATAAAATTTCTAAGTTTAAAATTCTTCTATTTATATATATATAAAAAAAAAAAATTAAATATCAAATATTTTGAAAATTATACCATAGATAAAAAATGCTAATAAAAATTTAACAAAAATGTCTATTACTTATAGTTACTTATTTTTAAATAACAATAAAATAAGAAAATATTAAAAACTGTTTTTGTGTAAGAATTCCTATATTTCCTGATTTTTTTCCCCTAAAAGTTAAGAAAAGTACTGAGAATTTTTTCCTTTTGACTGTCAAAAAATTTGTTTTACTTTAAAAATTGCATCAAAAACAATAAAAAGTAATCTTAAATTGTAATAAAAATGTTATTTAAATGCATTAACAAGCAAATGTAAATAATGTGTATGTCATACAGCCTGTTTTATATGTATGCCTGCAATGGATATCCGTATTATCATATATATTACTAAAGCCATTATATTATGTTGCATGTTTTCAAATGAAATAGTAAGCTATTTCATTTAACTTAATAGGATAAAATAAATATTTTACGATTATCTCGAAAATATTTTTCGACCAATTATTTATATGAAAAATTTTTACATCATTAGGTTTTCAATATACATTTTCTCTGTGAGAACATTTTCATTGATATTATTTATCTTATATTTGGGATTCATTAAAATAAATATTAGTGTAAAAGAAAGATAAAAGTGGTATAGAAAAGTCTACGCATTTGTATTTTATATAATTAGCTTATGAATATAAATCGCAATCTATGATTTAGATTAATTAATTAAATAAATTATTAATAATAAATACATAATTAATTAATGTCTGTTTTTATTGAAAATAATAAGTATTTCCTTATTTCACAATAGTAGATACTAGTTACATATAGTTTAAAATTGTATCACTTTTTTAAATTATTTACAATTCCCAATAAACATAAAATTATATTCAAGCAAAAAATAACGATTTTAGTTATTTTGCTGTCATTTAAAAATTTTTCATATTAATTTGAAATTCTTTATTTTTATGTTAATTTTTATATTTTACATACACAATTCAATTTTTAAAACATTTAAATTAGTCTTACGCTATTTTACCAGATATTCTTTTGTTATGAATCTATTCATATCGTTCTGTATGGTAAGTCAGTATTGAATCAAAAAGTCAATATTAATAATATATGATATAAATGATTAAACACTAATAATATAATAAATGCAACGTTTTCGGAGAAAATGAATTCAACCTACAGTTTAACTAATAGAAAAATTAATTATCATTAAAGCAATATAAATATAACATCATAAAACATACTTATAGTAATATAGACCAACATGTATTTTTCACGCAGTTTTTCGATTACAATGGTTCATCGTTGATTAAAATTACTATAAAATATAAATATTATAATAACTTACTGAATGACGTGGTATGATCGAAACCTATGTATAGAAGAGCAGCGCTACTACTTTCGTCCTTTTACAAAAGATATACAAATACATAAATTTTTATGTTTTAACATTCAATAATTATTATTGTCATTAAAATCTTTTGTAATTAGTTTTAATCAACTACAATAACAGTATTTTTTGTAAATATAATTTAATTTGCTACTAGTATGTCTACTGTCTAGATGCCTCCTTGATCACAAATTATTATTTTTGGATGACCATTGACCACATTCATATTTTCCGAGAGTCATCAAAATTGAATATAGTTACATATTTAAGTAAAGAATGCAAAGGTTAATTCGAAAATTAAATTTAACGTAAGGCTTATTTAGATTACCATAAATAGTTTAAAAAAAATGAATGCCTTAACTGTAGACCAAAAAAATTTACACACGGAACGCTCTTGATTAATTAGACTAATTAAGGACCAATAATGAAACTTAAAAATGGATAAATCTGAAACTACTTTTACTATTTTCAAATATCTAGACAACAAAATTATAAACAATATATTTTTTAATATAATAACGATAAACTTTAAGAAAAAAGATAATTAGTATTTCACTTTAATAGTTTATTACGTACAATTGAAATGTCTGATAAAAATCTTAAAATCTTATTTAGGAGCGAATATAATTATAAATACCTATATAATAACTTAATAAAGAAATTTAAGATATTTATAATCGTAATATATGTTTATTAAATTTATAGATATTATAGATTAAAGATATTTTGAAGGGTTACATTATTACATTTTCTGAATATTTATGTAAAATTAGCATACAAATGTTAATTTAAATTATTTAAAATTCAAAATTTGATTATTTAAAATTGAAATACTACATTTTTGCTTTGCAATAAAATTTTAATATAAAGATTGCGATCAGTAATCTTTTTTTTATAATTATTAACTCCTCATCAATATTGAAACGATGTTTGTACCTGCAGCATATGTTTTATTTATTTTTTATTATCTTTCTCGGATTTTTTTGTTGATTAAAATTTGAAAGCATCCCCAAATAATAAAATTATTACCTAGTCATTAAAATATTCGTTTTACAATTTCTAATACTATTACATTAAATTATTTCGTTTTATCGTATATACTAGTGTAATCGTAAACTGTTAATTTTATTGACCTTTCTGCTACTAGTCCCCTCTTTTCAAACGTGTACTTTACAAAATAACATATCAGTAAACGAAATTTATTCACAGATTTATTTGTACTTGAATCTTTGAAGATCAGTGTATACTGTAAATTAGTTTTAAATATTATTTCTGAAAAATATAACAGTTGACAATAGTAAAAATATAATTTATATGATATAAATATATAATATATATACATAAAAAAAAATATTTTATTGAGATATCAAAACATTTGTCTTTGTTTGACTGTCTAATATATTTATTAATTTATTATAAATGACATTATAACATAATTACAAACCTTTAAATATTAATTATTACTCATTTGTATCAAAAATTATTCAAAAGTATTTTGAAGTATTTTTACTGTTGTAAAATTTAAAACGGATGAACGAACTTGTAGGATTTCTATTGTAATTAATGTAACTTATTTAAAACACCCATTTATAATTATTTGAAAATTTATTTTTGTGGTGTGGTTATTTATACAATATTATTATTTTTTGACACTTATATTCATCTTACAAAAATTGCAATCAAATGAATTATTAATAACTAAATAAATGTGCATATTAAATTGTATATGTAAGTACCAACCACTAAGTGTATCGTATATATTATTTTGAAAATTTTTATTAATTTAATCTAGTTCTGATAGTTAATTTTTGAAAATATCCTATGGACATCGAGCATATTGGAAATCAAATTATAGTATCAATGGTGCATTAAAAACTCAGTAATTACATTTTAAAATTAATTATATAAAATAATTATTCTATTTTTCACAAAAGTATGATTCATTAAAATTTCACTACGTTTTCGTAAATTATAAGCTAATTTTCAACTCTCATCACTCATCAGCATACGTGCGTAAATGTCATGTCACGGAGTTGCAACAATATCTATAGTCTGCACCTATAATGTTTTATGTTTTATATAGGTAATGATTTCTTTTATATATTACGTGTACTAAGCTTATTGATTTATGTAAAATTTTGGCTGAAGTTTAAATTATAGTTTTTGTTTTTATAAAATGTTTATGCATATGTAACAAAACGCAATGATTTTATTGCTGTAATTTAAATTAAAACTAATGATTCATTAAGAAAAAAAAAATGTGTGATGATAAATATTAATACAAAAATGAAAATGTGGATTTTCATTTTTAATTTAATCTTTTTTTGGAGTAGATGATGTTCTTTTAAAAGTTTATATAACCCATTTACCGATTGCCTTATCGGTCAACCTTAAACCATGGTTGACGGTTATCCGTGTCTAGACATAGATACTAAGTTAGAAGTTTAAAACTCGACCAGTTTCG
Organism: Melanaphis sacchari; assembly: GCF_002803265.2. Taxonomy (NCBI): domain Eukaryota; kingdom Metazoa; phylum Arthropoda; class Insecta; order Hemiptera; family Aphididae; genus Melanaphis; species Melanaphis sacchari. The sequence continues at coordinate 768,790 of NW_020271344.1, forward strand.
CCAGCTGGTATTTTATACTTATTAATTATTAGTTATTACATCTTATTTAGCCGTCAGTCCGTTTTAATCCGGAAATTTTCCATCAAAACAGGTGTAAGGATTGGATAATTTATTCTGATTTACTATAATATTGATAATGTTTAATAAAATATTTATAAATATGATGTTTATTATAATATGAAGTTCACTCGAAACTAGATATTTTTAGAATATGAAAATTCTATTTATTATATAAAAATTGATATTTCAATATTAGCAAAATTAAAATACACTGTAGTACTTAAACTAATACCATTCTTAAGATTTTAAAAATTATATAACCCGATCTAACATTGTTCTAATTTGTTAAAATATACCTAATCTTTAGTATTCATACATCAATATAATTTGTATCGTACCTGTAAGTATTAACTTCGTCTCAACAAGTGTATATCAAAATTTATTTTAAAAAGATTATTATTTATTTATTTATTTTATTTTGTATTAGAGTAGATTGATCTATAATCGAATTTAATGGTAAAAATATTATCCTGGGCTCTTTGTAAGTTATTTCTTTAATTTTTTTTTTTGTTTTTAAACGAATTTTGAGTATTTTAAAATTTACAAAAAAAGTGATGGAAACCCACTCTTCTCCCACAGTTTAAGGTTAAAGCTCACAAGTCACAATCTCGTATATTCTAAACAACTTTTATATTAATTTATTGTTGATGGGAAATCGATCAATAAAAGTGTCGTTCTTTTTATGTACAATGTAAACAGTTTTATATTCATAAATATATAATTACATTTAAAATTATATATAAAATACATGTTTAAAACACGTAGAATACAAATATTTTTATTTATTTAGTTATAATGGCGATGTAGTGTTTATGATTACACTTAATTGTAACATTTCCGAATATAGTAAACGTTGTATACTTTAAAAAAAATTAATTACATTCATAGTACAAATATGATTCAACAATATTTAATTTATAAACAAACGAAAAAAATTAAACCTTAAGTTTCGTATTTGTGTACTTTTGATATCGTTAGTGACAATCGTTATAAAGACGTTCCGATGTAGGAAAAGGTTTACAAACACGGAACAATAAAACATAATATTGACGCGCGATCGTTTCAATTACGTACGTGTACTATGCATGTATACCACGGTTATCTAGTGGATGTGTACACAAAAGAACTATTACACAGTTTTCATCGAAAATTCGCCACGGTCGTAATTTATTAACGTGTTGAGCGGTTACAGCGAGCCGATGGTATTAACTATTAAATAATATAATAATAACAATGATGACGCCTTCTTTTTCTTAAAGTATCAAATTATCTATACGTTATAGACTTGGGCTCTAAGTTTTAGCTAGCACGCTGTCTCAAACTCATGAAAATATATTTTTCCTATGCACCTAAACAGCCTAAAACATGAATTTGAGGATATAATTTAATTTGTAAAATATTATTTAAATACACTATACTGCTTATTGGAACACTGGATCGATTTGTTGAGTCCATTTTTTACTAGATACATTTCCATGCCAGTTTGGTCCAAAATTTATTTTCATTTTTTAAATTTATTCGAATATTGCTTAATTTTTGTTAGTATTTCATAGAAGGAATCGAGTGTGTGTTTATTACATTTATAAAAATATGTTTTTTATTGCAAAACAATTTCTTTTAAAAAGTGATTTTAACACATTCTTATTTTGGATTACTACTGGCAGATTTTTTAAAAACATTTTTGGAGGAGGTTTGATTTAAAGTTGTTGATCTTTCATCGATTTCATTTTTAACTACGCAATTATACGTACCATATTATTATATGTCTGCGGACGCGTATGCTTAGGTTCCAGTCATCTTATCCCGTTTACTCTATAGTCTATACCTACGTATTTCTCACTCTCTATCTTTCTACTCGGGGTCACGTGTTTTGTAGGTACGCCGCCAGAGATTGGCTATCTTGGCCATCCGAGTTGACAAAACAATGTTATCTGCCCGCCATGTACCCACTCGCAAGTCTACTGGTGTTGGTCGCGAAAACGGCCATGGAATGGTTACTTTGCTGTTTAATTAAAGTTTATACAAACACAATCGTACGCGCTGTATATGAATTGATTAGTTTACTACTGTATATTCCCGAGTAATACATTATATTATTTATAATTTTTCTTACTTTTAGTGCAATAATATACGTAAACTTTTTTTTTACTCTTTATAATATAATATACTAAAATATGTACAACAATTAAATAGTATTTAATTTTAATAAATATATGGCATGATCAGGTATGAACAAGAAATCTACAAAGAAGTTTAAATTGAACATGAATTATTGTGGACTGTATTTGTTTATAAGTTTGTATAGTTTGTTAAACATTGAATTGATTTCTAGTTCCTTATACGTGCTCTTTTTTTTTATTGGTAAGAAAATTAACACATAATATTACAAAATTAAATATTATTAAGTTGCAATTTCGATTGACCTACCCTTTTTTAAGCTTTGTAGCTAGAGCTGAAAATAGAGAGTTAATATAATTATTAAATATATAAAAGTTAAATAAATATAAATAATATATGAATATAATACAAACGTAATTTATGATAACTTAAAAATAATAATAAAATAAAAACAGAATTGTTAACATTATCAAACACTTCTCTCCAGTTCTAAAAATAAATATTTTTATATTAGGTACACTTTTAACATTTATATTATCACTTAAAACTATTTATTTTTTAAACACAATAGGCTTGGAATTGTAGAAGCTGATCTCAGATAATCTTCAAAAGACTGACAAAATGATTTATTGGCATATTGTGGAAAATTATAATTTTTAAATTATTTTTTATAACCCTAGTTTATATAATAATAGTTATTTAATTAAAAATTTTTTACTAAATATATATTAAAATTTTTTTTCATACTATAGTACCTTACTACTAAAATTCTAAATTCTTCGTAGATCCTTCATGAGAACATTGATTTAAACAAATTCTGCTATTAAATTATTTAATATATTATACACGTACTAATATAATTTATAAGAATGCACTTAGATTCTAATTATATATTACCTACTAAATGCATTATTAATCGTATGTAAATATTAAAAACAGACGGATAATACCTATAAACCATTTTACTTAACTTGTAACTTCATTTTAACAACATTTGTTAATAAATAACAGTGTCAAACATATTAAAATATGATGCTGGCTTAAAGAGGAAAATTCACTTTGTACTTATAAATAAATTTGTAGATAAGATATAAACTATGCTAACAAGATGGTAATACTCTTAAGTCAACACCACTGAATCAATTTTATTCCATAGAATGAATAATATATTAATATGTATGTGTATAATAATCATATCTATGAACATAAATATATTATAATACAATCTCATAGTAATTAACATTCATTCCCAAGTAAGGTAATTTGTTAATATTTTTATGGCAAAAAGTATTTTTGTAATGATGTAAAAGTAGTTTTTTTTGTACATAAAAATTAATTAAATAAACAGTAGTCTATTTATAACATTTTATTTTGATTATTTTTTTTTACATAAAATTATTATGCAAATCAAAAAAACTATGTTAATTATAAGGTACACACAAATAATTGATTTTTATCTTACTTAATTACTTTGAAATTTTTTTTATTGATTCACAATTTAAATATTTTGACTTCATAAAGTTGATTGATAATAAGAATCATATATTAATATTGTCGATTAACAATAATAATTTTTTTTTAAATGTAATAAAAACCGTGATAACTAAAAATAATTGTATAGACTCAGTAAAATTAAGGAGTTAAAAAAAATTATTCTGCTATTTTTGGGTAGGAAAAGTAAAAAATCTTCTATAAAAAGCTTAGTAATTTACCTATTTATAAACGTTTAAATTAAAAAAATAGAACAGTTTTATCACTTTTAAGTGAGATTTAATGATATTAGTAATTATAAAATATTTATATAATCCTTTATGATTAAAAAATGAAATACTTATACTTTGATTTCTTTAAATGTATGTATAAAAACTTTTTATTTAATTAAACTGACATTGCAACTACCCTGGTAATCTGAATATATCAGTGTTCAATAATAGTATATAATACAATCTAATAATGTATTATAATTATGATTATTAATTTCTATTATACTTGAAAACATGTTGATCTTGCTTTTATTACAAGCTTCAAGTAGCCAACTCCTACGATAGCTACAAAATGTATAAATATATTTTATTATGCACATAAAATGTAAATGATAAATATAAAGTAGGTATATGCATTTATTGTAATTACAAGAAAGGAGTGTGGGATCAGTAGGTATATGTAAAATATAAATATACATTTAATGCTAATTTTTAGGACCAGAAATTTATATGTGTATATAAAAAAATTGTATAATTAATTATATCTAGCCTATTTAGTAATAAATCAATACATACACTTAATATATTAGTGAGTACGTATCATTCTATATGACTATATGATTATGTGATACATTGTGTTTTATTTTCATTTGATACCAATATTGATTAATGAAAAGACAAGATGATAGCAGTTGTAAACATTTCCGAGTATGTATCGGCTATTTCCTTTTTTTTTTTCATCTACACAACAACAACGCGACTAGAGTTGTCCGACCGTATATAGGATATGTGCGCCGTGTTTCATTGTAAATATTGCGGTGGATCATAATACACAGAGAAAATAATATAACGTCTTGGTTTTTTTTTTTGCGTTATGATAATACTCAGGACAGCGTTGAAACGTCAAAATGTTAAACGTGCAGCTGGTATTGATTTCACGAACACACGACGTGGTGCACTACGCGCGTTTAATCGTAGCTCATGTATCTACTTATATTATATTATACCCGTGACCTATCCAATAAATTTATCGACATTGATACGGTCAATTGCTAAGTCCACAGTTGTGCCAGGGCAAGATATTTTGTTCTGCACCACGGCGTATTCTAACCGTGCAATGGTTTATGAATTTGTTTTTCATACAGTCATGATTGGCAAGTTATTAGCGATAACCACTTTTCCTTAAAAATTAAATCATTATATTAAATTTAATTTCAAGTCAAGAACTTTTGTATGTTATAAATCTATAGTAAACTATGCTGCCAAATGTGTAACGTGTATTATATTTGTAAATAGCGTAATGAAATTTAATATTTTCGATTTTTTGATTGTTTATTTTGCACGGGTGAATAAGTCTATGGGAATTCCGAAAATGACCTATTTAATCCCTGCTTATGTGCATATAATATGGCATACCTTTTAGAATAAATTGATTGGATACATATTTAGACATACATGGCGTTGAAAAATAAATTAAACTACTTTTTATAAATGTATATTATATTATATTATAGAAATATAGAATTGATTTATATAAAAATACTATGGTGTTATGTTCGTGATTTCTGTTAACTAATGATTATTATAGTTAATAACACGCATTAAATTAGTCATATTTAATAATTAATGGTTAAATATTTATTTTAAAACATTCAATTTGTAATTGAGGTCCTACATATAATTAATTATTTGGACATTACATGAAGTTATTATTAATATGATTTTAGGCAACAAATTAATATTTAAAAAATAATGATAATTTTGTATCTTTTTAAGTTTAAGTATGACTAAACGTTCATTATTTTAATATTAATGTCGCATAAAATGTCATTAACGATATTGGGTATGAGCCAAATATTCGAGTATTATTTTTTTTCAATTAGTTATGAAATTTGAAATAACAAAACGATTTGTCATTATTATTAAAGTACAAATATATAATATTTTTTTCATTAATTTATTTTATTATATTGAGAAAGAGTTAAAGAAGTACAAAAAGTATAAAAATAATAACGTGTACGTTGTGTAAAAATAATTTATGTATTTGATGTGAATACAATATTCTCGTGGTATGAACAAAGTATGTAGGTACTAAAGTATTTTTATTGGTATCTACATGTTTATGTACACGATATTTTCAGAAAAAAATTAATTATCAATTTTGTATACTCATATAATATAGTGTCGATAAGACGAAAATAAATTCTACCGTTCAATATTATGGACGTATCGGTTTTCAAACTTAGTTATATAGCTGCAAGCCTATAGGTATAATAAGCCTAACGTAATTTTCCCTGAAAATTAATGGCGTAGGCCAATAATACGATTATACGAACAGGTGTTTTTTCGAAGGGTTTATAAATTATATAATAGATATACCTACTTACACGCGCACACACGGAGAGAGCGAGAAAACCGAGTAGACGAATCTTCCTCAGACTATAATCTCCCATACGTCGAAATCATTAACGAACGTCTCCGAGTCTGTTGTTTATACCGAATTGTGATGTTGGATAATCATCAGGGACGTCAGACATGCGAGGTATAATAATATGTACACTTACAGAGGGAGTGCGTCCTGGTGGTGCAATCAGTCGTCCGCGCGTCGTCCATTCATCCGCAAGAGTATTGCTGTGTTCCTTCGGAATGTGTCTACGTAAATGTATTTACGTATACGTTATTGGTTTCGATTGGCCGAGACATAATATTTATCACGAGCATGTACGTTCAGATTGTTAGTAAACAATAAATTTATGCCATACGTGTCTGGGTATGGCACGGTTTTTTAATTTTTACGTATACACACTGAATGATGTTAATGTTTTAAAAGCGAGCAAATATCAGGGTATCTTGAATTGTGTTTATTTATAATACATATCTGATTATTATTATTTTAGTACATACAGGTAATAGATAATTATTTATAAATGTATGTAATTGGAAAAACACAGTAATTTTTACAAAAAACCGTATTGTTTTCGAAGCTTCAATGTTCCAAATATACATATCACACTGATTAAAAAAAAAAAAAAAAGTCCATAAACTGCTCATTTTATTATACACTCGTAATTATGTTTACAATTAAACGGAGTCCGTCATTTTATACTAAATAAAAGTTTATGTAATGAGTTATTGTTTAAAATAATATATTAATATGTAATGCATGAATTCGTTTTATGATTATATGTGTTATTCCTTTCGTCTGCAATAATTTCTTGACATAATACATTGATATAAAATATGTACTTGAATAACTTAGGTACCTAATATATACATATTTTATCGCTTAAGAGTTCAAGTGATATTTAATATTTTCATTTTTTTTATCAATTTATTAGTATAAATGCTTCATAAGTCGTATTATTCATAAACTCTTAGATATGTAAAATAGTTGTGGGAAAATTATTAAATAGAAATTGCGTTTTATTGAAATTGTATTAAAGAGTTATAGTCTTAAACTGTTTTAATTTTATAACTATATGACATTTCGTTCTTATAAATGTATGCAAATAGGTAATAAATATGAATAAAAAACCTCTAAACCTTTTGAAATACTTTGGTAATTTTTTTTTTTTAGTGTCACATATTAGCTGTATTTTGCTAGAATTAGAGATTGTTGGCAATAACCATATTCTTGATGACCTATAACTAATGTTAAAAAAAAAAAAATAGTATAAAACATAAATACATTGGTTTATAATATAATGTACTTTATTTATTATATAATAATTTTGTTTCTAATTAATCAAAACAAACAATTTTGTTTTTAAATAAAATATAATTGTACATATTTTATAAAAAACGTAAATATTATGTAAGTATGTATTTGAATACCGTTAGGTATTCTTTTGAATACTACTGGTTAGACTGGTTATATATTTTACAATTTTATTAATATAACTATTGAACTTTATGTATACATATTATATTTATATAGATTTTATTTCTATAATAATTCATAATTTACTAACATTTTCTTTCAAAATTGATAAATTTATTAATTATTAGTACAAATTACATTTATATGTATAGTATTATATAATTAATAATTATTATATATTAATAATATTATCACTATGTAATTTATATTAACTGGTCAAAAGATAACGTCTTGTTGAAAGTTATAAATCTTTATTATTTTATCATTTTATCATTTTTTGTTATAGGTAATAAAAATCTAGTTTGAGAATATTAACTATTGCGAATAAACTTACATGCCATTAATATACGTAAAATAAGTTGTTGTTTTAGAAAATCTGAATTGTATCACGTTTCATCCAGCCGAATAAAAATTTCTGGACTAAAATTTTGTCATGTACTTGTGTTTTGTTAAATATTGAAAAATCTCATTATATCCTGCCCTACTAATCTATTTACTCTTTGATCATGTCTAGTAAATGCTGCGGTTGTTTTGTAGAAAATTGTTGAAAACAATAAAAAGAATAATAACTAGCTAACTTTGTGCATTGTATATTTGTATGTTTACTATTATCACATACCTAATTAAGTTATAAATGTATATTATGATTAATGGTAGGTACTGTTTTATTTTAATTCCATATAGATACGTTAGCTGTGATCGCGATGGTTTAAACTGGACACGTCTCGATGATGATTTGCATCGGAGTGGAATACAATAAAAACCACCACGGTACCACTAATAACTTACATACCTACCGTAATAATGATATATTATACGTTGTATAGGTACGGCGGCAGACAAGTGTTGAGTCGTTCTATAAGGACGACTTATAGAAAGGTCAAATGCTGTATCCTATACGTATAGTATACTATATAATATTAATATTATAATATGTAAAATGAAAACAAAATAAATACTACGTACTTATGAAGATGTTATAATTAACATTATATTACAATATTAAACTACAGACTACAGTGTGTCACGGCGATGATTCTGCGACACATGTAAACAATATATTAAATTATTATCGTTATAATAAATTGAGTATTATTTATGCGACAGATTTGATCGCGGTTGCGAGTTCAAAGTGTCTTTTCATGTATACAATTGTGATTATTATTATTTTTTTTTTTTTAACTTTTTTGGCTGTCGTTATTATTATTATTTTTTATAAGCAATTTATACAACTAATATATTTGTATTCATTTTTCGGTTCTTTTAATACACATTGAGGGTCATCTACGTATTAAATTACAGTCAAATATGCCGAATATGAGGACGATTTATATTCACAACCTTAACTATACTGTCAAAAATGATAAATCGTTTGAAATATAATACTTTGTTTTTTCATATACTATTTTTTACATTTTTTTTGACATTTAGTTCACGTTAAACTAAGTGAGTAACTACACTATTTTTGTATCTCATAATTATTATAGTCGTGAACTTAAGTAGAAATTATAGTTGTATCAAATATCTGTAATGACTAACCTTAATTTATTCTTAACAAAAATTTCAAAATGTAATTGGAAATTTTTTTTTTTTATATATATTGATAAATTATATATTTTATGATTTTTTAAGTGGAAAAAGTTATCATAACCATATAATTATTAGTATTAGTATTTCAATCATAAAAATTAATTCAACATCTTTAGTAAATACACCCACGTCCTACGGCTTATAGATAATTTTAAAGTATTATATTATGATTGCGTTTTATCATGGAAACAAAATATAACAAAATAAATAATTTTTCAATACTTACTGTAATAATAATTATTGAAGTAAGTAGGTAATAATATAATTTTAAAGTAAAATAGATTAATTTAAAATATGTTCAGAAATTGATACGACATAAAAAAATATTTAATTAATGGTATAATAATATATTTATTAGTTTATTACAAATATTTCACGTAATTGATAATTTTTCATATTTTTTACAAAATATTTAAATTAATTATACTATGTGCATACAAATAATAACAATTAATTAATATATGTAATATTATATAATTTATATATAATATATTTTAATTTTAATTTATCAAAATGTCTTCAAAGTTCAAATATTTTTGCTAATACGGATAGATTGTTCTTAATTTTGAAAATTTACTAATAATCTAGAAATTTTTCTTCAAATTTCTAAGATCTAGATAAAATTTATAATCTATAAAAGATGATATTTGAAAAGTTAAAACTTTTTAGGTCTCTTAATCAGCTGTTCACAAAAATTATAGTAAAAAAAAATATCTAAAAATATCATTGTGAATATTGTTCAACTGACTCAGAATCTAAATATTTTAGTAAGAAAATGATGACATATGTTTGGAATTTACACTTTATAACTGTTATTATGTTTTTTATTTCAAATCTATGTAAAGCGTTAATACTGAATCGTGATTCATTTGTATTATGGAAAATGAAAGGTAAGCTATATAAACAGTTGAATTTAATAGTTATTGCAAATTTAATCTTAAGCCAAATGGCTAATCGCCAACAATATGTTGAACTTGTATTTCTTTTTAATTAAAATTAATTAAGTTCATTGAAGTTTAAATTTAATAAATATGTTCCTAAATCCTAATGTATATATCTTAATATTATAGTAGTTCTTACTTCTTATGTATTTTTATTGTAAATTCTAAGCCAATAAAAATATAGTTTTTAATTTTTTAAACAAATACAATATATTTTATTAAAATATTTACTTGAAAAACAATTATTTATTTTTACCAATTTATTTTCTCATTCGTTGGCTAATCATGTATTATTTTTCATCATTGTAATAATTAATCCTCTTAAAATTGTTTGGAACAATATTGTATTAATAATTGCCAAACAAAATAAAATAAAAGCTGTATTTATTTTATTTTGGAACTTGAATGTATATTAATATTTATTTTTAAAATAATGCTCTTTTATATTAAATATCTATATACTATGATGTATCACTTTAATCCAGAATTTTAATACTTAGAAGTGTACATTTATATCACCTATATCAATTAAAAAATAGCCTATTTTGATTTCATTAATTATAGTTTCTAAGTCCTAAAAAATCAATTAATAACAGATGTCTCCTTAATTTATTCTAAGATTTAACATGATGGATATAGAAAGAACCTTTTTATAGTATTACGAATTTAAAGTTTAAGCTGTTAATAACCATGTATAGTATATTATATATTCTCTAGTTTTTAGAAAAAATTAATTTTAAATTTGACTAAAATGAGTCATTAATAAAAATAACTTTGTTCTATTTAAACAATGTTTTTTACAGTCAAATTTAATCTTTTTATTAAAGTAGGAAAATCTTTTGGTATTTCAGATATTATACGTATAATTAATTAATTTCAATAAATGCAAAATTAATCCATTATAAAATCTTCAAAATAGATGATATTTTATTAGTATGTATAATCTTTCACTTACACGTACTGCTTTTTACTAGTATAGTAAGAAGTTCATAAATAAATATGTTAAGTTACTATTATTATTTATAATATATCACTTAATTAGTTAAATTTTAAATAAGAAGAATAAATAAACACAATTTTTATCAGTTTCTTCTGTATACAATTTAATTGACTTGACAATAATTTATTGTATTTTATTATGAATATTAAAACGATATAACACTTATAACATTATATTTATATCTGCAGAAATGTAGGCGTAAAATGAATAACTAATAGCAAAAATTAAATTTTTTTATTGACCCTTTGGCCTATACTATAGTTATATATTAAATAATATCAGTGTCAACTTAGACTTATGTATTTATACGTGTCTTACATTATTTTTTGACATACTGTTCGATTGTTACTTGAATCTCAACGATTAATTCACAGCACATAGCGTTTATACTTTTTTTAGTTTTTTTAAAGACTCCTATAAGTGTTATCGATATCGGAAAAAAAGCATTTCATGCGTGCTTACAGAAGTCATGAAAAATAAAATTTCGTAGTGAGTAAGAAATGCCTAAAGTTTACATACATAATTATTACAAAAACGACTAAAAATTTGGCTATAAAATGTGCCGCGAAATCCAATACCGTCGATTGTCTGATCAGATGCGTGTTTGGAGTACATAAGTTAATTTATTTGATCTGGATCTACGCCCAAGGGGCAATTAACTCAAAAAAAAAAAAACTTAACTTAAATATCCTTACAAATTGTGTATGTTTATGTAACCTTTTACAAAAACTCTTCCAAACACTCATAAAAATGTTTTCATTTCTATATTTTAGGATCTCATATTACATATTTTATATATTTTACGTGTATCGAAAAATTATTAATGTATTTACATAAAATAGTTTTAAGTACAAGGTGATTCATTTAAATATTTATATACACTTTATTTAGAACGTTTTTACAAAACAACATTTTGAATAAATATATATACATATATATAATGATGTGTACTTTTTGTTTTTAATAGTAAATTGAATTTAGTTGTTCCAACAAAGTTTATAAAGGGGGCTTCAAGTAAAATTTTCCATTGATTAAGAAAATAATCTTTAAAATAAAATAATAAATAAGAAACATGCGTACTTTTATACAAAATCCATTTTTCAAATAAATTGATTTTTTATTGTTATAAGTACTTTCAAAATGAATATCTGTTTACATGTATTTTTCTTTGCATTTTTATAATAGCATTTTTTTTCTGGATACCTATAATTTTTAAAATATTTTCACTTTTTATTTTTTTAGTTTCTGAATGTTAATATTTTTGTTTTTAAGTAAAAAGTTTGATAATGCTATACAAAATTCTTTATAAGTTTTTCTTACTTTAAATTAAAAAAAAATTAAAAAATACATGGGTACAATTTTTTACAAGTATTTTTCAAATTAAATAGATCTATTATGGTAATTTACTTAATAACAAGGTATATTCAATCTACTATACAACTGAGTAATTTAATAAGTGTTTTTGTCATCATTTTTTCAAATTTCAAACTTTTTTGAATGCATATACATTTTTAGTTCTATATTCTAAAATAAAATATCGTTTGATATATTTTTATACATATAAATTTAATTTTGTACCAATAATTGGTAGTTAATATTTTTATTTGTAATAAAAGTTTTTACAATTTCAAAAATTTGTATTGAGTAGCATAGGGGTCAGGGATACTCTGTAGAATGTTGGTCTATTAATATTTTGATTATAATAATAGAATTAATTTATAATCGATTATAATGTTGTTATTTTTATATTATATTCATAAAGTTAGTTTTCCTATATAATTCAACTCAAAGATAATAAAATATTTTCTGTGTTTTTTTATAAATTATTGTAACACGAAATTTAACTGTTTTAAAATTATAATATTGTGTGTATTTATTTATTCATAAAATGTACTATAAAATTAAATAACCGATAAGAGTAAGTGTATATGTTCTTATCTTTATGTTTGATATATAGATCAATTTAAGTTTTGTTCTAATGTTAAAAATGACCAAACTTTATTGATAGTAGCAAATGCAAATTTATGTTACACCGTCTAAAATAATATCATACAACGATTAGTAAAATATGAATATGTATAGCTCAAGTCCACTCAATAGCAATCTCCTACCAGCATCATATAAATAATATTGTTTCATTTTACAGTTCATTCGGATTGACTGTCGTGAGGATTATATTAACAATTTCCTATACACCTAACTTAACAATCCGTTAAAGTTTTCAGATCGAGTTCAAGAACAATCGTTGATGGAAACCGTGCAGCGCGCCGCCTACTTGTCGGATAAGAAATTCTTATAACATTTTATAATATATTATACTCGCGATAATGATTGTGCATATTGTTTATGCTGTGCAGTATCAATTAAAACTAAATTACAGGTTATTAATATTATACACGGACTTAGTGGTGTTATCAGAAATGATAAAAAACAAATAGCCAAATTTTATTGTTTGAAGCTCATTGAATAATTTTGTTGATTTTGGAAAAATCAAAACTGATTAACATGATTTTCATGAGTTTTTATTACCTATACCTACCTAAAGTATTAAACAAAATACTATATGTAAAATTGGAATATGAATCAAGTTCAATAAATAAATTTTTTATTTTGGATTTATCATACTTGAGTCATTATAAATATCTTTTTTAAATGTTGGTTTAAGTTAAATTGATTTATCATTGATTATAATCTATCATTACACAAATTGTGAAAAATAACTGTTTTGTTTAATTAAAATTGTAATAACAGTAATAATAATAGTAGGTATCTACTACTTAAAGTATTGATCATAATTATTAGTTTATATTGTATTAATATTATGTTATGGATTACTCAATAGTCAATACGTTCTATTATATAACACACGTGTTATTTATAAATTTTTACTTACTTGGCTACTTGAGTCTATTAGCATTAATTAAAATATAAACATTATATTTGCACAGGGTTTTTACTTTCTAATTAAAAAAAAAAATATATATATATACATGAACAGTCAATTTTAGCTGTAATTATTAATTACATATATCTTATTGAGTTTTTGCTGTTCTGTAAATGATCATTAATTTGTGTGACATATGTATGCAGAAAAGAAATAATCACTATTTTGCGCAATCAATGTAGATGCCCATTATCATATCGCTCTCGGAAACAACACACCCTTGCAAGCAAACATTATAATGTAGTGTGTAGTGTCTGATTTGAATGTACGATAAATTATATAATGTGCACACGCTCATTCATACATTTATATCCGTAAATAAATGAGGTCATATATCCGTTTCATTTACTTACATAAAATGCATAAATTGTTTGTACTAAAAATGTACCTATAAAACCCAAGGATATATCGAAGGTATAACAAGAGTCCAGCTTATATGTGCTTTAAATTTTGATTTAAACTGGGTGACTATATCTAATGTTTAATGTATTATGTATAATTGTAATAGCCAGTGTAAGCGTCATAATAATCACGATATCGGTTAAAAAAAAATTCAAAACTTTATCACGCGTGATATTTTATCAACATAATTTTTAATATATAATTTATTTTTTATGTTATACTATATAATGTACGTGTACTAATATCTGTTAAATTAAATATATTTTATGAGTAGATATATCTGTAATACAATATCTAAAAGTGGTATCACTATCACCTACAATCGCATTATAATTAGCGTCTTGATAAACGTAAGAGATTCTGAAATATTTCTAAAAAAACAAGACTTATATCTTAGATTATATAGTATTAATTTTTAGAGTTCTTATAAAATTATGTACGTATACGTAAGTATGAAAACTTATAGAACTGACGAAATTTTATGACGGCGTATTGCAACGGCGTATATCGAGATCGCCATTGCTGATTTCTACGTGGATATGCGCACGTACTTGTTGATTATTGCTCGAGCTATAATCGTCAACCACGGGTCATAGGTATATATTTCATTTTATGATATAGTAAAAACACGCACGCAAGGGTCTAATACAAATATTTTAACGAGTCGCATGTGATGGTGTGCTCTCATTTGGTGTAGCAGCTTTTATGATAACATTACATGACGTGTAAAATTAATATAATGTTATTTGTTTCAGCGCATATCGGACGATAATGCAACTACAATATTCCTTTGTGGAAATTTACAGATTAGATGAAATTCAGGTCAGATTTAAGACGGATATAGGATGATACGCAGGGTTCAGTTTAAGAGTACGTGTAACTTTCTTAAGTTATTTTCTATGTTGGCCATGTATAATTATTAAATTAATATAATAGAAGTTTTATTTTAGCTCTGATGACCAATTTTAAGTAGACTTAAACGATGTTTTTGTTTATATTAGGTCTTTAATATATAAAAAAAGACCCAATATTTAGTAATGAAACTACTTAAATAATTTTAAATCCAATGATATAATTCTTTTATTTATAAATACATAGTACATTTTCGAAGTAGGAAAATATCAGCTAAACAACGTTATTATTGTTTTACGCCAAAATGACTCTACAAATTAGGTCCTATGCGCCTTATATGTAGAAATATAATATGTTATACTTATGAAATAATAATACTGGCTGCTGAAGAATTGAACATAAAATAAGTGTAACGTGCTAAAGTGTCATTGCCGTTAATCGATTTTAGTTTATTACTTATTTATTTGTACTTACACATTAATGTGTTTGGTATATTTGTTTGAAGTTTCATCCTTGTCGGAAATGTTTTGTTTAAACGATTAACGACTAAAGAGTAATTGTGCATCATTTCGATCACCATTACTTCGTGTCTGTCGCTGTTCATTTATAAAATTTTCCTTTCAACATTTGACATTCCTTGATGAAACCCTAGGCTGATCATTTTCAAACGAATACTCTAATTTTATGCCTTTGGTATAAAATGTACTAGATATAAACCACATGACTGCCAATACCACAATCTTTATTCTTGCGCTGACAATTTATAGTGAAAAATAATAGATTTAAACAAAAATTTAGGTATATATTTAGTTACACACACATGGTTTGCTACACATGATTCTTTTAAATTTATTTACAAATTAATCATATTTGTGAATTAATTCATGTCTGTATGCTATATTAGCATAAATTATTAAATTGTATGAGACCGATTAGGTTGTTTTCCATGAATTCATAAAAAAAGTAGATATACGATTATTATAAATTATGGTTCGATAAAATAAAATAAATATGTATTTACAAAAAAATATTTGAGTAGTCTCATGAGTTGCGATGAATAAGATAAATCATTGGACGCATAAATTAAAAATAAAAATTCTAAGATGGTTTATATTATAATTTGGTATGTGTATTTACACATGGTATATAGCGGTCTATCTACAATCTACCTAATTGAAATATACTTAAATTTATTATTTTATGATAATTGTTCACTCTGGTGAAAATTTTATATTTATGACTACGGTATACATATGTATACCTATATATAAATACATAATATGTGTGTCTGTGTGTGATATGTGTATAAACGTATTATACATGATGTGTTTAGCTGGATCGTCTTTTATTTATCTCAAACGTGTATGATTGACCAATGAAACCGATTTATAAAATGAATGAATTTGCATTGATGATTTTGTCGTACTCATTTTTTAATAGACGGTTGTGGATAAATTAAGCGATGAGTTAAAAAACTTAAATAGGTAATCAAAAATTAATTTTGTTTGTATATTTTTCAGTATTAAATTAATTTTTCTCTACTCGCAACTTTTATTATATTTTACTCTTTATTTAATACGACGTACAAAAAATGATAGTATCTATGTACCTACTTGATTTTGGAAAGAGGGTAGTACAGAGAAATATTCACTTTAAACTTTAAAGGAACACTGTAGACACATTATAATTATTATAACGAGATGCACATAGACATAATTACAAATCTCATACAAATATGTTGAATGTAGACAGTAGACATGCATCTGTTAAACCACTACCCCCCTTCCCCCTCATAAACAATTATCTAGTATCTTTTAAAAATATACACTTAAACTTAACTTTTAAAAACTTAGGGCCAATGACCATCCCTTAAATATCTTATGTCATTATGCCATCGATACTGTCCACGGTTTGAGAAACGTGAAAATAAGAAAATATATTCAAATTGGTCTCCACAATTATTACTCTAATCACAATTATTTTTTTAATGTAATATTTTTACTGTAATATTGTCTTTATTTAAATATTTTTTAAATATTCGTATTTTTTAATATATGTACAATGGGTTAATGTAGGTACCTATGTTATTTGAGTATCTGACACGTTTAAATTGGCCATCGCGGTAATGTATGCGAAAAAACGATAAATTTATTATAACTTATGATCGTACTACTTATATTATATAATATCGTATACCTAATACAGGTAAGTAAATAATATATTATTATATTTTAGTAAAACCAACACGCTGCGGTGAAACGTATCTGCGTATCAAATTTTATAATATCGTCGTGGCGATAATAATATTACACACGTGATTGCGTTTGGTGTACATACTAATAATAATAATATAATGTTTGCTGTATAGTCGGCGGCGGTGGGCGTCGTGCCGTGCGCGATTTACTGCGGCGATCAATTCCACAAGAACGACCGGAAGGAGTGCAAGTCCCCCGCCACCGCTGACAACGGTCGACCAGACGCACGTGGGTGTGCTCGGCTGAGGCACCGTCCAATCGATTTACGCTACTCGGCGTGTCATGTAATAATAATGTACATTATTTATTATATAGATAAGTATTACTGTATTATTATATTCTACGGACGCCGAAAGTGCGCGTTACGGGCTTGTGTTAGTTTTTCGTTCGCAACGATGTATCTCAACAATAAATATGCCCAATATAAAATATTCTGATGTATAGTAAGTATATTATAAAACATAGAGACAAAATATAGCGAAAGTCATAAATCATTACGATTTACCATCATTAATGTGATACAATCATGTTTCGATATATTGGGCATACAGTATAATAATAATTATATTATATTAGTTAAGTATAGTACCTATCAAGGTACTACCTAATACTTATACGTATAAGTGAACTTGGTCAGGACTTGTTCTTGAAGGGTATATTAGGCCTAAACGTTTAAACAAAATTTAAGCATAAATATGTGATGATTTCCTGGAATTATGTAACTGCAGTTTACTTATGATAATCAATTCCATCACTTTCTTTGGTCAATTTTAATAAGCCTCTATGAACTATTACACTCAAAAAATGTGAATTTTCACTCAATATTGTTTTACATTTTTGTTGATACCTATAAAATAAATAAACAAACTATAATATAGTATGTTTTTAACAGTTTAAAAATTATAAGACTGTTTGGTAGGGAAACAATATAATATGTTCTAAAAAATTAATATAAATGGATAAAAATTTTAATATGTTTCATCTAAAAAAGAATAAATTGTTCGATTATGATTTATCTAAGCATAAATAAAAATACACACCTAATGCAAATACAATCATTATTCACTGGCGCAGTGATTAGGTATCAGTTATTATTATATGTTTATTGGATAGATCATTAATCTATGAAAATACATTATGTATATAACTTATATTGCACAAGTAGAAAAGTAGCACGCATGCGAATGTGTAACCGTAGCGTACGCATGGTCCAATCGCCTTGAGTTATCGTGAACATCTTTAAATTTATGTTTAGAGCAAATAAAACGTATATATTATACAACAAACTTAATAGCTTATAATCATAAATCAGCAATATTTTGGATAAATAACTGTATTTTTGAATTTTTTTTTTATATGGGAAATTTCCTTTAATTTTTACTTTACAGAGGTTATTTATCGGTTTCATATGTGATTATGCTATAAACTGTCTTGTGTTGAGGTGAACAAAGATATAAATACCTGAGCCAATAGAATTGTGGAAACTTATTACTGCGGTCACCGTTCTGAGTATGTAGCCACCTTAGTAACTTTTTATTTTAAATATTTTATAGAGTACCTAACTATACTGTTTATAATATATGTTAATTTTGAACCATGTCAACTATATTTAGTTATAAATGTTAACATTTTTACACTTAATATATTACACATATTAGAATACTCTCCCGCCATAATAATTTAGTACGATAGCCAATTGATACTAAGCAATAACACAATAAAACATAGCTTGTGTTCGTAAAAACGTATAATGGAAGTATTTAATTTAAAGTTTTCTGAGTCAATTAATGTAATTATATATTATAAATGTTCTCGTGCCTATACTTATACATATTTAAATTATTATGGGAACAATAAAATTCTGTGCACATTTAACCTTATTTATTTCCATAGCCATCGGATTAAAATGTATATACAGTAAGTTCTTTGATTTGGTTTCTGTTTTCATTATGCATATTTATAGGCTAATATACTAATGATGTAGGTATAATTGCATAAATACTAAATGTATAATAAGAATTTGAATACATTTACTAGACTATTCAAATAGATTAGGTAACGACTTGATGAAAAATAGTCTGTGTCTCAATTTGAACTCAATTTGATGTATATTATACATATAAGCTATAATCAAATTAATAAAAGACCTGATTAACTGTACAGCTTATGAGAAAAATTAAATGATTTTTAAAAATAAACGAATCCATTTTTTTTTTTTTTTTTGTTATATATTAGCCCAACTTTTTCAGTATACTATGAGGTTTTATTATCATATATGTATCATATAAGAATAGTCTTAGCTTTCACGGTCTACTGGAGTCTACTCAACCCTGTAGTGAAATCATGTATCGTGTACAGACGACCGCAAACAATAGAATGGTCGAAAAAAAATATAAAAAGAATAAGATTGTTATCGACAGAATGTGTTTTATCTAGCAATATATTGAGAAAGAGTGACGTAAAAAGGAGGAAAGATATAGTAAAACAAAATATTATAGTGTCAGTATGTATGTATTATGTATATTATTATATGTAGAAAATGATTTTGCAATTTCACGTGAAAATATATATACATACACGAACACACACACATATAACCATGGTTATTCCACTAAATCAGAGTAAATAACACTAAAAACCATATTGATGGCCACCATAATATTATATGAGTACATTTCTAACATACAATATATCTGTAAACTGTAATGGAAGGTAAATCGTGCTATATAATATATGTAAATATAATACGTTTATGTCTCAACTCTTCGTCGTTGAGGACTCGAGTAAAAGTGCACTTAGGTTTATATCTAAAAACACTATACAGAATACACATTATTATAAATAATAAATGTTTATTACGAATACGATATTGGTTGATCTAATGTTATTTATGATAATTATTATTAAAAGTTTAAACATAGATATTCAGCCTATTGAGAGTAAGTCTATTGGATAAAATGATGTTGTGTCATAATCCATGCACGCACGTGAACTTTATGCTCATGTGTTACGTATATAATTTAGACATAAATAACTTAATAAAAATATTATTTTATGTTCATGAAGAAGCATTGTGTGATGCATTATTTATTATTGTACTGATTTTTACAACAGAAAAATATACGTTTTCATAATTATATTTTATCTTTATTTAAATTACGCACAAATAAATTAATGCATGCTAGTTAATGAAAAAAAAAAAAAATGTTATCAATTATTTTTATAATTATAATTACTGTAATTAAACAAACATAAATTATAAAAATAATTGAGTATTCCTTAATGTAATAAATATGAGATTTTTATATTATTCGATAACGATTTTAATGATGTATAACCTTCTTTTCTAATATGTACTTATTCTGATACCTAGTAAGTTTTTTTTTTTTTTACACTATATAAACAAAATATGGAAGAATAATTTTTTCATTTAATTGTAATCTATATTTGTAAATGTAAATAATACTTTTCAAATGTAATAAGCCAATTTTGCGTAATATTATACCTTTTTTAGTTTAAAAAAAGTAAAACAAAAATTACTATGTTTATTCATTTGAAATTCAGATTAGTTACCTAATTTTAATCAATCTCTTTTATAAAATAGTTGCTTTAATGAAGTGTTGTGGCTATAATTTAACGTTTTAACCTCTTTACTATTAAAAAATAATATAATAACAATAACAAAGATGCCGAAAACTCTGTAAACGCTGAATATTATAATAAATCTCGTTTTATGTTTTCTCTCAATTCTTCCTCCTCCTCCTTCCTCCATGATACTAAGTTTGTGGTTATTATTTTAAGATTTTTATAAGTGTATACTAAAAAAAATTCGATTATAATTTAATGAAATACAATATTATGTTTATGTCCCATCGCGTTTACCCTTCGTAAAGGCCGATATAATATGTATATATGCATTGCATATGATATCAACATGTCGTTGGACATTATAATTCCATTTGATCAGTAAAACGTGGTGGCTGTACAAGCGGCAATAATAATATAAGTCTATACAAGAATGTGTCATAAGAACGATTATATTATACTTTTATACTTGTCTACATAAAAACGAACAAATAGTAAGCATATTTTATTAGAATTATCATTTTTCAAGCTATATTATAATAGGTATTTACTATATAGTTACTATGTTATAGTGTATATATATTTTTTACAGGTATTATAAATGTATATACTGTTATATCGAAATGACAGGACAGTGACATTCCTCGACAACTGTCTGAAACGAAATTGGATTCTTGTCAAAAATTATATTCACTTGGCGGATCGGCGGCACTATGTACCTAATACTATTATTATTATTAACGTATATATACGATGTATGTATATATATTTTATGGGTTTTAATTATATTCAAAAACGTAATCCAAACACCTGACGTAGGGGGCCGGTAAAAAACTAATTTTCTCGCCGGTCCACTCGATTTACATTCACAACGACCTGCGCGCGCGATAACGTTAGGACCGAGACGAGAGAAGACCGACCGACGTTCGGTAACCTTAATAAGTAATAATCATAAACCAAAAGATTTTTCAGCTGCCTTGTAAAGTTTAGAAAATAAATGTTGTAATAATAATAATATTAGTGATAATATAGTCAGTATTGTTAAAAATATATAATATAATATAATATATATACGGTATACACATTAGGTACGACACGCGTGCGTTCATTTATCCATCGCACAGTTTACTACAGTGTTTCTAATACGTAATAACACTAAAATTTAAATTTGTATTCGTATGGGTACACACAAGTGTATAGAATAATGTACAATTTAATCGACAAAATATATAATCCCACTGTATA
Source organism: Melanaphis sacchari (assembly GCF_002803265.2). Lineage (NCBI taxonomy): Eukaryota > Metazoa > Arthropoda > Insecta > Hemiptera > Aphididae > Melanaphis > Melanaphis sacchari. The sequence goes on from NW_020271344.1 coordinate 791,365, forward strand.
TATGTATATTGTATATATTGTTCATTATTGATATATACAATCCATACGTTATTTTGTTTAGGTGTTTATAATACATATATTAATATATAATATATCTACATGAATACAAAACAGGTATATAGAATTTGATTGTTATTTTGGAAACATGATTTTATACACTTGGGAATAGTTGCTGAACTGATCTTTTTATTTAAACCAAAATGTTAAAATTTCATTTGATTCGATAATTTCACAGTGGTATAGAACTTATAAATATTAACTATAGTTGATTTTTTATTGTACGTGTGTGTGTTGATCAATAATTAGTATTACGCAACGTAATCAAGAAATAAACAAAAACATGGGAAGAGTTTGCGGTTATTGACGATGAACATAAATTTTGTATTTTGTCTATAATTTTTTCAACGATATGAGTTATAAGAGACTTTACATTTATAAAATTTCCCAAAATTTCTCAAGTATAAAACTCATTTAGCATACGGAATCGTGTTATGAAAAAGGTACCACCAATAAGTGCCGTACGCAATCGTACTCCATACGACATAGCAAATCGCTGTAAACTCTATATTGCGTTTTTTTATCACCATAATTCTATAAAAATTCATTCTGTATTAAATTACTTGTGAATATTTATTTAACGTATTTGCTCGGAATAACATTGAATAGTTTATTACTACCGTTTTTATTTAGAGAGATAACAAGAGGGAGTAATAGAGGAATTAGGCTCTTCCTAATTCAGCAGAGAGGAGTGAGTGAGAAAGAAAGAGAGAGGCATAAGATGGACATTCTTCTTCTACAGAATCCATGGCGGCCATAACTTTTAGACCTCTCCTAAAATATTTCTCTCGTGACTCGTTTATAGGCAGGCATTAACACTAGTGAACTGCTGTAGTTACTTGTATAAGTACTTTTGTATAACCCCTTCGACCTGTCCATTTGACCACGATAGAATCTCTTTTTTCTTTTTTCTATCGTCCATAAATGAAGGAAAATAAACAACAATATATAATCTAGCTAATTAATCCAGAGATCCAGAGATGCCCAAAAACATGTCATCTATATTTTATGCTATATATACGTACCTTGGTTATTGTATATGTATAATAAAGTGGCGTATTTACGGGTGGGGGGAGTCAAGGGGATAAATTCCCCTCATAGGTTGTATACACACAAATAATTATAGTTATCATATTATTCATATTTATTTAAACATTCGATTTTGTATCAATAAACATTTAATCTCAAATAATGTGTTATATATTATAATTTTGGCAACATATTTAAACATAAAATGTATATTTAATAACAATTAATTTATCATAAAAAGCTATTATAATTCTTGGAAATTTAGGGTGGTAAGGGGCGCCTAGCCCCCCCTTAAGTTGGTAATTGCAGTATAAAGTCATATCCTCCCTATGACCTAAATATGCCACTGGTATAATATGCATATATATCTATATATGATTTTAGCTCCATTCATACTAAAAACTATATATGCAGCTATGTAACATATTAAAACTTTGAAATGCTCATAATTTGTTTTAAAATTATAATATTAATAATAGTCTATATGATAGCCTAATTAAAATTCTTATCTTAAAGTTTGATAATAGGTAAATTTACTTTAATATTAAAGCTAACAACATAAAATGGATTCTGCTAAACGAAAATGTATTGTTATAATATATGCATGTAAGACGGAGATAACACATGCTGGTGTGGCGTCCTACTAACCACTATAACAATATACCTATTATTCTGTACAATACCTATACACAGATGTAATTTTCAAAATTATTTTATTGTTATTAATATTTTTTATGACTGGGGATTAAAAAAAAATGTATGTGACCAAAAAAATGCAATCCTTTTTATTTCCTTAGCAACGTATTATTTCATGAGGTAAAAACCAACGGAGTGACATGTTTTGAAATACACATTCGAACATTCACATGTAGGATATCTTATAAACATAAAATTATATTTCGTACTTTTTTTATCACAAACTAATATTTACATTTACAGTTAATACAAATAAATAAATCTCAAGATTAGGACATGAGACCACTAATATGTTTTATAGCTTGCTATACATGGTTTGGAGCAAAAATCGCTTCTAAGAATTAATAAAAGCTTTCTATCTTATTATTTGTGCTACTAATTAAGCTGCGGTACACTGTTTAACACTATGGCTAACTGTCAGAAAATCATGTTATATCATAAAATTATAAAATAAACTACAAAGATATTAAAAGATATGTAACACCAAATACTATATATTATATACACTCGTTAGCTGAATAATTATTTCCAATAAAAGGATAAGTTATGAATAAACGCGTGATAAAATGCAACATACGCCAAAATTTCGGGTGATAAAATTACTACGATGAAATGGCAGTATATTTGCATTTATTGATGTATGAAATGTTTTTGGGTTATTTAAGGGTGTAACAAGGGCACCTTTATAGAAAAAATATTCATGTATTATTATTATTATTATTAATCTCTTATGGAGGCTAACTTGTTCAAATTATTTATTTTAATTTTATAACTGTTTGATAAACTAACGTCCATAATGATTTTTTTTTACTCGTTTGTAAGACCTAAATTTAAAGTATAATTATTATTTAAAATCATTTTCTTATCTGTATAAGATTTAAGTTATATATATAGAGCATTTATAAGTATTATGTAAATAAGAAAACATTTTTTATAACATAAAGAATTTTGTAAAATATAAAATTGTTTACGAGCAACATCAAACAGTTAAACTTTACTGATTATTAAAATGATATGAAATATTAAATAAATTGAAAATTACTTTTGAAAATACTTAAAAAAACACTTATTGAAAACGCGTAATATAAAATTTATCAATTCAAATGATATTATTATGATACGAAACTCAAGACAGTGAGGACTGAAATCGAACAAACTTTATATTTGGAATAAAAGATTTAATTTCTGTATAATAACATCAAAAATTGTCAATGTGCTACTAATAATTATGTAAGCAATATAATATACATTATAATTTGGTATACAATAATGTAGTATTCAAATCAGTTTATTTTTGGAAAATAATACGGATTATACTTTATATACATAAAGTATCCAAAATATGAAACAGAACTAATTACGAAAACATTGAAATTTTGTGTGATGGTGGGGCTGGGATGACGGTGTTTATAGAGTAACCGAAATAACGCCTAAAAGATGATCATACGAAATCATAAAAATTCTTAAAAATTCATATAAATTGCGTACTAAATTATGTGTAGTACGTTTATAATTTTTAAGCATAGGTGGAGCTGATGTAATGAGATTTTAGCCCCACTCACTATTTTTCTTCAATTATTGGAAAACTAATCGTACACATTTTGAAAATTGTCGTACAAATGTATACAAATTACATATTAAATATTGATAAAGACAATTTTCAAAACTTGTAAATGGATGAAACCTGGGTGATGTACATACTTTCCTTATTTGTTTTTTTTTTTAACGATTTATGGACATAATTATATCCAACTACGTTGGAGACTTTAACGCTAGAGTAGCAATTTTTCAATAACGACTTAGGTACAACTATAATTTACTATAAAATCATCATTATCGTTATTTTTTTAAATTATTGAATTATTATAGTTGTTTAAAAAGATATTGTATATATTAATATTTAATATTTATTCCTATCCAAGACATTACATGATTATTTATTTCTTTATGCATTTGTAATTGATAACATAATACTATATAATAATATAATAATCATAGTAATATGTAATATTATTTTATTATATAGGGAATAAGACGTTTCAGCGAAATGTCAATTTGACAACATCCGTTTCGGTGATACGGTAATATACTTTGTCTTACTGTGTGGCGTCAGACACAGATAAAAGAATAAAAAGTTTAGTAAATAATATTGTGATAGGTAAAATAAAAATTATAGTTTTAAGAGGTATATCAAACAATATTGCTTTAAAATAAAATTTTAGAATGAGATGATTATTTTGACTTATTTATTGATTTATGACTGAGATATTTATTATAATATTATATAATACGATTTTATACTATATTTTATCTTTTTTTCATTATTAATTTTCGTCAAACTGCATGTCGGGACCGAATCATTTAGAAACGTTCTAGATCTTAATATATAAATATAGCTTTCGAAATAGAAATGCCTTAGAGTCTAAGATGTGTCATACTTTGTAGTCTATACACAAATTACTTATTCATAGTATATATGTGCATGGTGTACATCGTTAGACTCAGCAAAATATCAATATTTTAATACATAGCAGAAAATTTTAACAAATAGGTACAAGCTTATTTTTGTATATTCACGAGTACAATATGTTAATTTACTGTGATTTTTTATGTAATGTAATGTAAACAATTAAGAATAATTATAACAAAAATGGTATAAACCTATTCCGAAATAAAAAAAAACGAGTAACAACAAATATTCAAATTTAACAGCAGTGCAAAGCATTAATAAAATATGGTTATTTTAAATTTATAAAATGTAAAAATTATAATTAGAGGTTGTGTTGACAGTGAATTATGATTCGATTAAAATGGTTATATATATATATATATTTAGATAAATTATTTTAAAATGTTTTACAATTGAATTACATCAATAGAAATATTTGTATGATATGCTGTATTGCTGTCTGGTGTACTTATTTTGAATCTATTTATGTCGTTAAGAGTTAAAACGATTAGCTTATAATAGTATAGTTATACTATATCGAATTGAAAATAAATATAAATCTTACTGATGCCATTAACTTAACTCAAATATATTTTATTAAAATAATAATTACCTACTATAGTTTAAAGACTCAATAAGTATGTAGAACCAAACATATTTTAATGTCTGAGATCAGAAAAAAATGTATCTAATAGAATTTGAATAATTTAAAGGTATAAGATTTTGATAATTATTTCAGTTAATTTTCTTATTTATTTTTAGAGCGCTTAAAAACTTTCTAGCTATACTGATATAATGTTGAGGAATAAAAAATATTTACGGTTTAAGTGTTGCTGCGTATATCATGCTTATTCAGTAAATATTTATAGAATTTATGACGCACAATTTGTAATAAAACAATAAAAGCATAATATTTCTGGAATTACGAAGATTACTTTTGATATGTAGTTTTACAACTGCAAAAGAACGCAAACACTGCAAATTTTTGGAGAATTTCGTCAAATTTAAAATAATCGGCCTAAGTCGACATATAATGTTATCATAAAAAACATCATTAAATAATTGTAGATGTTAATTATTATTGATAATAATATAGCTATAGTAGTAGCAGTTAGTGTAGGTTAGTTTAATTAGTACTTATAAAAATATGTTAAATGCGTTTAATATAAGTTTTGTACTATGCATTACAATAATATTAATATTATAATTTTTTTTTATTATTATTATTTTTTTTAATAAGCAATCATGTAATATGATTTGTGTAGTGCAAAAATACAACATTCACACTCGTATATATAGACGCACATTCATTATTTGCGTTTTAGGTACTAGTATCGTTTAACATTAATTCAGTATAGCCACAGCGTTTATAATATAGAATAAAATAATCGAATAATATGGATACATAATGTAATGTACTGTCGATTGATTTTACTATAATACAGCACGTGAGGTTATATTTTAATTGTATGTTGCACAATGTCCTCTAAACGAAATATAAAACTATTTTCAATTAAATTTCAATAAGAAAAATTAAAATTAATTAACTTTCTGCTATCAAAAAAAAAAAAAAAAAATGCTTTTTCTAATATTATTAATGTCTGACTGATTATGTGAGCAATTTTATTAAGAAATATAGCAATATATTATTATATACGCGTAGACAACATTGTCCATCCCGCTGATTGCAGTTGTAGAAACATTAGAGTGTATGACGTACGTGAAATATAGTTTTGACTGTTAGTAATATATAGAGGGGTACTTATAGATTAATTAAAATTCTCAACAAAACTGTACTGTGGGATATTATAGTAGCTATACTAGTGTAAGAGTATCTCACGGATGGATAAAAATAACATGAAGTTCAAATCGTATCTGTCATGTTAAAAATTATGTAATGATAATAATGAAACTTTAAATGCTTAAAATTCCATTAACTAGATGTAGAAGGTTAAGTTAATATTATTTTCATTTGAAATAAGAATAATTAACATATAATTTTAATATTTTATGAATTACCCACTTTGTACGACATCCACAATTTATAGGTACTTAAATTTGTCTTTAAAAATGTAAACCCTATATCGAAATATCATTATTCATTAATTCATTACATATTGACCTAAAAATAAGTAGGTTCTTTAAAAAAAAAAAAAAAAAAATATAATTAGTTTTACACACACATATATATATATTATAAAATGTACATAATATAATAATATAATATTTATAATTTAAATTTTTCACTACTTACATAAAAATAATAATTTAAAGAATTGAATGCAATAATGAGTATAATAATATAAACATGAAATTGTTTTATTTTTTATTTTTATTCAGTTTATGGACTACGTGATGATAATTTTATTTTTAAATTTTTATTCATTCAATCTGTTATACATAGGAAGTGGGAAGAATGAGTATATTAGATGACACAATGAAAAAAGCGACAGAAATTACGGGTTGTAGAGAGATCTCTCATTGGAAAAACTAAAACGGATAAATTTAAAAATTTTAAATTACTTCTGCGTTTTTATGAAAAAATTGTGTTAACATTAAATCATATCATGTTATTTTTTCTTGTACCATATTAATCTTATACTTTTAATGCACAATTATTTATCTTACAGATTTTTATTGTAATAGATAATGTTGAATTGTACAGATAAGAATTTTTAGATTATATTTTTAGGAATTAGGTATAAAAATTGCATTTATAATTTGAAAGCAGTAATAAAGTATATCATATTGAAACAAGTAACATCTACTTGAGAGGTTTACCAAAAAAATATTTGATATTTTATTAAAAACCGGTTTGCTTATATTTTTTTTAGCTTTTCAAAATTTATCATTTATTTAAATTTTTGTGTAACTAAAAATAAATAATGTCTTTAAGCTATCCTATCCAACATGTTCAACTTGTATGGTTATTTATAGGTATCAATTGTGAGATAACAACGTATTCCGAAAACAAAAAGTATAAAACGAAGAATACATCATTATATAAAATCGCAAGAGTTCGTTCAATTGACTTTGAATTCAGATTATTTAAGTATTATAAACTGAGTATACTATAATACACTTACGAGTATAATGACTCTCTAAGGTGGATATTATAAATACATATTAATGTCAAAATTACAATCATCTATTGGTGTTTATTCGACTTTTACTAAATATTGCTGCTAAGATATAATATATTTAATTTTTATAATAGTTGTGTATAATTTAATTTATTTTATTCAAACATTGTTATTTGAATAACTGTTGAAAATGTATGTTATATATATTTTTTTCATTTCATAATTGTTGTTTAATATGCTTATTTTATTAATGTTCAGTCATCAATACGTATTAAACATATAAAAATAAGTATACATATGTATCTAATATGTAACCTAACCTGTTTTCTAACTCTCCCTAAACACCGAAACTAAACAAAATGAAACAATAAATAACGATATGTTAATTATTTTGTTATAATTTAAAAACATTGTTTATAGAAACTTAGACCTCTATGTATTTTATTTTTTTGAGATATTTACTATACGAAATTAAATTTTTGATTAATTTTTAAAATATTATCTATTTATAAGTACCATAAATCTATTTTTACTGTTTTACGGTATTTACAGAAAATTTTTATTACACTTTGAGTTAAATACATTGATATAAAATAGTATAAATATTATATGGTTTTATAATAATTAAATATTAATAATGTAATAAATGCAATGTTTTCAGAAAAAAAAATTTCATCAACCGACTATAATACTATAAATAAGTTAAATTACTTTAATAGCTTTAACGAATAAACATAATATCACTTGGTGATATAAGCTGATAAACCCGCTCAAATTTATTTTTCTTATATGATGATATAGTATATACGTATATTTAATTCAAGTTTAACAGACCTATAATGGTGATTCACTTGACGCTTGATGTACAGTACCCACTTACCTACCTTTTTTTATACTGTATTTGGTTGATTATTGGATTGACTCATTGCGTCAGACATCGCTAACTCTTGTGTGTGGCTCGCAACTTTTCATGAAAACTTTGTAGAATAAATAAAAAATAAATAATATGTTTACAAATATATATATATATATGAATCCTATTATTTATTACATTTAAATTTGTAAAAATAATACTTAATTTAATTATAATATACACAATTATTTTTTCATATTCTAGACGAGTAGATGTTGTCTTGTTGTCTTCAATTAAGTTTCACCACTGAACTATCTGACATAATATAGTTTTTTAAATATTAAAAATAAACATGTAATAAGTACGTTACTTGTATAATTCAGTTAAGCATTAATTAACAAATTTAATTAATGTCATATAAACTATTTTGTACTTGAATATACGTATTATCATTTTGTAAAAAATGTATTAATCTCATTTGCTTTGAAAATATTGTATTTTTCAACACTACGTTTTACTTTAGATCTAGAATATATTTTTACAGGCTAATCATCTCTCTGCCAATATTTATACACAAAGTTAAAATCATTGAAACTATTCTAAATAGTTTTTTTCAATTTGTATTCTACAAATGTCGTATTGAAGTCAACTAGATTCAAATATAAATTATTATTAGGAGAAATATTAGTAATCTAATAAAATGCAATATGAATGTGTAATAAAATTTAACAATATTTACTATTAATCATTAACTAAATTTTTAATATGCAATTATCTATCAAGAGCAAATGTTAAAATAATAATTAAATGTAATTATTTCTAATAATAATAATAGGTAATAATAATAATAATAAATGCATTTTTCGCTTTGCTAAAAATCTAAAATAATTAAATTTAACAACACATTTTATCTTTAAAACTAGGTTACATAAAGTTTTTATATGAATTAATCACGTTTCTATAAAAAAAAAAAAAAATTATGACTGATAACGGTATTATTAAAGTGTTTGTTTTTATATTATTTTCTATTATAAATTAAAAAAAAAAAGTCAATACGTGTTTGTAGTTTATCATTTTGAACTTGGCTTAGATTCATTTTGTTATAAAAGGGAATAATTATTACAATATTTAATTGAGTACCTGCATATCAAAAAAAAAAAAACAACCAATTTTAAATAGCTTAAAATGATTTTAGATTTTGTGATACATTCATTCGAAATAGCTTAACTATTTTTTAATATCATCATAATACTATATAGCTGTCTTGAGTTAATTATAATAAGTGGTATGACTCATTAAATATTATTTATTGCAAATTATAATTTAAAAATTATAATAATAATGAAGTATCTATAAATAATCGGTAATAAATATTTAATTAATATTAAAATATTTATCAACTACCAAGGTTTGAAACATTGTATATACATTATACATATTACATAATACATAATATAACTAAGTATTCGTTTTTTTACGTAGATATTATCGATTAATATTTATAAAATATTGATCAATTTATTATGATAACAATATTAACATAATAACTTCTAAATTATTTTAACATATTGTATGGTAAAATGTATTATTATACTAGTCAACTAGTGATTATTGATTAGTAACTAATCCAACACACCACTACAAATGCCTTTATATGATTAAAGCATAAATCAACTTTTATTTTAATTAAAAGATTTTGGTGATCGATGCAAACCAACGGTACATAAGTAGTTAACTAGTAAGTAATAAGGTATGGATAAATTAAAACTCCTGCATGAAGAAATGAAGAAAAATCATCTTGTGAATCATATACCGGCTATGAAATTCCATATAAAAATACATTATCAATTACTCAACGACACATTTAAAAAGACAAATTATCGCATAACTCCTTATTAAATATTAAATGATTTATCGATTGTATACCTAATAATAAAAAAAAATGTATAATAATATTATTATACATATAATTAAAAATATATTTGCTTGGACATATTATGTATTGAATAATATTTTCTGTCGTAATGTTTCCGGTATTTTATTATTCCAGTAAATATATATTATATTTTATTTCATTTTGATATATATTATATTATTCGATTTAGCGTTTATATTGCTGTAATAATTTACCTATAACGTTTACACAATAATTATTTATTGTTCGGGTTATGAATATTATTCACGTCTATCTTTAGCCACATGTGCACCGGTATTTAATAATATTAATAATATTATTGTTCGACAATACCTGGTTCTATGGCAATAATTAGAATTCATTTTTGAATGTTGATCACACGCATTTGTAGAAAATCAAAGGTAAAGGTGCCAAATATGATACATACTTGTCAAATTATCAGAAATTTAGTGTTGTCACCGGAATTTGTTTTTATTCCGTATTTTTTTTTTTTTTTTTTTGTAATGTCACTTTCTCAAAAACGGATTCCACTGTCATAACGGTAATAATACAATAAACGAATTTTATTGTATAATGCTTCACGGCAAAACAAATGTGACAAAAACGTACGGAAGCGATACGCATTCTGCGACGTACCTGTATATAATAATTATTGTAAGTAACTATACTAACGGTTGCCGAGTTGCAGTAAATAATGTAAAACTTTAATTTATATATTTTATATTATGAAATATGATTAATGATTTGATTTTCCAATCGCTTTTTATGCCGCATTTGCAAGTAGAATAGATAAACGGTGTAATACACTATACATTATACAGTCAGAGTATATATGTAGTTAAGAAAACATCCACATGTGGTGTCTCCGCTTTACAAATGCATAGCATAACGAATTGTTCAATCTGAATAACCCATTTATTAACTCTGTCATGTTTAATATTACAGTGAATTTACCTATTATCAAATTTAAAAATAAAAATATGAACTAGTAAACCTTATACTTTATAGGTTTTTTTTTCATATTATTACTTTTAAAATTAATAATTGATAAATTTACTGTAATATTAAACATGACAGATTAACATGAGATCTTAAAATTGTTCATTTTAAATTATTTTAAAGCTAAACAAAATAAATCCAAAGTTAGAAAGTTTGAAAACAAGTACGCATTGCAGAAATTGATTGAATTAAATTGTATTAAAATATAATTTATTTGCTTAGATATATAATGGAATGTAATATTATAACAATAACATAACATTGTAGCTAACGAGTTAAGCGAAGTATATTGGTTTTATCGCCGAATTAAAATTATAATACCAACAGTTTTTTTATGATATATATATAATATAATAGGTATAAATATGTTGTATTAAAAATGTTTATTTTTTTAATAAATGTTATTTGAAGGCAATAGCTAATATAGAAATTGGAATACCTTTAAACATTTGAAATATAAAATCGAAAACATTAGTAAGGAGTTTGAAGATTAAATTTTATGTATATTTTTTATTAGTTTTTCGGGGTGATAAGCAATTTTTAAGACATTTTGTAGACGTGCATATTTTTAACTGAACTCTTCTTAAATGTGTTTTAGCGCGATTCATTATTATTGCTTTCCAATTAAATATTGAACGAGTTACGAGACTCACTCTAAGTATCATTGAAATATAATGATAATATATAAGTAATACAACGCTATAATCCACCAGAAAAAAAAGACTCTGAACATAAAGGTCGTGCACGTTTTAGCTGAATTCATTAAATAGACGGCTGCGGCGTGACAGTCCGTATAGTGTTTAAAAATTTTACTAGTAAATACAACGTGCCAAAAACACATACAACTCACATGCACGAATCAATATTGAGTCCTTAGGCGATTTTGGCTACGAGGTAAACATGTATGGTAGATATAGTTAAGTGCTGGCGGGTATATTATACAACAGTAAGGTACCTATTATACATCTAACATAAAGCACCAGTCGGCATTTGAATAATTACGCTCATTAAAACCACTCTGTGCGTATCTCATTAATTTTCGTAATCGCGATTAAAAATTATATCTATATTTACGGTTAGGCTGGGTAGGACGCTCCAGGTGTTCGATGTGTGTAGGTCCGGCGAAGGGTTCAGATATTATTTTTTGATCATAGAGTTATAATCTTTGCATCGGTTCGTGTGAAAATCGTTACCGTGAACCATATTTGCCTGCCGACGTAATATATCGATATATTTTGTCGTATCGTATCATAACATCGTTAAAAAAATAATTAATACCTTTTTAGAGCAGAATAATGCTGAAACACAGATGTCAATATATTATAATTCATATTATTTATACGGACCATTAGGTCCGATATTATATTTGTATACTATACAATATTTAATCTTAAAATAATGAATGCAGAACGATATTATGTTTAATAGATTTTTTGTTGAATTTCAGAAAAAAAATCAAAACTACTTTAAATATAATTATAAATAATAATAATAAAATATTTAATCATATTATTAATTATCCATAGTTATTAATTATTAAGTGATATTATTTTCAAATTATAACCTAGACTTGTGAGCGATGTTAGATCTTTATCTATAGCTTTATTAAGTGTTTCCTCTATTTTTGTTTGACAATATTACTAGAAATATGGTTGTAACTTGTAACAACAGTCAATAATTTATAGTATTAAATATTTTTATTACTCTACTAATTTTATTACACGTTTTATTTTGGAGTATGGTACAGTTGTTCAGGATTCGTTTACTAATGTCTAATATACTTACATCATATGTAAGATATACAATGATTTCAATGGAAATTTCTCAAGTTTTGTGTTTTTATACTGACAATTGATTGCCTTTCTCATAATTATGTTTCTCGTATGTATTTTCTGTTCTTGGTTTAAAATTGTTGGTTATTAGTTATCTTATATGTTTTTGTTAACATCGATAAATTTTATAATTGATTCTCCTACTTTACTGAACAATCAGTTTTTTTAACCCTTGGTGAAACGATGGAACAATCGTCTTCCTCCATCATACCACTATTTATTTAAAAAATAGTCTAATGCTAATATATGCCAACGAGAACCTTGTTTAATTTTTTTATGATTTTACATTATTAGTAAAATCATGTATTTCTTATATTTTCTATTGGATAAGTTGATTTGTTAATTTATCATTAATTTTGTATCCATTTTTTGTGTACGATAAGTATTTTAAATTAGGTCTTATCTGAATTATTTATTTAAATAAATACATTTATTATAAATGCATTAATTTAATAATTAAATGTTGTGGTTTAATTTTTAGTATAGAATTAGTTTTGGTTTTTTTTTTCGTATAGGTACCGTTTTTTCTATTATATAGGTACATACATATATATATATATATATATATATTTTAATTGGAAATAGCTTCATTTTTATGGATAGATTGACTGAAAACAATCAACGTATATATTCGATTAACTGATATCTTACATTATTAATTTTAAATTTTAATTGCATCGGTACGTGCCAAACATATTTTTACACAACATAAAACATATACATTTATTATGATTTAGGCGGATATCGTATATGATTAACCATTCCTTTAGATTTTACTTTTATCATTTAATTTATTTATAATACTTGTACATGTCGGTAACAGTCAATGTTAAGATTATTTCTCAAAGACGTTATGTATCTATTATAGGTATTTATAGCAATGTATTATATTTTTTATATTTTAATTATTAAGTATATTTATAATATTATTATAGAGGAAATATTTTAAATTGTTTATGTATAGATTTCTTTCTCCATGTTTAAAAGACAATTTTATCGTTTTTAATGTTTTTATAATTTGTTGAGTTCGACGAAAAGATTAAAGATTACTTAACTTCTAAAGCAAAAATAATAACGATAGCCGATAGGCAAAAAAATGTATTGCAAAACATTGTAAGTTATAACTTATAACTAATAATTTACGGGTAAAATCGTCCGAGTCGTCATCGCCGTCGCAGTCTTTATAAAATGTAAATTACTCTTGATGGCAGCTGTGTGACAAAGCTAAGAAAATATAGTTATATCTGGTTATTATAGCTTATGGGCAGACGTCTGGACCGAGTCGACCCCGCTACCCCGGTCGATAAACGATCGTCACGATCGAGATGCCCAGACGAAAAAAATTACGACAACCAAATAACAACGTTCCATGAGGTAATACGTGTACAACGTGCAACCTATAATAATAATAATAATAATAATAATTTATTGTTATATTTTACATATCAGTATATCACATATTTGATATTATGTTGATGTACTACATCGTATATTATATCAGTTGTGTGTGGTGTTGTGCTTATAAGCGCTAGGTATAGAAAGCGTAATTTACAGGTGTTAGTTATATTTGTTACCTATGGGTATTCTATTTTTACTCAATTTAACTTTAGTGGAGATGAAAAAAGAAAATATTATTTAAATAACTTACGATTTTGATAATATTAAAAGATCAAAACTAAAGACTGTTTTTAAATAAATGTCAAAGTTTAATTTTATCAAAAATATAAACAAAGTAATTTTTTAAAGAAACCAAACTATTTCTTGTAAAAAAAAAAAAAAACTAAATATTTCCCGAGTTTTAAATTTAATTCAGAAATTAAATATTATTATAATTTGTGTATCTATTAAATAATAGTTCATTGATAATAACAATAAACAATAAATGTTTTTTAATAGTGTATTGATTTAAAAATACTATTTTCATTTCTTAATAATCTATTCTATAATATGAGTGATGGTGTTAATTACTTTAGTTAATTTATATTTTTATCAATCTTATTAAAAACATATTTTTTATTTTATTTTATACATTTAATTAAATATTTGGTTATTTTGAATTTTTTTGATGATTTTTTTACATAGAACCTCTGTTGTCTTGTTTTAATTCTTATAATTATGATTAATAAAATGTTCATCATGTTTCGACTTATTTCTTACAAACATTAATGTATAAAAACCAAATAATAGATTAGGAAGGTACCTATTATACGTTTAGTATATCAATCTATTTGCTTAATCTATTTATGGGTACAATAGTATAATAATTAACTGTTAAATTAAAAATGAGATACAATAAAAAATTATCTGAAAATTATTAAAAATTTATCGGTGATAACATATGACATCAAAAATAGGACCTAAGAAACTCTATACAATTTTACTAAGAGTTTAAATCATGAACTTAACATAATATTAAATACCTACATTAATGTTTCAGGTATAACGATCTACCCACTCGAATATATGTAGGTAGGTTTATAGATATTATGTTCTGTATGCTGTTCAACCATTAAATATTCACCATTCAGAGTTGTCTCACTCTTAATGTTTATTATAATATATTCACAATCTACACAGGTGTACATTTATTATATTTTAGATTTTTAAATGATTTAATTTACACGGTTTATTTTTGGTTAATTTATAATACACAAGGACGGTGAAAATAGCCTCAAAATTACACTTATGGTATTAGATTTCGTATTAAAAATCAAATGAATTAATAAAATCGATTACACTTAAACGGAAATAAATGTTTGGTATAACATAAAATGCATGCCTGGTTTCAAACACTTCAAGTAATTTGCATTCCAAACAGGTTTGAGTCGTCTCACAGTATTGCGAGAAATTGTATAAATCTACATTATATGCGGCTTCAATTGATCACATATTATATTATTATCGTTCTACACAATTAAATCACTTTTTATAATGACACAGTACTACTGCGAATTCACTACATTACGTGAACGTACATATTATTAATACTAAAGTGTATTGGAAGAAAAACACTAAATACTATTTAAATGAGCAGAACAAAATCGACAATTACGAACCGCTGTATAACATAAGCAAAAATAATAATTTTAACTATTTATTTAAATTTTGACGGATCACAAGATCTAATAATTATTGCGCTACTCATTCAATTTTAAAAGAAAATGTGATTTGTTAAACTGCCTATTCATAATAATATTTTTTTCAAAAGTCTTCAGACTCGGTCACACGTGATACAATCAACATGTCTTAAATGCAATTAGAAATGTATACATATTACAATTTCGGGCGTTAATTTATTATCGTTGATAAATAATGATCTTTCTCAGTTCTCTACAATTCACTAACGAAGATACTGATAGTTATACCAAGAAATTATTCAATAAAAAAAAGCCGATGATTTTGATTTTATCAAATAAATTATTGTTATTTATTATTATTACTTAAAAAAAAAAACTTTTTTTAGATCGTTGGCCGCAGAGTATTGTTGTTTTCGATATGCACATAGACCTTATACCGTATAAGGTCTATGGATATGCATGATAATAATAACTTTTTTTTTTATTAAACATTTATAAATCAGCTAATAGACCATTAGTTTATAGCTTACATTGTATTTACATTTGAATTAGAGTAAAGATAAATTTAGGCTTATATTAAGTTGTATAATTCAATTTCTTTTAAGAAGTTAATTATGTTTGTATTTGATTGAAGGTCAGGTAGTAGGACTTCTCCTAGAATATGAGATATGTGGGATGGTTGTTTTTGATTTTTCAAACTTAAATAATAATAATTATTTTATCACAATTTTATTTTTTAGCAACGATTTTAATTCACGATATATTATACAATATATCTATAGACCTAATAAATATATAGGTACCATATATTATATTATATTAATACAGGTATTATAATTTTTAATACTTATATTGTATTAGACAGTGTATAAATATTACTGTAAAGATAAATTTATATTATTCGTTTCGAAATAAAAATGTCATGAAATCAGTTTAATAGCAATATATTATACATTTATACTTATTAATAAAATATAGTGACGTATTAAAAACATTTTAAGAAGATTTTTTATTGATTTTTATTAAATTCAGTCGTCATTTGATTATATAATACGGTTTGGCTCTTAAAAATACTATTTAAATTTTAATTGAACTATTAGCTGTTACAAACGCTAAGCCCATTTAAATAGAAATTATATCGTGTGCATATAGGGTTGGATTTGTATGGGACGCCTCTGGATTCGTATTAAGCACATTTTAGATTCAGATCGAAGCGAGAAATATTTAATGGTTTTACTTTAATGGTTGTTTTTTAATAAACATGCTTTCATCTTACATTTTGAAGATATAAATTATAAGTACAAAAACATAATTAAAATCCGTTTCTTAATAATTAGGAATATTAAAAAAAAAAAATGTACAATTTATGTTAATCAATTGTTATTTTTTGACCGAAAAGTTTGAATAAGTAATATATAAGATTCCTTATCAATAATGATTACAGAAATTTAAAAAAAAAAAATCAAAAATACAGAATTGTCTTCTTTTTAATAATTTTTAATGAAATAAAAATAAAAGTTTTTTATATATATTTTGTTTTTGTAATAAAATATTATAATAATTTTAATTAACGTGTATAATAATTGTATTAATATAAAGTGTAAATATCTAGAAATGCATTATACAATACATTTTTTTGATTGGACCCTCATTTCAAAAATTATGGTTACGCTGTAGTAATGGCTATCGAACGATTGAGGACGTTATACCATTTGACCCATCGATTGAGAACACTTCAAAATAACAAAGAACTTACTACTGACCCCTAAAAAAAAACCCAAAAAACAATAAGATTGAGAACGAATTTACGTGAAACGTTGCCATATCATTTATTTGGCTTTTGAAAAAATCCGTATACATAAAATATTTTTGAAAAAAGTTATAAACTAATAATTATAATCGTATACAAATAAGCGCCTAATAATATGTAATACACGTTATAATATGAATAAAAAATGTAAAATATGCAGTACTTATAAAATTATAAAATATATATGTATAAAAATTAAATAAATATAATATTTTGTATTGACAACTTAATTACCTATATATCAGTTATAGCGGGTTGAGTAAGCCAACATACCCTAAATATTTTAATAAATTATTACAATTTTTATTTCCTACATATCACATTTATTTACTATGAATATTAAGTATTTTATCCTTTTGTTTTTTAGCATTTCTTTTTTTTTTACTTTGTATTGTAGCTATCTTCAATATTGCTTCTGCTCGAGTTTCAATTAAAACTTTAACAACTATATATATTGCTGGATTAGAACTGTAAAATTGACTAATATATCATTCTATAGTATCTGGTATCTAAGTTACTATCAATATTCGGCTAATCCGATATAAGTCCATTAAATATCAACAGATTATTGTGCTCATATTATCGATTGATTACATTTGGCAACGTTTGAAAAAATCAAAAAAATCAAGCATTCTCAAAAATGACGTTCTCAATTAATTATTAATCCATTGTTAGTAGATATATTTTTAATTTTATTTGATGAAAAATTAATGATTTTTATTACGGTCGTTAAAATTTTAGTTTTATAAATTAGATACTTGAATATATTATGTATCATAAATTGGGAATTTAGCACATTATTATGCATGTAAATATTATCTTTTTACTTGTTTATTCATTTTATAGATTTTATTATTTTATAACTTTACCTCTAATGTTATCATTGTATTCCATATGCAATTCGATTAAGTTAAGGTACTCATTATAACGGATATATATATTTTATAATGTACTTAGATGCCTAGGTTGTGTAAGATTAAATCGCTCGAATGAATTCACCAAACGAACAATTCACAACCATTATTAAATATGTGTGTTATTATTTTTACACAAACTCTTAAGTTCTTTAAGCTTAACATGTTTTATTAGTTCCAATGTAGTTTCTATTCGATAATAGTGATTATTATTTATTATTTGCAGTGTGCCAACTTGCAATATCTGAATATTATTGGAAAATAAATTTAATAATTAACAAACATTTACAAGTATGCCGCCAATAAACAATAATAATTTATACATAATTATGTAAGCATTAATAGAATATTATCCATTCTATTAACTTAATTACATGTTCATATTATTATGCAGGTTAGATTATGGTATAGAATATGACTTATTAGAGTTAAAGATAAAAACCAGATTTTTTTCACATAATTAGTTAACAACGGTCATGCAGCCTTATTTATAAAATGTGTCCACTATCCAATATGTATAAACTATTTTTCATTTTACTGATTGCACACTTGAGCGTCACGTAACGTCACTTTAATAATTCGAAACTATCTTCACCGCTTTCATTAGTTCAAATTAAGTCATTGATACACCGTTATATTTATAGATATCTGACATAGTGTTATTCAAATGCAATGATGGTATACTTAATTGACATTCATTTTTAAGTGATTTAAAGTTAGTACCGTATAATTAATAAATCATTTTTAAATTTCTTTAGTAATGTAAAAATTATGTTAATAAAATCAATATGAAAATTATTATTCTAAAAAAAAAATTAAATTGTTTTTATGGCTATTAAACTATAATTAGCTATTTTTGTTCAGCTACCGTTTGCCGTATAAATTATTATAGCTGAGTATTTAAGTATAATTTTGTCTATAATAATATACTAAGTAATAATAAGTTGATATTTTTTGGCATACAACATGTATTTATACATATCTACGATATGTATACGTCATAAATACTACGTCGTATACCTACACCATCTAGAGATCGATTATTGATCCGTTTGCATAACCGGTTAGGTATAACTTGTATTTTAGAATTTTGTTGTGATGGTAATAATGAGATACTCGGATATCCAAAAAATAAAAATAAAAATTGTTACGTTTATTTTGTGATATAATAATTGTTTATTCTTATTTACGAGTATGTATGTTAATACATGCAATGTAAAACCGTTACGACTGTATTTTATAATATGATACGTGCACATCACTAGAACATTTTTAGGTCGGAAATGCCATACAGAACGAACTGATCAGGTTTTCTGTCTCAAATTTAAATAAATATATAAGTAAATAATAAACATTACTCATTGAATAATTGCATAGTATAAACAATTTCATAGCGTATATAAAATACATTGCGTTTATAGGAAAACAAAAAACCTGTCAGCCATGGCAAATCATATTGCGTATAAAATAAACATATTAGCTCATAAAAATATTATTAAGTGTCATATATATTCAGTAAAATTCAATGTTAGTTTTTTTTTCTTATCACCAATATAGAAGAAAACTACGCTAAGTAGTTACTCTTTAAGAATCTTAGTTGCCACCTATCCGCTGTCTTGTGCCTACTCGTTTTTTCAGTTTTTTTTTTGTCAAATCTCTCAACATTTTTTTTACTTTATCTATGTTTATTTATCTGGGCTTTTCTATTGGCCGCTTCCCCTGAGGTTATACAAATTAAAACTGCTCATAGTAGTTAATTTCCTTTTCAATGCATGATATAATCTAGCTATCTATTGAATTCGTCGGCATTTCATAAAGCTAGTTACCGTTGTTATATCCATCAACGCCTGCAGTTACATCGCTATTATATCTCTTTCGTTAATTTTCTATTTCTACGTCAAGTACTAGTCCACAGATTTTTTTCAAATTCGGTTTTCGAAAATTCTTAACTTTCTTTCCATATGCTCATTATTGTCCATGACTTATACAGTCACATCAATACTTAAAAGTTAATTTTATGATAAATAGTCATGTAATACAGTGTATTTTATTTTAGATGTCTTAGAATTAAGGATTTCTCCAACATAAATATTTACGACTATGAAGATTTTGCACCCATAAATATAATAATTTATATAATTTAGTTTAAGTCTTAGGTTTTGTTAATGTTGTCATCTAAACATATGAATCATAACTGCATAATTATGATTTAGGTTTATTTTTGTTAAGGACTTGGATTAAATTTTAAGTGGGTTAAATATGTCTTTTGAGAAGTAGACTAAAATCCTTCATAGAAATTTCTCCTCTTTGTAACACCGATAGTGTGAATGTATTTAAAAAGTATTTATATAGAATACAATGATATTTGTGTATACATTATAATCATTATATTATACGGGAATTACGTATATTATAATATGTCAGTACCTAATATTTGAAACATGAGATTTTCGATTAGATTTAAGATAGTGCCTATTATATTAGGGGAAATACAATTAAAGTGACTTATATTACGTTAATGACGTACAGTGAGCACATAGGGATGGTTATATTTTTACATTCATATGCTGTAAAATGTTGATTATGAAATTAAAACCACCGTGTCCATCCTTGATATTTTTATCACAATTTAATTTCTGTATAATTTTATACATATGTATATATATATTTATATCTGGGTAAGCGATTACTTTCGCGTGATGCATTTATCCAATCATTTGACTATCATTAACGAGTTAATCTAAAACACTAAATTAAAGTCAACCAAAGCTAACCAGTTATTATTTAAATATCTAATAGGCACCTACTGATTTTAACTGAATTTATTCAGTTCGAAAATATAGCAGATAATAATATATGCATAAATAATTAAATACAGATTTATTCATTTTGATTGGTTATCTTTATGAAGCTCTTTTACTTGATACATTTGCTTATTTCAGATATAAATATATACGTTATCAGAAAATATTTTTTTTCAACTAAGTTAGCTTCTCGTATTATTTAATTAAATTAAATATTTTCAAATATTTTCTAGATACAAACTGCATAGGTACCTACTATTTGTTGATGACTAATTTAAAATATATGACCTAATTTTTTAAGGTATTATAACAAGTTTAATTTTATTAAATAAATCATACAATGAGGTTAGTGATGAAGTTAGAGTATTTAAGTATAAGCTATAAAATTTTCGCAGTTATAATATCAATGTAATTTAATAAGTAAAAACAAATGCTTGTTAAATGCGTAAATCTCAGACTAATTATTGACATTCAAGCTATGTTTATATAAATGATTAAATCTGTTTAAAGATTGATTGTTGTTAAATATATTTAAAGTTTTGTAAACACAGTTTAAAATAAACTATTATACTCGTATTATAATATTTTCAATCCATTGGGAGACACTACAGTGACGACTGTCTTGCAAGGAAAAAAATGGTTTTATAATATTTATATATATTAATACATTCAATTTTTCAAAATCCCAACCGTGGATACATCGATGTTGCTGTAAGCGTAAAATTGTAGCTATTTTTCTACTTGACTATTAATAATAGATTTTTTCGTGCAGATGGTTAATAAGTATCTTTAAGTAATACTAATTATTAATATATAAAATAAATTTATACATTCTATTTTTGTTTTTATTAGATTTAATTAATCAATTAAACAGTAATATAATTTCAATAATGATTAGCCATATATTGATTTTACAATTATGTGTATTTTAGATACAGAACAACGAATTTATTGATTTTATAGAGGTGTATATTTTTATTTTATATTTTGTGTCTATATACAGTATACACATTAGGTAGCCGATACAATGCTTAGACTTTCAACTTTAAAGATGGTTTTAGATAGAAAATTGGATATAGTTTGTACTTTAAAAAGGTACCTAGTCGAAAAAAATAAAACAAAATAATCTGGAAACACTGGAATTTTTATATAAATTCAATTTTTAACAAAATTTATAGATATCGTTGGTTATTATATTAATATATTTATGATAATTTAAAAATTTGTATATTAACAATAACCATTAAATGTATTATATTAATAACTATAAAATTATGACATAGTAGAAAATACATGATTTTAATTTAAAAAAATGCTAACTTCAAACTTTTAAACTTATTACTTACTCGTAGGATGTGTTTAATATATACCTAATAGGGCTTATTATTAATAGCTATTTATTAAAAATAGAATTTTTAGGTAGAATTTCTTTGAATCTTTTTATCTGTAGTTCATTTTGAGTAAAATTCACATAGGTATACGTTAAAAAAAAAATCATGAATTATACTTAGTGATTTAAGCTAATGCTCTGACAGATCGTCTCCGCTTTAATCATATAAACAATAATTTATCATTAATTTTTAAATTTTCAACACGTCCATAACAGTGACCCACTCAATGCCTACTTACTATACTGCAGAGTGGTATTCACTTGTTCCCCTTTTTTTAAAATATTATTTGATGGTGATATTGTGTCAAAGTATGACAGTCATACTATAATTTTAACATAACCTATAATAATTTGTTTTATATTGGTATTGATAGTGTTTTAAAAAAATGTAGAAAGTTAGTAATTTATTACTTCTTGACCATATGTATTAATAAATATATATTTGTTCACGTTTCACTAGTTTACTATGTTTTGTCATTTAAATCGAAATATTCTTATCTGCATTATCAATTACGACGTGTCAATTTTATGTCTAGGCGGTATTAAATTTAGAAACTTAAGATTATTAAACTAATTGATTTATCGTCTTGTCAGCATATAAAATATCGCTGTAGATTACTTACCTATCTAGATGAATTACCTCAGGGAATCTATCCCTATACCGTTGCCGCCTCTTTTTACCCATAATTATATACTTGCGCTGTGTAATTATATACGCGTCATATTTTTTGGTTTGTGACGTAGTCAAAAGTATATTATATTTTCGGTCGGTTCTAAAATTGCTATAAAACACATATCGCTGACCACGCACGGAGTACATCGAAATTATCACATAGGTATATTATTAAACACGGCCATATAGTTAGGACATATGGTTGATTGATACACACAGAGATATTATGACCCGCACAGACGGGATTAGAAATGCAAATTTGGCGAATAAATTGTTCGACTACTAAGATTTACGTTCTGTCCTCGGGCGAATGCACGTGATAATAAAATATCTAACAAGCAGTTAGGATCATGTTTTTGGTAATTTAACCTTAATGAGTATGTGTCTATAAAGTATAGGCAACATAAAACTACACACACAGCCATGTTAGGCTGATTTCATACCGTTTTTGGTTAGATATACACACTTAAAAACAAATTGTGTCGAACATTATCGCCCGTCATTGTTGTGCCTACATTATTACACTAACTACAGGTAAATCATAACATTTATTAAAACCTGGTATTATTTTTGTTCCAAAATATGTATAAAAAAATAAATATATTAATTGTCTTTATTATGTTTTAAAGATACGGAAGTCGTTGATGAATTTTTTTTTAAATTAATTTGTATAACATATATATTTATATCATTAAGTTTTCGAATTTTTTAGTGAAGCGACTTTAATAGAACCAAGTACTTGAAATAATTGTTGTGCATTTCATTATTTCTTTATAGTATAATATATAAAGGTATAAAAAGGTAATATATATATAGGTCTAAGCCCTAAGGTTATGAACATATATTTAAATATTTTAACGTGTATGATAATTTGTTAACTGTTAATTCAGTTTATGACGTACATAACATGTTATATTTAATCAATATCTTACACGAGTATAGAAAAAAATATGTTTTTGTTGGTTTTTATGACATATTCTTTGATTACCATCTTTTAATTATTCTCAAATTATAAGTATTAATTAATAAGTGTTTAGTATATATATTTTTCCAAAAATACAAAATTAATAAATTTTAAACTATAAAACTCTTTTACATATGAATTGTTTGTCGTTAAGTATTTAAATTTGGTGTTTTAAAAAAGTTGTTTATTAGTATTATTTTATATACATATGCCTATGGAATGGCTAATATATATTATGAGTTAAGTATTAACTTTATAATATATAGATTATAAATAGACGATAAAATTAAAATTAATAAAAATATTTTTTATTTTTTTCAAACAAGCGTATAGTAAACCTAGTCTGGATGGTCCATTTATTTAATGTAGTTTATATTTATGACCTTGTGTTTGGTGGGCACATTAACTAAGTGTATACATCTCGGCATTCGTCTCGGTTTCTCATTGGTGAATTCGAATTGACTTGTTTTCCTGCGTTAATAGTTAAATGTTATCACATAGTTTTATATATATTATCAACAAATATGCGAGTAAATAAAACATAAAATTAAATATTTAAATTAGTATGTAAAAATGTACAATATATATAATGTTTAAGCGCTTTTAACAATACAAAAAATTATATAACTATTTAAAATTATTGGAAGTTGTTAATATTAAGTTAATATTTATTATCTATATGTATTTACCGTTTTAAAGATATTTGATACTGTTAGCTTAATAAATAATAATAATTATTATTAAAATTTATGATTTTTATTTATATTCTTGATTATTACTTTATTTATACAATTTATAACCATACATTATGCCAAATAACAATCTACAGTCAGGATTAATTGTATTAGGTAAAACAATTGTATTAGAAAATCAAATAAAATCGTGCATATAAAAACAAAATTTACTATTTTAATAAATTATAATAATTAATATAATGATGTAAACTTAAAATAAATATATATTTTATAAAGTACAATAGATACCTAAATGAATAATTTAAATTTTATAAACTGTTTAGAAAAAAAATAACAGGGAATGTATTATATAAAAATAACCATTTTATTATATGGATCACCATTCACAATATTATATCATTATTATTTTTATTATATAAATTAAATATTAATACATTATTATTTAAACATGAATAAAATGACTTTAATTGTATGATATTAATAATTTGAAAAGTTTATTCAAAAGTCTGTGAATCAAATATTAATAACTACTTCCATGGGATTTAGTATTTGGCTGATTAAAGTTAACATGACTTCGTAAAAATCTCTTACGTTTAATTTTTCAAACTATCTCTCTTGATGGTGGTTGTCCTAAAGCTTATCTCTTGTTTCCCCTAGTAGTTACTTCTGATCTTTGGTAATTTATTGATATTTCCTGAACGTGTATAATAGTTTTAGACACATATTGAAGAGGTATCTAATTTTCATTGATTGATAATAAATAATAATGTTTCCCTTGTTTTAACATTTTTTATTTTTTTTAAATAGGTTTGTAGTGTATTGTTAAATGGTTCAAATTTATTGAGATATTCTGTTGTAAATTCAATAATCTCTTTGAATATATTTGTACAGTTGTACTAGTTGATAAATTTGAATTTTGGGTTTCTGAATCTAAATTATCTGTAATATCAGTGATATTAATTGAAATTTCATTTTTTTGATATTCATTTGAATTACATGTATTTTTATCTTCATTTTGGTCATAGAAGGTTTTTAAAAAGAATTTTAAAGATACATTTAATGATATTGGTAGTACATTTTCTTCTAAAACCAAATTTTTATAAAATGTCTACCTCTCAGGAGTAACTGGAGTTATATTCGGTAATTTTTGTCCATAAAAGAAATAAACAGCTTTTTTTATTTAAAACTTTCCTTCTATCTCAAATTGATGTTAATGAGGAGATCTTATAGTTAAACTAAATGATTAATTTTTAATAGATAATTAACATTAAGACATTTGGTTGTATTGTATAAAATATTAAAATATCCAATTTAATATATTTAATATTTGTATTAATAATTAATATATATTAATATTTTATACTTAAAATGTTCATTACATTTTTATAATCTAAAATTGATGGTTAATAATTGATAAAAACGTGGTAAAATGTAAAATTTTGAACAAGCCAATGCAATTAATTTAATTTTTATTTAACGCTGAGACCATGTACACTAATTAATATGCGTCCGGTGGATACCATCATAATCGTTTCTTTGCCGTGGACAGTGGACACACGGAATTTAATCACGGTAAGATAAAAACGGTCTGACAGAATTAAATTTAGTCGTTTTTTTCTAAATCCATATTATTTTGTTACGGGTTGCATTAGCATAAAAGGCTCCCACAGTCTCACGTCGTTTGTCACAGCGTATAATAGTACAACCACTGTCGGTCGCGGCTATATGGTAATATTATAATTATATAAAATGATTATTAATATTGTGCGCGTTGAGATGAAACGATAGCATACCAAAATCATCGTTCTTATATATTTTCTATACATTCCGCAAGTGTTGTATGTAACTTGAAGAAAACATACACATCAAACAGTACACATATTTTATAATAGTTATTACTTATTTATAATATGTTTTCAGTTCCTATTATAACGGTGACGTTTTCACACGATGATTGTCAGGCACTGCGAACGCCTAACAGGATAATAAAATCTCGATCTAATATGCTTTTGAAATTTTGAATAATATTAAAGTTATCATATTATATTATTCTTTCATTATTTCTCAATGAAACATTACGTTTGTAATGCTATAATAAAATTATTATTATTATTGTCCTGTTATTTTTCTAATGCGAGGTTCCAAATCCAAAATCTAAGTAAAATGCGCGCAAGGTCTAAGACCTGCGGCCTCCATTAAGGAAAGCTTTGGTTACAGTTATACATAGCATTAGTTATTGACAACTTATTTCTATAATAATGTATTATTCCTATATAGATGTTTTCCGTAGTAAAATTAGATACTATATTCGGGAAATTCATACAAAAAAATAAAAGACATTTTAAGTTATATATCGTAACTAATTGTACTCAGAATTTTATTAAAATCAAAATGTTTTAATTAGATTTTAAAAATTCGATTTAATAGTCAGTAGTTTCAAGGTAGGATAAACATAATGTATAATTAATAAGTTATTGAGACTTTTCTGAAATTAAGAAGTGATAATATTATATTCTTACATTCAAAACTACTGTTTTTAATTTATTATTTATGATGAATTTAAAATTTATATCTGATTGGTTTTTATTAAAACCATATTTTACTTTTATTTTTATCTATCTAGTAAATCTCACGTTTTGAAAACCATTACATGTATTATGACGTATTATCCATATAACACGAAACGAATAATGCTACGAATAGTATATTAAAATTGCATTTACGATCAACCATAATTAACAATTCAATTACTTTTCTTGTTTTTAATATTAAAATAGACATGATAAATATAATATAGTCATAAAAAAGATAGATGTATAGATAATAATTTAGTTAAAGAGTAGATATGCTATATTCACTTGCGGTGTCTTCGTTTTACAAACACGTAGCATAGCAAATTTCTCAATCTGAATAATCCATTTAAATCTGTCATGGTTAATGCTTAATTTTACAGTGAACTTACATATTATCAAATTTTAAAATAAGAATATGAACTAGCAAACCTTTTAGACTTTTTTTTATATTTTTATTTTAAAGTGATTTATGAACATTATAAAAATCTAAATTGTTTGTTTGTCTGAAGAATTTAAATAAATACCCCGAACGCCAAAATACAACTTATGAGTTCTTAGGATCTGTAAAAAGTGGACCAACATAATATTACTAGTATTTAATACGAACTAGCATACGTTTACCGACCGTAAAACTATAAATTAAATCAAATCTTGTAATTATAAATTATATATCGCTCTTAGAAATTATGAAATACTAAGTCTTAATCATAGTTATATAGACTATAAATGATAAATTATTGTCACAATCATTGTCCGATACATGTTAAATAGTATTAATGTTTTAAGATAAAATAAAAACATTTTACAATTTGTAAATTTTTATTAATTTAAAATGTATTAAATTAATGTAATTAAGTAATACTGTTAATAATTATTCGTTTATTCAAACAAAAACCTCCTATAATATACAATGATGGTAAATACTAAATTATATAATAAATTCGTTTTAAATTTTTTTGGAAATTTATAAATTAAAAAAAAAATATTTCTCTTTGAATTTTGTTTTATAATTGTCTATTTAAAAAAAATGATCATAATGGGCTCATGTTTGGTGTTAATAAAATATCGAAAACTTAAAGTTTTTTCTTTTATTCGAGATTCGTATAAATGTTCATTTATCTAATGTCTTACTAATCTTTCTATGATACATTAGTATAATATTACTATCTAATAAATATGAGTGTAGGAAACTTTGAGAAAAGTCGATAGACGACATATATCTATATTATCAAAATTTTTATGCAAACCTATAATCAGTTGCGATGTATTAATATTCTTATTACGATACAGCTTATGAAAAATGAAAATATTACAATATGAAAATATTTTATTAATATAAAATATAAAATATAATACAAGTACCTAGTATCTATTTTCTAGTGTTTTACATAACAAATTGTGTACTTAGTAAGTAATTTTATACAACCACGTTTTTTTCCGATTTAATAACAAAATAATTATGTTGATCTTTTATTAAAAATTAAATTCGATTATTGGTAGATGGAAGTATTAACCTAACAAATAAAGAAGTGTACAACTTAAGACGAATTTTATGTTGTAGTTGCATGATATTTATTTTTCATACGTTCGTCATGTCCGTTGTTACGTATATGGTATATGGTATATCTTAATAATGAAGTCAGTAGTCACGCAATTTTATAACCATGCATATAGCGTATGAAGATATGAATATATAATTATTATTATTACGTTTAATTTATATAATGTTACAGTACAATTTTAAATATATGACATGTTTAATATGTGTTATTAACATTAAATTGGCACATTCGTTTGAACAAAAATTACAATTATTATATGAATGTTATTGATGGTTGGCTAGAAATTATATATTGTTAAATGGATATTGGATATAAATATATAATATATTATGAACAAGAGATATAGTTTGTTAAGTGATCAAGTCTGAAATGTCGTTTATATGTTCTGGTTCAATTTTTGTTTTTTCTCTTTGCCGTAAAATACCAAAATGCTACTTTCGCTATTTATTTGCTAACTATAAAATTGGGTAATTCATATCATATGAAATTTCCCAAACATTAATATGACTTAAATTTATAATAAAATCGATGATGTTAAGTAATAATTAAAATTAATCTCACAGCGGATGATATCTAAATCTTTCTTACTGTAGAGAACTCCACTCATTAGTTTGAAGATATACAATAATAATAATTATTTATATGATAGAAATTTTATTCCGCGTAGCATATATAAATACATATATATTTAATATGTGCGAATTTAAATTAAATTTATTTTTTTGTATCTATCTTTAAATAATTATAAAACCATCTGTGCTCCAAATTTGTAGGTGCCCTTGTGCCCTTGTGCCCTTGTGCTTTAGCCCACTCAGCTCTCCACTCCTCAATCTAACCTTGTAACGGATAAGTTATATTATTAATATTGTGTTATGATTTAAAACTTATGACTTATGAGTATTACGTTAAATGTAAAAAATAAAAACATTCTTGTAATTTTTGTAATCATAACTATAAAAGAAGCACAATTTAAAATATTGAAAAAATTCAGGAAGTGATAAGTACAATATGAAAATTTTAGAACACTTTTCCTATTGAAATACTACAATCATAGGCGTAGTCTGGGGGAAAGCAAGGAGCAACTACTTTTCGAGATATTTTATTGAGAGGGCAATAGTATCGTTTTCTACCATCACTTTAAAAGTTATAATTCAATTTCTATTTTATCATAGGAAAAAAACAGCATAATAATTAATAACTAATAATAGATTTATAATTTTGAGTGCTTTATATTGAAATAGATAGACAAGTTAACATTGATCAATTAATTGAAAAATTTGATAAAGAATCATCCATTCGTAATCGTCAACTTGTATTAAAATAAATTGGTTTGTAATACGTATAATTTTTAAGGATTTTGTTGAGTTTTATACTCGTATCTTTTTATCAGTTTTTTAATGTAAAGTAAAAAAAAGTTTTGAGTTTTTAAGTATTATTTATTTATTAATTTACTAATGCATTTTTAGTTTTTTTACTGCTTGCCCTCTTCTCGCAGAATTGACTCTAAATTACACCACTGACTACAATATTAAAGAATCTCTGTATCATGCGTCATATTTATTATCACATGGACATAGTATAACGAACTTCCAAGTTATAAATATTGTTTATTGTGTACTTGAAATCGAAAATTTTTAAAAGTTAACCCATTATACAATTTTTTTAGAATCTTATTAAAAACTGTTTGTATTTAGTAGATCTTTAAATATATTTACTAATTTGTAATTTTATAGTTTATACTATATTAATATATGAGTAACATCAAAAATAGCCAAATTAAACAGATAATAAGGTTAAACTAATGAAATAAAGGATGTGCACATTTGAATAACTATTTGTGTGTACAATTCCAGTCTTTGCAACGCTAAGTTAACATTTTAATCAGTGATCACTGATATTATTGAATCCACTTGAATTTAGTATTTTTATATAAAATAAAAAAAATTATTTTGTGCACGTATAATATTAAAACTGACATATTTTTTTCATTTCATATAAAACCACTAAATTTAAGTAAATACAAAATAACACATATATAATATTTTATAATGCTGTCTTACGATCCACTCGATCTCGGTCTTAAAAATAACGAACCTCAAGATTATGTTATTGTTATTTGTAAATAATATTGTCAAGAAAATTGTATTCTATTATTTTATTATTTGAGAACGTTCTATTTAATAGGGCCCATTATATGTTTATTGTTTATATATAATAATGATATATAATTCATAAAAACAGGGTTGAAGTACGTGATACGTGAAGAAAAAACGAAACATATATAAAACTCACTATATATACTTAATTACATATCTGATAATTACTTATAAAATTTGTAATAGACGTATAGTGTAAATATATTGTATTTGTATATCATATTATTATAATTTATATGTAAACAGATAATTTTCAAAGCTACTTCACGACGACCTACAAATAAAAACAATTATTCAAAAATGGAAAACTATTATTATTTAATGTATACAAATAAGATTGATTCCATGGCAAACTCCATTCAAACAGCAATCTCCTCTCGGTTCACACCCGTAATGTTTCCGGATAATTATCAAATATAAATGATTTTATATTGCTAGTGTAGCTAATATAACAACTAATTATTTGATGAAAAAATTCACTTATGAATTTACAATAACAGGCTTGAGAGGGGATTTACATGGAACTATAACCGCAGTGGTATTCTTATAATGTCTATTACCGAAGCTAGTAAATAATAAAATGTATCAACCATGTGTAATATGTAGTAGGTTGAAGGTAGGTTTATAATATAGTTATTTTTTATTACATAATGCACAATGTGCATTGTGCACAAAAAATATTATTATGATTTTCAAAATATTATTTTTGTAGATTTTCTTATTTGAATAAAATGTTTATTAAAATTTGCAGCAGACGGGAAAAAATTAACTCAAAATTTATAAGTTATAACTATTACACAACATACATACTACACGCTGTATTTACAATAAACCTATTTTTCACACATTATAGTAATGTAAATCGATTAACTTATACGGTGCTTAATAATATGTTATTATGAGTATTGAGTATGTGTTATATTATAAACGTGCATAAGTGTATAATGTATATATTACAGGTATTATTATACATTTATAAATTATATGATCTATAGGTACATATTAACCTACATGAGTGGAAATTATTGAAAAATTAATTTAATGAATATGTTTACGTTAGATATTACGGATTCATTGCATTTGCTACATTTTAAATATAGATAAGTACATAATATTTATGTATAATATTAGCACTATTATTTTTCCAGCATTAAAAATTAATACTAATTATATATACCATTAAATCGTGTAGTTTCAACAGTACTTGATTTGTGAAATTATAATTTATGTATATCATAAATGTAAAATACGATATACATAGTATATACACATTAAACGACGTATACGTTAGAAGTAGGTTTAAGTAGTTGTATTTATATAAGTATCTATAGATGTATTGCCAATGAGGAATTTTACTGTGGAACATATTAGTGTATTCTTCCGTTTATATGAATGATTATCACCCTATAAATTCTAATAGAAACCTAATTATAATTATTTATCTATTATGTATCCATCTATATATTTATAAATAAATTAAAGTTTGGATCTATTTTTAAGTATTTATGTATGTATGAAGTCTTGGCCTATATAGCATGATTACCGTACATGATTCTACGCAGTATCACAAGGGCGTCTCCTTATCTTGTCGAATGTATCAAAATTATTTTTATGAAAAACTCAGGGTCAATAATATTTTTATCCCATACAAAATTAATTGTAAAAATAGTAACGGGACAGTAATAGACAAATAATTGTTTGCCAGTTTAGTACTATGAGCACGTCGTAACGTTAATTTTTTTCTAAACTTAAATTTAAAATTATATTTATCATATTTAATGATATGATAATTGTATTTTTTTGGATTTTGGTTAACAGTGAATATGTTATAACTTATAGTAATAAAAACATGTGAACAAAAAAAAAAAATACAATTTTTACACAAAACGATGTTCAAGAATATCAAAGGTTATTAGATGGAAAAATTCGGTTTTGATATAAGATTAAAACGGACCCTGCATAATTTATCATTTTAATTTTTTAAATAATGTTTAAGAGATTTTAAAGTGTCAAACAAGTAACAATATGTACTTTTTTATGTAATAAAAATAGACAAATATTATAATTTATAAATAATATTAGAATACTAAAATCCGTGCATTGTATTCATATTTAGATATACCTACAGTAAAACCTATCCTGTGCGGAACTGCACGCAATAAAAATTTCCGTTTTAAGCAGAGTTCTGTGTAACTGAATAAAAAGGAAAATTCCGTTCTATAGAATTACAATATTCTACGTAATTAAGATTTGAGGTTATACAATTTTCCGGCCTATTGATAAAAATTAAATTGTTGAAAATTAATAAACATCATAGGCTACAATAAATTTTAATTTCTAGTAAATAATTACATAATATATATTAATTAGATATTTCAAAATAATGATAAATTTCAATTCTAAAATTTGAATAACATAATATTTAGTAGGTATTAATCAAATAATAATAATAATAATAATAATAATAATATAATAAAATAAAGTAAACAGGTTAAAATACAATTAAAAATTCCAAAATTCGTGTAAAATTTTTGTCCAGTTTCTTCTTTAACAATTACAACTTTTTTCTATAACTTTCATATTTTCATTTAAACTTAAACAAATCTTTGAAGGCGTTGTGAGAACAAGTAAGATGAGACGATAGACAGGAAAACTACGACTATACGATGTGACAATAATGAACACTGATGATATAGATTCAAGATAAAATGTAGTTATCTATTGATATGTATTAATATTGCTGTAGACCTTAATAGTTGTTTAATAAAATAATAAATCTGGGTATCAAAAATATTTTTTTTATTTTATGATATATTTTTCCGTTTGTTAAAGGTATTTTAGATTTACGGGACCAAAAAAAAGCTTTCCGTTTTACGTTAGACAGGTTCCGTTTTATCAAGGGTTTAATCCTATGTTAAACTATAGAAATCTGTTTGGACCATAATAAATATCCGCATAGAACAAGATTCCTCCTTAACAAGGATCCGTATAAGACAGGTTTAACTATATTTGTTTTTAGTGAGACTTGACACTTGAAACATTTCTTAAAGGACTGCTAGTTTCCTACCCTCGATTTTCACAGATGAATTTCCATTACGTTACAAAAATGAGTTATTATAGTAAATATAATGTAATAAGTTGTTAATTTATAACCTATACGATCATCTCCTGATGATAACTTCTAATTCAGATGAAGTACGACCAAGTATTTTTTTATGATTAATAATTTTTCGTTAAATTGGTCTCTGTGATAAGTAAAGCGCGGATTTTTATGCACTTAAAAGTATCGAAATATGCCATTTAATATGCAGTAAAAATCATGAAAATATGAAGTCAAAATTATGAAAATATGCAAAAATATACAAGAATTTTTTATTTATTTAAAATTTACAATAAAACTTATAATAATTAATTACTTAAATACTTAATAATAAACAATTTAGGGAATTTTCTAAACTTAATTTATTTTTAAAATTTTATTTATTATTAAAATGAATAATCATATGCATTTCAAGTTTTTCTTCTGTGAAGCTGTATCGTTTATTGATTAACATATTTTTAAAGACTGAGAACGAACGTTTGACGTCAACCGAAGTTATTGGGGCATATTCGAAGCAACTTAGTATTGTTGGATCTTGATAATAATCTTCAAGCTGAACGTTTTCGCCTAATAACACTGAATTAATTTTTCGTAGAATTTTCAGACCTTCATTTTTATTGGAAAGCTCGTTTAATTTTGTTGTAAGTGTTACACCTTTCGATCCAAAAATAGAATGCATTTTTTCTTTCGTTCGTCAATTATTGAAAAGCTTAGATGTAAAGTCATATTTCGAGTTTCCAGTTTTTTTTATGACTATCACTAAAAATGCCAAATGAGTAGATATAAATTTTAAATCATTCTACTTGACAAAATATTATCTTATACATTTTTTTAAATTTTCGCTTCAATATGCAAAAAAAAAATTTCACCATTAGCTTCAAATTATGATAATTCGTGGAGATAACTGACAAAAATCCAAAAATATTAAAAGGAAAAAAATATGCAATTGCATAGAAATCCGCGCTCTAGTGATAAGTATTGTTGTTTGGTAAAATCATTGTGGCTGATTGTCGTATAGTGAATTAATTACGATTAACTGACATAGGTACGTTTTATTTATTGTAGATAAGTCTTGAAAATAATAAAATTTCTTAATCAACATAATTTAGATTAGATAAACTATGTTTGGATGAATATTGATTGATTAGGTTAGTATCATCGTACAATTTAATGATTTTATACAAATAACCATTCATTTTTACCAGCAAATTAATATAATTACTAATTATCAATAAAAAAAACAATTAAACCTTCTGAAAAATTAACAGTATACCATATTATATTAGTGACCCATATTATTATCATAATTTATAAATAAATATTTCATAATATATTATATTTTAATAACATTTGTTGGAGTATACATATTTTAATTATATATTTTATTATTTCGAAGTTCACTTTTCAGTAATATGTATATAAATTGTATTAAGTAAGGTATATTGTACGTATAATTAAAAATCGATTTTCATACTACATACCTTCAAGAAAAATATGAAGAAGCACTTTGTTCCTGGGGTTAAGTCCTTTTACTACTAATCGCGTATCATACAACACTTTATAACATAGCGTGTTATTTGTTTAAGTTCGATGAATCAATCGTCAGTATTCACCCGCTATGTTTTATTCACGTTTGTTAATTACATACTTTATCCTAAATAGTTAAGCTTATGTAATATAATACTATAGCGGCATACTTATTACGAATTTTTGACGATTTCATGGTTGTTAATGATCCCAGTTATTTTATGAATTATAAAATATTACTATAATGACGCGCATTTCTTATAAATATAACGTTGATATTTTTTATTCTTTTTGAATATTTTGAAAACATTCCATTTCTCTAATGAGCAATATTTACATTTTAATAAATTAACGTAAATTTACAACAATTAAAAGAAATATACTCATATAAATTAATAATATAATATGCGAATACTGTACAGTGTCCTATCAACTTATAATTATAAAAAGACACGCACCTGAGGTTAATTGTTGATTTAAAAATACGAGTTGATTTATTATACAGAATAAGACTGTAATCATACGTCAATTTATTTTATAATAATAATGAATGTTCAGTGTTTTACTCGGGACTAATGTATTGATGTAAAAATATTTTTCAAATTTAAATAAAACTGCAGATTGTAGGTAAGTACGTCAAAGGAAAGGATTTTGTTAGATAAAGAATTTTGTATAATACCCAAAAATGTTACATAATTTAGATAACAGCCAAACATGTCATAAAAAAAAAAAAAAAAAAACATGGTGTATATTTTAATTACAATGCAATAACCCTTGAGACGCGCAGCGGGAGTACAAAAATAAAAAATACAAATATTTTAAAACAGGGAAGATCGTTAAAAGTTATTGCGAAGAACCACGGCCGAAAACATACGTTTATTTTTCATTTTATAACCCTATTAAATCAAATACACAGTTTGGATTTAATTTTTTCCCCCTTTTCCTGAAACCACATTATGTACCACGTTATTGTCACGGTACAACGAACATTGTTTACCTATACAATGTACCTTCACACACGATAGAAATAATAGTATATTATTATATGATTATTATAAAACGTACAATTATTAACTTATTTTAATTGAAAATTCTAGTGTAATACACTTATTATAAATGTTGACGAGTAAAATATCTGCTCTGGACGGGAAAAATACTATTAATGTATCATGTTACCTATTAGTAAGTTATTATGATTGGATATATCAATACAGTCGTTTTTAAAATTTTTATAATAATTATAATTCTACGTTTTTTTTGTCCACTATTACAATTAACAATATTGACTTAATTGTATTAAAGTGTTAATCTCATAAATGTCAATTGTCAATAAATCCACAGTGGTGAGTATTGCGTATCGATAAATTTTATCTCCCAACTCCAACGTTGCCATTTCTAGCAACTGTTTCTGTCTGTATATTATGTACTTAAACGCCGATCGATAGCAAATATGATAAATTAAAAACCATTCATGGTTTATTTGAGAATAGCAAGGATAGATAAGTCGATATGTCGTATGTGGCATTTGTAACGTGTACCTACAACTAATATCAACAATTGCAGTATGTAATACGATCGTTTTGTTTTATTGTGTACATAATAAATACATATTTGGCTGTTTATATAACATTATTATAATATTCCTGTAAATACTTCCAATTAGAAACAAATTGTTATACGATTACAATTACAGTTCGCAATTTTATTATAATACATTAACACGTATGTTTTACTTATACAT
The DNA here is from genome assembly GCF_002803265.2 of Melanaphis sacchari. Taxonomy (NCBI): domain Eukaryota; kingdom Metazoa; phylum Arthropoda; class Insecta; order Hemiptera; family Aphididae; genus Melanaphis; species Melanaphis sacchari. Next base: position 829,264 of record NW_020271344.1, read on the forward strand.
AGCCAGTATATTCGTGCGTCTCCACAGTTTTTTAAAGTTAATAATTGTGAATTGGGAGATGTATTTTTAAATCATTTTTCTAGAAACTGTATGCAATACATGTCAACTAACATATATCTCCTACATAATTTATGATAATATTATATATTGAAAAAACAAAGAATCTAACTGTACCTAATACATTTTTTGATAAGCATATGAGTATGCCATGTCCTATATTCCAGCAACTCCCGAACTCAGAGTAATCTTAAAATCTTGGAATAGAACATACTGATAATATTATTGTATTTAAATAATATACGTTATATACATATTTAACGAGAACATGTGACTCTCTAAGACTTTTTTAATTGTTGTAAGAACGACTTTTGAGGAATCTAGTAATAAATGTCCAAGTCTTTTTAACACAAACCAACGTTTTATTAAGATATAAATCAATTACATATCATCTAAATTAGATATAAGAAAACAAGAAACATATTTTAGTCATGTGTCCAGGTGATTTTCTATTAAGTGTATATATTTTATACAGTTTTTATTATTTTTATGCAAATAGACATTTTATGACAGTGGTACTTTTAGCTATGCATTTATAATACTATGAGTCAATTAGGTCATCAATACAGAAAAAATTGCTTTATTGGTTTTTTAATTTTGTTTTTATTTAATACAGTTATGTAGATACGTCTTTTAAGCGTATATGGTATCAGTCGAGTAAATGATGAGACGTTGTCGTCGTCCTTCAGTAATTTGGTTAGTACTTCATGAAGTGTCGTTAGATAATTTATTCGAACTGCTTACTGCAATTTATTATCGTTCTTAATATTTTTGTTATCTTGGTTATATTAAAATTTTTAAAATGTTCATTATTTAAATGTAGATATCATATCAAAAACAAATAATACTATTATTTTTATTCTAAAAATATGAATAAGATTTAATAGAGACTATATTTTTTTTTTGTATTTTATATATTTTTAATTTCATTATATAACATATTCTTCTGTTAGTTCCTAAAACAACTCTGCCCAATGAATAATCATTTTATTACCACATTCCATAGTATTTTATAATATAATGGTTAATGTCAGAAACTTACCTTTGGAATTTTAAATGCCAGAAATATTTTGATATTAACTTATGGTTTATTCGTTGATATGATATTTTAAATGCGTTTTATACAATATTGTATTTGCTTTTCTAGTATTATACAGAATTAGTGTCAAATTCCTAGATGAATATTTCAGACTTTAATTTCAAGTTATGCCAACTTAATTTTTTATCAAACTCAAACTATATTTTACTAATAATGACAAAAAACTTATTTAATAATATTATTTATTTTAAACTTAAATATTTAATTTATTAGCCGTAGCAACAGTTATTACTTACCTAATAAATAAATGTATGGATTTTTAATTACATGATAAATATTTAAATAAGGTGAAAATTTCGTTATAAACTGTTTAATATTATATTCTTAGCAAACTTATAAAATTTTGGAACACCGATTATCAAAATTATTATTTATTTAATAAACATACCTATTAGGAATGTTTAGTACACTAGGTAGTAATAATTTTCAAATGCTGAAAACATATGATTTACTTTTTCTAACTTTGAAATACAGAAACACAACAATACAATATGCATACATTGATATGCATCTCTTATTAATGTTTTCATCAAATAAAAAAGCACCAATCTAATATTTTTTATATTAAAATTTTGAAATATTTAAAAATATTTTAATTAAGTTATATTATACACGTTATGGTAAAAAATTATATTATTAGTTATCAATAGGTATAATATGTATAACTATATTATTTTTATTTTTATTAATAATTGTGTGTATAATTATTGTATTATGTTATTAATAATATAAAATATAAAAAAACTTACCTAAAGCGTATAATATAAGTACGTATACATAAATATGAAATAAAAAGTATGATTAAAGATACATTGACATATTTTATTTGTTTAATAAAACTTGATATGCTAACTAAAAACAAATATTCATAATAATAGTGAAGATTAGTATACGTACTTTAATAACTTTATGTGTGTATACCTCACTAAATAGAAATAGTTTTAATATAATTGTTTTTTCTATTAATATTTTGATATATTTTAAATTAGATCAACATATAATAGTTGTTCATTGTTCAATAATTACTATTAAGTGTATACAATCAAATTACAATAAATTGTAATAGATTCGCATACGTGTACTTGAACATTGCGATAAAAAGCAAAGTTTATTTTTTTAATAAACCTACTAATAGCTATTTTACTAAGTCAAGGATAACAGTACTTATTTAGTATTTGTTTCAATAACGGTTTTAGGTTGTCAAGGTTTAGTTGACTTTTCCAGATTACAATTTCATAGCATTATTTAATAAACATCTTTATATTATTCTTATATCTATTCCAAAAAATAACGCGATATTCATGAGTAGGTGATTAATTTTTCTAAATTTCAATAACATCAAAACTATTTTAAACAATAACACTTAAATTCTGTTTAAGAACTTATAATGTTGATGTACGTTATGTGTTTATTAAAAAACTATTCTAAAAAAAAAAAACGATAAATTAATTTTTAATGACTCAATTTTGCTTTAAAAACCGAGTCAATAGAGTCATAGTATTATTTGCTTAAATAATTAACCCTTACCTTTTATACTTTGTACTTTATATCATTTTTCTAGAAATTACTCAACATTTTTATAAAATAAACTGAGAATTCGTAATTTGCATCAAAATAAAGATATGTAATTTATATTACTGTGGCAGGTTGCCAAAAGTAATGTTTGTAATTTGTGCTAAATAAGGGCATGTAATTTGCACCAAAATCAAAATCAATAGTTATAAGATATAATACGTTCTATTAAAAGAATAATCATACAAGTTTCAACATTTGATTACATTTTTAACTTCATTTAAGTTCTTACCGATTTTCGACAGATACGTACTACGTATATAAAAATATCGAGTTTACATATACCTAATCGAATGATTTTTCAAACAAGTGAACGAACAAATCAATTTAAAGTTGTTTTAGACCAGTATAATAATAAATTTATATAAACAACTCCATTCATTGAATTAGTTGAAAACAAAAAAAAACCTTTAAATATCAAAACATAAATTGTAATCTAACTAATTTTGTAATCAATATAACAGCAGTTCGTTTTATTATTTTTAAATTCATACTTATACTTTTTTAATTAATATTTCTTATACTATCTTTTTAACTGATTAACATTTTTATAATAACAAGACTTTTTGTTACCAGCACAAAAATACATACTTAATTATATTTTTGCCTAAAGCATTATATTATTATTTATAAAGTATAGATTTTAAGTCAATACCGACGTAGAATGGTATAAGTATTTTTTAGACGAGTAAAATAACCACTCAGTATCTATAAGTATAAACAGAATATTCAATTTCTTAAATTGTTCATATCTCAATATATTATACTCAAATATCGAAACTTGTACGACTATTCTTTCGATAGTACCTATCTTACAATAATCGATTTTAATTTTGGTGTAAATTACATACCCTTATTTTGGAACAAATTACAAACGCAGTTTAAAAAATTTGGTGCAAATGACACACGTTGTTAATATTTAGGATCAATTTTGGTGCAAATTGACTACACCCGATAAACTAATGTGTAATTTTAGATATTGTAAAATACTTTTTCAAATTAATATAACAGCTACATATATATTTATATATATATATATATATATATATATATTATATATTATGTAACTACTGAATATTGACAAGTTTTTATTTTTCTTGCAAAATTATTTTAAATTTTAAATTGATATATAACGTAAATTCCTGTTAGTTGAAAATATATACAGATATAATATTTTATAAAAACACAACTTTCCTATGATATTATCATAAATTTACTGATTTTTCATGTTCAAAAGGAATTCATGTAAAATGTAGATACTATGTATAATATTTACATATTATTACTAGTTAACACTTTTTCTTTTTTATTTACTTAATTTTTATTTCCACAATCTGTTACATAAATTTTGAACAACAAGTGAAATTGATGAATTTGATAATTGTGGCGTGAAGGACGGATTAAAGATACCTTCCAGTGAAGGCACTTTTACAGTTAAAGATGTAAGAAAAAAAAATATTAAACTACAATATTAGGAGATATTATATGTGGAAAGATAAGTAGAAATAATAAAGGTAGTATAGAAAAAAGAACAAAAAGTATTTGATTGGTCTAGACTAATAGGTCCCTACACCACCGCAGTTAACGCTTTAACAGTCTATTTAGTACTTTAATGTTAATGTATAATAAATAATAATATATGTTGTAGGTATGATATGATAATAATAATAATAATTATATTTATTAGGTATTGTTAATATTATTGGTATTCATAGATATATTATATATTTTTATTATTGTTTAACAATACCATTATTGTCAGATTAAAGTTATCTTTTCAGATATTTGACACTAATTTTATTTTTAAAATTGGATAAATAAATTATGTATATATAGATAATTATTAATTGGTCATTAGTTTTTTAATAATATATCATATTATTATTATTATTATTATTATTATATTATAATTTATTGCTAACGGTTAGAAATAAAACAATGATAAAGTATATTAAAAAATTATAGAATAATAATATAAATATAAATATCAACAATAAATTTTGATACCAGTAATTTTTTGATTTTATGTTAAATTACTTAAATCCTTATTTAGTTAAAATTATAAATGATTTTAAATTAGGTTAATTTAATTAATTTATATAAGGTGAATAAAAGATTTGTATTATTATTATTAAATCCTGCTTATGGTTAATGATTAATAGTACTTTTAATTATTTATCACTTACTATAACAAATTTTGTCTTTTATGAGGTTATTGTAATCTGTAGATTGGCATCCAATTCCTGATCATATTTAGTTATTATAACTTACAGTTTTCCTTTAACAAAAAAATGAAACATGTATTGGAAAAAATATATATGGCCATTATTTATTAAAAATTTTCAAAATATAAATATTAATATACCAATGAATATAGTTTATTACTTTATTTTGTTTATTAATGTTGTTATATACCCCCTTGACAATTAGTGAGTACGTATTTGATGTGAGTTGTGTATAATAACTATAATAGGTAAATATTATAATATTGTATACTTACATCTGTCATTTGTTACTATAAATAAACGCGTTCAATGTCCATATAGTATGATAAAATAAATGTATGATGTAATTGTAAATATTAAATAATAATGAATTTTTATTGATATAATAAATATTTAAATTGATGTTAATTTCCCACGTTTATTATGTAATTAAACAAATACCTATAAAATATTGATACATATAGCAATTTATTTTAATTTCGTTGTCATACTATTATTACGCATTACTCAAATTCCGTTAGTGATTATATTCCTTAGACAGAACTGATAACGGATCAATTCCAAACTCCAAGGTGATGAAACATTTTATCGACCATCCATTAGTCACTGGAAAATGCACAACGTTTCTAATCTTTTAGTCTTTATAGCATATCCAAAACAAACCTTTCAGAGTGTACAAGTGGCTTAGTAATAATAATTTGCGTTGTCCCTGTATTGAATTATAGTTTTGTGGGAATGTTTAAAGTGTTTTTGGGTGGAAGATTTAAAACCGAAGTAAAACTCAAGTCAACTGATGCGTGTCATTGTGCTGTGATCACAGAAATAGAATACTATTTAAACTCGTGACCATAGCTAAATATGACGGACGAAAGTTGGATAGACCAGAACAAAATCAAAAGTTACGAATTTCTACTTGGTGAGTAACGCTATTAATCTCGTGATTAAATTTTGTAATATATATATATTAATCATTTGTTCATTGCTGAACGTAGAACGTTTGGTAGGAGGAAAGATGGCTGTGTACATTAAGAAATTTGAAATACTCCAAAAAGAGACAGCCAACTCCATCATGCTTAGCGATTGTGTGCCAGTCATAATGGACCTAATCACATGCGATCTGAATGTAGACAAAGCATTACGACAATCATTGCTCCGTAGTCTTGTTCAAAGTCAGTAAAAAAAAAAAAAACTTTCTCTGCTATACAGTAAATTTTGAGTCAATAATAGATTATTACATAAAAAAAATGATTTTGAGTAGTGACGGTTTAACTTAATTTTTCAAGAATATTTTATAATATTAAAATAAAAATACTATAATTATTATCAGTATTAACTGTTATTTACGAATATCTAAGTAAATTATGGCTTTAAGACTTGTGTGAATAATTTCGTGGTATAAATAGCTTTAAACCAATCAAAATATTTTTTAGATTTTATAACTTAGATTAAATAATAATAAATGTAGTTAAAATGTTTCAAGTACCTATAAATGATATTTTTGAAATTACAACAAAATAACATTAAAATCAAAATTAAACTAGAAATTTCTTTAAAAATAAAATTGCGAATTTATATTTTTGAAATTATTAGGTCACTGTTAGAAAAAATTAAATAAATCTTATAATAAATTTCAAGCTTTAGGTATAATTTTCAGCCAAAATTTAATTTGTGAATTTTTGTAATATTGATAAATAATGTTAAAATTTGAGCTTCAAATTCTTATGAAAAAAATTGTATCTTAATATTCTTAAATGCTATAAAAATAAAAACTTTTTTAATTTTTGAAATTTTTGACTAAACCCCAAATATAGTTATTAATATAATGTTCTTAGAACTGAAAATAAATACAGTTGTAAAATTATTTTATTCATTGTTGCACAATCTTCTCAGCATCTAAAATTGAAGAATATATTAAAATCAAAATAAAACACCTTCAATCGGTTCTAACTGGAATAATAATTATTTATTAAGTGGTTGTTTCGTCGGAAAATGTTGTACAAAAGCTCTCGGCTGCATGGAAAACAGATGTCCTGTTGGGAAACCTGGTCCGAGTCATGCGTGAACACGTCATGACACAATACAAACACTATCAACTATATACACATAATGTGGTCATCGTGATGAAGTGTTTGGCACAAGTTATGTGAGTATGACGTAGACTGTAGAGAACGCAATTGAAATATTTAAGATTTGTACTGCTATGAAGTTGAAATACATTTAGAGAAATACCTAAAATATCCTGTGGTTGCTTGTACTTGAAAAAAAATAAAAATGTAATATTTATATTCTATAATGTAGTCAATATGTTATTTTTGGTGATTTGGCTTTAATGAAAAATGTTGTGATCTGTGAACTTTTTTGATACTCTTTTTATAAGTACAGTTAATTAGATAATGATGTTATTAATGGTTAATTTCCTCCTAATGTAATCCGTAAATATTATAACAATATAATGCAAACATAAACTATACACTTTTTATATTGCAACGTACGTACAAATTGTTATATTATTTAAAATTAAATTTAAAAAAATTATAGAAAAACGTATATTTTAAAGAAAAAAAAAATACTTGAATATATTTATTTCAAGATCTCATGAATATTTTCTTATAAACAACTATTTTTAAATACTTAATTTTATTATTAATTATTTTCATTATTTTTAGTACTATTATTATTTTGAAGATTATGAACATATTATATCACATAATCTACGAATTCCTACATGGGCTTGGATAAGATAAGTACGTCTGTACATTTGACATCAGTTTAATAGTAACAGTAATAATATTAAAAATATTAAACTAGTACCTATGTAGATATTTACATATTATATTATGCTATTTTCATTCCAAGAGTATGGTAGTATATAAAAATTAAAACATATAATGTTTAGATACTGGGTAAGTATGGTTTATTTTTATTCTAACCTATTATTCATTTTTTTAGTATCCATATGTTCTTATTAACTATTAAATATTAACTGATTATAATCTATCTATAAACTATCAAATTTATTCCATTTGCTAGATTCAGTATTTATCGTGTTTATATAAAATATTCTTAAAACATACGCCGTGCGTCGTAAAATACCTACAAATGGAATATATTATGATATTTTGTCTATACAAGTTTGTATAGATGAAAAATGTAATGGGGCGCAACATATATTTATGCCCAATAAAGATAATAAAACTTTATTCATATTGAAACATATAATCATCACGTGCAAATAATTGGATTTTGTATAGGTACATTAAAATGGTACAATAACAAAAACAAATTACTAAAATCGTTTATGATAGATACCTAATTCTTATTATGTTCGACAGAGTAGTAAAAACTATATATTATTTCATACTTAGGTATTTTATTGACTCTGAATTAGTTTTATATTTTCTACAGGAAAAACAACAAATTTAAAGAGAACAAGTTCATCCAGACCACGTATTTAGTGGGTAAAGATAGTTGTACTATGTTAGATGTACTTCTGAAACCCATGCAGTATCTAGTAAGCATGAATAAGATGTTTAACGATTTGGGTTGTTTGTTGCTGAACACCGAGGATACAAACTATTTAGGCGAAATAAAACGTTATTTAACTCAGGTATAAATCGAAAAAAAAATATTATTTTTATAATAAATAATAAATAATTCACAAAAAAAAAAAAAACAACATAATATTCGCATTATATTTTATATAATCATGTATGCGAATAGTACTATTTTATTTTGTGAACTCACAAAACATATTTTATTGGTATTTGTAGGTTTTTAACAAGATCCAGAGCAAACTCGATCTAGTATCGGAAATTATCGATCAAATAATTAAACAGTATGAGGGACGGTGCAACAAAACAAAATTAGCCGATGAAAAATGGAAAAAAATAAAGTGAATTTTTTATAATACATTTTCACGAATAACTATTATATCATTAATTGCAAACCATTTTATTGTTGTTTCAGAGACAAACTCGTACACATTTTTGAAATCACCATTGTTGCACCTTGTTCGTTTACTTTCAATTTATATTTAAATTACTATTTTCCTAACGAAGAACACCTAAATGAGTATTTAATCACTTTAATTATATAAAAAAAAGGTATTATACATAATCAAAATTCTCAATTTGTTTATTTGTAATTTTCTTTTGCATTATTACATTGGTTATACATTTTAATAAAATTTATTTTTATTAGACAACATTAATTCGACTATAAGTTTTTTTTTTTTTAGTTTTACACTTAATTCAGTAAAATTTACAATTAAGATTTTTTTTAATTTCATAAACGTTAATTATTTTAAATTACTATTATTTTATCTAAGTAAAAATGTTATGACTAATTATTATATTCTAACAATTAGTTTATAATACATAAGGTAGTTAAACCTTAGTAATTTTTTTTTTGTATTTTTTATTTCGTATACTTCATAAATTAACAATTTATTATTTTTAAATGTTTATTTTTATATTTTAATTAAATTTTTATGATATGTTTATATTATTTATAAGTATTTAAATTTAAATTTTATTCGATTACCGAAGAGTAACAGCATGTATTTTTCTATTACCGTAGTAAACGATATGGAATATTAAGTAAGCCGTAATAGATATTATTTTTGTTTAATTTTAATTTTTTAACTTGTAATCATAGTTATGACATGGGATTTACATTTAATAATATTTTGTTAAAATATTCAAAAACTATCATATTATACTTATTATTATTTTTGTTTTTCAATCGGTTTATAACCAATATACATTACATATTAATTATAAGTGTTGAAATGTTTACATCCATATATTATAATACCTAGCTTTATTAAATTATACTCGCACATTTTATTAAAACATAATTTCTAATTATGGTGTTCATTTAATTTTTTGAATTGTCAAATTCATGTTAGATTTTAAATGGAGCGATGAATGTATTAATTTTATAATGATGTGTTTGAAAATATTTTTTAAAGTAAATTTTCAACATTAAGGCTAATTTCTGGTATTCAATCAGGGGATCAAGAATAAACAGTTCCTGGTACCGTTTCAAAATAATTAGAAACTATTTAATTATTTGATAAGTTGGGTTACAGTACCACTATGGTAAACAAAAATAAAATATGAATACTAAGAATGCTTAATCTAACTATATTAATACTTAATACATTTATATGATAAAATCAGATTTTTATTTTTTTGTTTACTCACCTAAATCAACTCTAAATCACGAATAATTTTTTTGTGAAAATGTATTAACTAAATTACATTTATAATTTATAATGTATTTATAAAAAACAATTATATTTTATATCTATACTATTAATTAGATAAGTAAGTTAATAAACATTTTTTAACAATCAAAATTCTGTTGAAACAATTTATTATACATCGACCGCCTTACAACAATTTAAATTACACTATTATAAATGTATACATAACTACACTTAACCTGTCGCCAAGGTTGTATTTCTTTTTTTAAATATATAGGTATGGGAGACGGGCCTCCGAAATAATTTTTTTATTAATACAAAAGTTGATAAAAATCAAAAGTAAAAAATAATAATAAACAAAAATATTATTATGAAAAACGTAATTTGTTTCCCCTCCCCAACTGTCGCCTTTAAATTGTATTTATTTAAGCCTTGCTATTCACCTCTTGTTGTTGTGCGCTTGTGCTTATATTACTACTATTATTATTTATTATCAATTATCATCGTTAACTTAGTCAGTCTCGATAGAAAATTGATGAGTGATAACTGTTTTCATATCAGATAACACGTGGGGCCGTGATTGCTTTATTTGAATTAGTTACCGAGTCAATAAATATAAAACAGCAACGCGCTAAGTAATCATAATCCAACCAAATCAGTGATTAATTTTATCTCTATTCTACATCCAATGTTCATTTTATTTTACCAAAACAGGCTTAATACGAGTATACGACATATTAATTATTTTTATATTATTATATTATATAAAAGTTAAAAATATAAGCCAATTCACTAACATAGTATATCTATATAATCGGATTTTCACCATTTGACATTATTTCTGTGGTAGAGTATGTTAGTACCTATTATTACGATTCCTCAAGCAATTAAGTATTACTTCTACCACATGCAGTGTTGACACAACCCTGCCCTAGTGTTTTCTCATAGGTATATATATATATATATAATTATAGCAGTCATAACTCTAAAAATCCATTATTAGGTAACCCATAGGTACAGTGAAAATAATTATTTATTAATTTATGACGATAGATTTATTTCAGTATAGTCTTTGTATGTAAAAATAAATATAATAAACATTTTATTATAATCAATACATTTTTTTTGCTTACAATTTGTTTGTGTTTATTATTACAGTTATTAAAGCCATTAGTGATTTCTAATTTTTAAACAAAATTAATGCTAAATAAATTATAAATGTATTAGTTATTATATTAAATTTATTTATGTAGTCTTACTGTGAATAATAAATTGATTGACATAAATAATTCTAATGATCTTGAAAAAGAAATCTATGTATGTATTAGTTTTATAATTAAAAATACAGCTGTGTGCAATGATTAAATCGTATGATCATCGCAAGTTATATAAAATACATTACAGTGATTTTCGAACAATTTTTATTAAAACAACGTCTAAATCGTAGTTGTTCGTATGTTTCACGACTTGATGTAGTTTTTTATCTGCTAAACATGAACAAGGATCAGGTTATGTTTAGGCGTATGTAACAACACACGCGATTGCGATTCATTTTCAGTTTTACACGTCAGATTAGATCTCGAACATTGAAATAAGACATAAAACATAAAACATAAATGTATTACTATTTACAGCCTATATGTATAATTCGTAAACAGTGTACCAACATTCGTGTATTATTGATATGATACTAAATATTCTACAAATAATGTGTGATTTTTTTCTGGCTGTTTCCGACATTTATTCATTTATCACAAAATTTACTATATACATTAATAGGATGTATCACATAGTGACTATAACTGCAATTGATAGGTAAGTGTATTTCGCGGAGGTTGTAGGTATATAATTTTGTAATGCACGTACATTTTTATAAAAAAAAAAATTATAATATTTTGATCCATGATGTTAAAAAACTCAAATCTATAAATGCATTATAATTTATACAGCTGTTTGATATCCATCCAAAAAAAAAAAAAAAACAGATTTTTATTATTTTTATTAATATAAAACGGGTAGTGGATAATATAAATTCTAAGCGTTAAATTTATGAGAGAAATCCGGATCTAATTGAACTAAAATGTCTGAATATTCCTGAATAGGTAATACCTATTAGAAATATTACATGCTTGAACGAATTTTTCAAATACTTCTTACGGAATAGAAATCTTATCATCGTACATAAATTATCCATAGAGCGGCTAAAGCCATATAAATAGGTCCATGAAACGATTTCGGCACAAATATTTTTATTTTGTGGCTGAATATAATAGGTGTGGAACAATATAACGCAACTATACGATTTATATACAATATATGTCTATAATAATATGCGTAAAGTACAAATGTACGAGGAGAATAATATAATATTATACAACATTTTTTAAAATTCTTTCTATAAATTACTTAAATATATTTTAAAATCCATACAATATAATTTTATTCATATATTTTTTAAATATCTTCTATTATATGTTTGATTATAGTGTATAAATTCCTATATAAGCTATATAATTAAATCACTACATAAGTATTTAAACCGAAGAACAATTATGTGCCTATATTTTACTATTTAATTATTTTATAAGACTATGTAGGACACAATTTGTTTTAGAAATGCGTTAATAATATTATTATGCGTTAGTTTTCATAAATAACTATGTAACACGTAATTCTATGATCACAATTAATTTTAGTTGGTTTTGAAAAAAAATATTTAACAATTTATTCACTTTAAAATAATGATTGCGTCAACTTACTTTTCATTACATTTACTATCAAGTGTAATAACTCAACTTGAAATTACAAAATACTAAATAGTAATATTTATATTATAATCACTAGGTAGAGACAATATAAGTAAACAAGTTACCTACATTAAAATACAAATATCTAAGAAAGTATGTTTTATTGATATAAAATAGCAATATTAATCGAAAATATAATTTATATATTTATACAGGTTGTAGAAAACTAAAAAAAAAAAATGTCATAAAAATGATTTTAATCGTTGTAAATAATAATTACAAAATTATATGTCAGTATGTCTATTTAAATATCTTAGATTATTATTATGCAATCCATTTAGTTCTATATAAAATATGTAGGTATTCTATCACATAAATTAAATCACGTCATACAGGTGGATAATGACAACGTTTGCACGTATCCACCCTGCATACGTGGTAACTTTTTATCCTTACACTGCGTCAATGTCATCGACCTGGTACTGCACAGGTCTTAGTTCATCGTAGCCTTTCAAGAAAGTAACAGTAGCAGTATAACTAGTTTATACAACGAAAACAGTCCTTTTCCGGACTACTTAACGCGGTTAAAGATATATAGCTAATATCGATTGAATGTTTAATTATTTTAAAGGTTTACATAACATATTATAATATAGAACTTTAAAGTTTGTACAGCTTGTCAAATAAACATATTTTCAAAAACGTTTTTAATTTATGTTAATCTATATTGTATAATGTATGTTATATATTATAATCGATTGTTTTTGAGACAACCAAAAATCATTGAAGTTACCCCGGCTTAACATGTTTTAAAACCTTTTTTATTGTGTTATGTTCGTGAAAATGACCAGACTTCTTTTATGAAAACATTAGTAAGGAAAGCTGTTTTTTAAAAAGTTAATTAAATAACATAAATAATTTTATACACTTATAATTCAAAGAAAAAATTAATAAAAACATCATGTGGTGAGGGTAGGAAATTATATTCTATAGAACGCGTTCATTGGATAATATATTATCGTATTTAAGGCGTTAAAGTACACAGTTTAATATAAGTTTAATTAAAATATATAGAAAATTAGAAATCAAGTTAGTATGTAAAAATATATTTAATTAGATATACAAATAACTCAAAATTGAAAATATTTTCTGATAACATACAAATATAAAATTTAATGCTATTTTTGATTGTACATAAAAAAAATATAATGAAATATCCTAAACTTACAAGATCAAAATTTCAGTATTAAAATATTTTACGTTTTAGCAGAGTACAATGGTACATCATATTATGATTAAATATTAGAACAATATAACTAACTATTTCCTAGTGTTAAATTATAAATACAGTAATATAGACAGGCGTAAATCGTTTGGACGAATCAACCCAAAATATAATATGTTTGGGCGAATAAATATAAACCGTTGGGCGAAGATTATTAAAAGTAGTGGTATAGATATTAATAATATTATTATATAAGTAGATATTAATCTATAGTCAAAAATAATAAATTAAATTGCATATAATATAATTAGTACATTTTAATGTAATCTATTGGCTTTGTATGAAAATGCTCATAATATTATATTCAATAATTAATTTAATAAAATCATATAAAATATGAATAATTAATAATAAGTGTTATTTAAAAAAAATATTGGTTTAGATATTAATAATATTATTATATTATAGTTAAGTAGTAACCTACAGTCAAAAAATAATTTCACTCGCTCAATCTATTAATGATAGTTGCCCAAATTTTTGGTCAAAATTATTACCTTTGCCCAAACGACCATCGCCCACATAAACATCTATAATTTTTTACTATATAAGTCAATTTTCCACGAATCATGATACCTTTTTTTTTACAAGTAAGTTGAGAGTTGTTTTAGCTATACTTTCATTGTTAGCCATTATAGTCATTAGTCATTATAATTATTTCACTAGAGCTTATTTCAATCATTATTCACTTACAGTAGAGATGCAGAGTCATCTATAATTACTAAAATCTATTTTATGTCATATGTCTTATGTCTGAAAATAAATATCTTTTACTATTGAGTATTGGAGTAGCTCAAAATGTTGGTGCAAAGTTGTATTATAACTTGTATGTTTATATATATATATATAATATATATATATATTTGTCCAAAAAAAAATATTATTATTTTCATTTTAAAATATTATTATCATATTTTAATTAATAGAATGCCTTAATAGCAGTTCTTAACCTAGTAGATGTAATCGAATCAATTATAAAATAAAATACTAATGATGACGCGTACCCATTAAATCGTATAACATACAGATATACAATACAAATTTGCCCGACAATTGATTTTCAAGTACACATCTAGATTACTTAACTAAGCGATACCTTTTTAATTGCGTTATAAAATAGGCCTAATTTTGTACTTATTATGTAAATTATATTATTTTTATAAGCCCTCTCTGTAGTATATTATGTTACGTTAAAATATCTTTTAAAACTAATTATCTGGATCGCTACAGTTCTGTGCAGTGTAGGTAAATTATGGTTTACGAGAGTAGTAAGACGCAATCTTCAAAGATAAACATGTAAATCTCACTTCGTGTGATTTATATTAAGTACTATTACAGGATTTAATTTGGAAGATAGTTTTCAAAACATAATATTATATCGGATTACCAAACGAGTTGTATAGTTAACATATATTCCATCGGAAGATTGCATTTGTAATTCAACAGGCTATGTAATACCGAGATAGCATAGTTAGATTTCAGTGGTGTTGCAGTATATTTTAATAAAATACATACCTACTTAAAAATGGCCAGATCACACTATACATAAATTCTAACACAGTAATCTCGACTAATAAATCTAATAGATATATTATTATTTACTAATAGTCAGCTTGAGAATATCTATTAAATAATATGCATATAGTATATAAATAATTAGTAACTAAATTGTGTAATAATTAAAAATAAATAACATTTAACATTGATTTATTTTTATAAAGTTCATGATAATTATTATCAAGTTTATAATTAGCAATTTATTACGAACACACATAAACAATATAATATATAAATCTGTGAAAATTGGAATAACACTATGTATCAGTGATATACTGATACTCAATATATGCACGTAAGCAACGACCGCGATGACTACATGATCTAAAAACGCTTTTCAATGTTCTAGCAATTCTAATATACTAGAAATATTTTGTATTCGATTTAAAAACTCAAAATGTATTTTAACTTCGTTTGTTAGCCACTTGTGAAATGTATGTACGTATACTTAATTTATGTACATTTATTTAACAACCGTGATGCTCAATAGTACGAAATTAATAATAATTTACATCAGTTTACAGAAAAACAATATTTTAATGTTGACTAAATAATAAAGTTATTAATTAAGTACAACTTATAATAATTACTAACTATAAAAAAGTGAGGTGTTCATTATACCTAAATGCATCATATTGTGAACAACTGCAGGATATTTCCTTTCATAATTAGTATTATGATTAAGAATGAAAAAAGGAAAGTATTTTATTCTGATAAAACAACAAGGTACTTTATAGTGTATAAGAGAAAGGGAGGAAGAGGATCAGCACTTCCATTCATCAGTCTTCGCAATAATATAAAATTGGCTGCATATGACTAACTACTAATTAAATTAGTTCCAGATTATGTATTATAGTAGACAGTAATTATGTTAAGGGTATAAATATATACTTTATCTTATATAAGAGAACCTCAGGCGACAACTGATTCTTATTTTGTTCTGGTAGGCCTCAGACTACGCCTAATAATTTAATAGATTTTTATTTTATTTCACAATATTATTCAAAATTTATTACATACATGAACAATAAGTACAAGTAATAACAGTGATTATTTGATTTAAATAATACATTTTAGTGCAATTCTTAATGCAAATTCTTGAAATGTTCTTGTATGTGTGAAGAATAAATTTTTAAACCTTGAATACTGTATTAAGATCTTTGTCGTTGGAAAAGTCACAAAATAAGACTAGTGGATTGTGACTTGTGAGTATATCATGGTATACATAACCAAAATAGAAAAACTTTGATAAGAGTTTTAAAATTTCCACTCAAAAATAATATTATATTTAATTTTTAAACTTTATTTTCGAATTTCTAAACATGATAATTGTTGAAGCTTAAATAATAGTATATTATATACGGTTTGTTTTAATCATCGTATTACAATAACAGAATAAATTTAATTTATTTTATGTTTCAATGAAATAATATGTTATACTGTAAATATAAATAAACGTCTGCATATTAATAAATACATTTATGTTCTGAGGATTTTCGTCTTACAAATTATTATTTAATCGTTTCAATGTATTATACTGGATCGATTGCATGTCTATGAAATACCTAAACGACTTCAATAATAATACCTAATAAAAGAGTTCAACAGCATCACACCCAGATAATTTGGACTATCCGTAAACCAAGTAATAAATCTTTAATACGATCATAGTATTCATAGTATTATAGTAATATATTGTTGCGGGCGGCGAGAATAATTTAGAAATTTCGTCTTAAGATCCAAACGCTACTACCGCGCCTAAAGCGTTCAATCCCATTGCGATATTTTCACATAAAGCTTGTATGATTATCAGTTTAATGAGATTAAATCGTGTTCCGTATAATTATCACATATAAATTATATATTATTATTTTTATTATTATCATTATAAAATGTGTAATATACTAATGTATACAATATAGGTCAGTGGTATCTGTACCTGCACGTTTTCACCGATTTTAATTAAATCCTTAATAATGTCCACCGTTATAGATATAACAAAATCTACAGTTGTGTAATTTTCAAATGAGAGAAGAACTTAGATATTCTCTTAAGTGTAATTTTAATAATATAATTATATTAATAATATTATGATAATAATATAATGAATAATGTAATAATTTAATACTTATACTTTTATTAGCTAAAATTAAAAACACAATGTATACCATTATACTATTTACATTTTTTTGTTTATTTCAGTTATAATAATTTATTCAAAATCTTATAATTACACACTTTTTGCATGGATTTTTTATCGATATATTAATATAAGGAACAAAAATATAGTCATTTCAAGTTCAAAATTTGATTAAATTTATTATAATGTTAGCTTGTACCTAAACCATATTTCTGGTTATCTATTTCTCAAATTTGTGTCACTGTATGAAAAATTAAAAATTTTAAGGAGACTAGAAATTCATTAAGTATTTTTTAAATTATTAAAACCTATTTATTTGAAGGTCATAAATATTTTTGGGCCTAAGGCGAATTCTGACTGATTAAGAAATAAATATATTTCGACGTCATCGAAACCGCTATAGAAATCACATTAATAAATTTAGTATATTATGTATGGATAAAAAAAAAATTGAATTCGGCCGATAGGCTCGGGAAAAAAGAGAATAACTTCACTTAACCTTTACATCACATTGATTTACTCCGAATTCATATACTATGTTATACGCACATTATGTAGATTTAAAAAAATACGCCTATATACATATATATGTTATATGTGTATAATAATATATTGGTGTATAAAACTATGTTTATATATATCCGATACCGATTTCAAGACGTGACTTTCAAAAATAATACTTAACTTATAATAATATCGTATAATTAATGGATTATATACGCCAACTAGCTTAATAATTTATTAATTTCTAATACATTTTCTTTTTTCTTAAGTTGCTATATTATTTTAGTAAACTATTTAAGAATATTATTTCTTCATTATTGCAACCACTAAATATTGTGTTAATTTTATCGTTTCTTGTAATTTTTGGAACTTGACAAATTATCAGTACTTAGTTTATAATATGTGTATTTTAGATTTATTGTGTTTTTAAAAAAAAAACTAACTACGTGCTGAAAAATACTAAGTGTTGTTTAATCAAAGTACGAGAATAGTAAAAAATAAAATAAAAAAATACTCAGATATACAATTGATCAAATACATTTACGAATATTTATGACCTAATTTTTTGCGTAGGAATGAATAATATTATTAAATTTAGAATCATCTACAAATATCCATATTTTTTCATTTATCATTATTATTTAGCCATAACATTTTTTTTTTATTTTATTTTACATTTCTATTGTAAATACAATAATGTACCGCATGACAGAAAAAAATATAATATGCGTATTATAGCGTCTGTATAATTATTACTAATATTAAGTCACCAAATAGGTACATATAATTTGCATGATACTCTTAAAATAATGTAGCTGAAGGTAATATATTAATATATAAGTACGCGCGCATGTGTAATATGATTTAATATATGCGGCCGTGATAAAACAATTCGTAAGTAATTATTATAACATACAAATTTACATAACAGATTAGTAGCGAGAGTTTAATAGTGAAAGAGTATATTATAAATACTATTATAAATACTATAATACTGTTCATATTAATTATCGTGTTAATATTTTTTCAACTAAAACGCGTGTATAGTCTGACGTTCAGCATTAATTGAACCTACATCGAATCAAACGACCATATTGTCAACTAGTCACTATTAGTACAGTCTTGTAGGATATAATAAAATATAAAAAACGGACTTTTCACTGAAATGGTGATCATATCAAAATGACCATTTTAAGACTACACGTTTGATATCAGTAAATTAAAGTTGCAGATAAATACTTATAGGCTATAAGAAGCTCAAAATAAAAAAAAAAATTAAGACGTAAAAACATATACTTAATGTATCATAAAAATTTTACTTAATATACAAAAATAATAATAGAATTTTCCATGTTTCTAGCCAACTTATATTGCAATATATATCTTCCTATATTATATATAGTAAATTTACATATTTTATAAATTATATCTTATTAAAATTGAATAGACGATTTTTAATTTTTGATTTTAAAATAAAGATCAACCAGTCCAAATCACGTAAGAAAGATAATACAATACAATCGTTTTATATGATACAGATTTTGTGGATATGTTTTTAGAAAATGTACCTATATTATTTAATTGAACGACCGGCTGCAGTGTACAATTATTTTTATTAAAGATATAAATTAAAATAATATTATTCCTTGAAGTACGCCAGCCGATACGATCGGTTTAAAGCGTTTTTTAATTTGTATTTTAAATTTTATATCATTCGATTGAATATAGACATGAAAATAATTTAAATTGCCTTTGGATAATGTGTTTTTTTTCTTTAAATTAATGATTGTAAAACGATTTAAATAAATATAAAACATACTGTATAAATGTAGGTATTTGAATGTAGTTACAAAATAGGATAATTAAATGGATTTAATATTATAATAACAAAATACACATGTTACAAGAAAATATTATGTTGTGTTTATATCCTCGACTACTTACTTTTTTTAGAAATATATATATATTCTGTAAATATGAAAAAGTATAGTAATATACTTGGTTAAATTGTTAAAATAAAAGTAGGAAATGATAGGTACAGTTAAAATTTAACGATATGTTCATGAATTATTTATTTTTTTAAACAAATAACATTAAACTATCTAATGGATTTATTTTTTACGACTATAATAAGCAATAATGTTAAAGATTAAATTGGAATATTAGATCCGTTGTTTATAATACAAACGCTAATGCGTACTTAAAATATATCGAATTTTATTTGTTATACCTGATAAAAACGATAGATTGCTACTACATTATTATTTTAATATGTTTAAAATGTACCATTTAAAAAAAAATTTAAAAATTAAAAATTATTATTTTTCAAAATATAATTTTTAACTCACACAAATAGTGAATTGTACATATAAATTAACTTTATTCTTATCATAGATCATATTTTCTATAACATGAAGAATAAATTATTCTATATGAACAATAGACGAAGGTTGAAAGGTTTATCCATTATATATGTTTATGTTTGTAATCATAATGATAATAGGTATATTATGTATTATGTATAAGAATTAAAAACTGCTATAAAAACATAAAAGATTAATACTTATCACTTATACACCATTTTATATGGTAATATCTAACATATAATAGTTTTCTATTGTAGTAATTTATTTTATGATGAAACTCCATACATTATAAAATAACTTTAAAGACTTATAAATATTCGTTTGTGCAATATTATAAGACTTTTAGTAAATAATCTCATAATTTAGCTATTTTTGATTCTTAGCGAAGCGTTGAATGTATTTATTTATTTATTTATTTTTATGTGTATGTTTATCTTCACTCTTAGAACAAGTAGAATTGAATTAGTCTTTAACTTTAAGGGTAGTTTATGGTTAAAAATTGGATTTGATTGGCAATGAAATAAATTAAAAAGTAAAATATTCCCAGTACTATTAAAATAAAGTTTATGAAAAAACAGAAATTTTTACAAAAAAGTAGTTTTCAGTTGTTGATTTTTTTTTGTAATTCAAAAATAAATAATCATAGAAAAATGAAATTATCATAAAATATGTTTATTAACATTTTCTAGACATGATTTAACGTTCAAAATATTAAAATTTTTATTGTAATACTTACAATCGTATAAAATTTCCGAAAGTATTTAATTTTTTTTTCAATAAATTTAAATAAAAAATTTTAAAAAAATTAAACATTTAGTACAAGAGTTTTTCATTAGTTGATCACATTATTTTAAAATCAATACTTAAATTAAATGGTACACTGGAAGAACTTCTTAAAAAAATATTTTAGTTTATTCATTTTAATTTATCCTAATCATAATGTAGAATCGATAAAGATGCTATTTAGATTTGTATAATTTACTTATAACTCAATCCTAAATAAGAAATAGGTAAATATTTAGTTAATAAGTATTAAGTCCATTTAATTACTTATGATTCATGAGCATCTTTTTTATTGCTTATAACAAATTTAGTTATTTATGATTATAGCGAGAACTATATTATATTTATTCCAAATAGACAGTGTAGTTTTTGATGTAAAAATGTCCTGTGTCATATAAGGTTTGTGAAAAAAGCAGTTCATACTTTGTAAATAAGTGCATATTAAATGCTTGTAGTTAAAATCGAATATATTATAATAGAATTTTATCCCCCGAAAAATCGAACTCTACACTGAAAATTATTATTCTATACACAATACATACTATACACTTCTATACAGCGTCAAACAGAAAAATTTCACAAATATTATTAGGTAGATTACTAACAATGTAATAACTTTTTTCAATATTATTTATTTTTAAAAATTGAGCATAGCAATAAATATATTGGTTTTACGAGTGTATGTTTCAATTTAAATTTTAAATTTTTATGAGTTCTTGATTTACAATAGAAAAAATTATTCGATCTTAAACTTTAAGGGTAGTTTTTGACAAAAAATTTGATTTAGTTGATACTCTTAAGAAGTCAAAATTGAAAATTTTTGATATTTTTCAAAATAATAGAGGAAAATAGAAAAAGAATAAAGGAAAAACATGCATTTTTACTCAAAACCATTTTTTAACAAAGTTAGTTTTAGTTTTTCTTATTTTGTTCTAATTTAAAAACAAATATTCGTAAATACTTTTCACAAGTATTTATTTAAGTATTATTTTCTACAGATGATATTACTTTTAATATATTTTGACTCTTTTTGTTGTTTATAAAATGTTTAGAATTTTCTAGTTTTTGAACTAAATTTTAGTAACTTAGTCAAAGAACCTGAAAATCGATTACAAACTATAAAGTCTGAAGCTTAAATTTTGACAAAATTGAATATAGAAGGATAAATTAACAATTTCTCACCAAACTTTTTCTGCTATAACTAAAATCAAAATCTAATTTATTATATTTCATTATAGGTGTATAGTTGATAAAAATATAAATACAAAATTTCTCCAACAAAACGCATTTTTATTATTTATGTCGTGTACTAGATAATATGACGAATGAACAGCAAATACACTTATTAAATAAAAGAGAGCGAAATAGAAATCGTCTATATAGATATATAGTTAAGAATGTGACTCTAGTCATATTCAGATGCAACTCGCATCTCATTAATGAAATTAAAAGATACTTATTGTTATTATGAATTTTAATTTTTTAGTATACAATTATAGAAATTTATCAAATTATATAAAATGTATTTGTAAATATTTTGGCTCTTGGCATCATTGTATTTATTCTTGTGTTCGTGAACATATTCATGTTGGCCATCCCTGGTCTAGTAATATCAATCTGTAGAGACCCATTTTGATCAAAAACCACACTTTAATAAACATGATATAATATAGTATTGTTAGTTCTATATTACGTTTCTGAAACGTTTATTTTTGAGAGCATATTGGAAAGTTAATCCAAAATAAAATACGCAATAAACGTGCTGTTTTCTTAAAGAGACGTGTAATAAATGACACTGATCGAGGCCATTTCGACGAGACCAGGAGTACATGCAAATATATAAGAATTTATGTTATGTGTGAGGTGTACGCGTGTGCACACATCTTATTTCACCGACAAAGCTATTATAAATTAGAATAGCCTAGTTTTACACTCGAGTAAAGGTGTATTTATTTTTATCCTAAATACTTTTCTGACATTTAAACTTGAACAATTATTTAGAAAAACGTTTACCGTTATAGTTTTTTAAATCCTTATCTACAGTTACAACTCCGGGTGTTTCTTACATAAAATATAGTATTATATAATGCAAAAGCTGTTTATTTCTCACTTGCGATGAATAACATAATATTATTTTGACGCTTTGCATTCATATTATTAATCAAATCATTAAACTAGGATAAATTTTGTGGACTTCGTAATCTGGAAAAAAACAATCTAATTAAATTATCACATTTTAACTACTCGTGTAATATAACCAACAAACTATTACAAATATTATAATTATAATTAATAAGTTACTTAAAAAATCTATTCATTTTTTATCCTAGTTTTTTAGTTAGTTGCTATTTTACTAACGAAAATTAAAAATTGAAAACAAATAACAAGTACGTATACGTAAATACACAACCATGATAAATCATTTTAATTTATGTATACTATATTATACATTGTAATATTGTACATAGTTCCGTATAAAAAAACCTCAATTGCATATTTCTCGTATATTAACAATAATTACTGCATATAATTTCTGTTCTCAGATTTATTTATCTTTTGGTTTAATGCGTTTTAAAATTAAATTAGGTATATATTATAAATGTTTTATGTCTTCATATACAACGAAACGATTCTTGGTGCACCACAGCAGACTGCAATTTAATACTGCAACTATTATTTACAAGACACTTGATTTGAAAGATATATCAAAATAATATTAGTATAATTAATTCTTCGATAAAAATAATTCAAGCATTGTAAATTATAGTGATATAGCCGTTATGCTAATGATCACAAAAGTACATATTAGGTGCGTATTACCTACTATTAATACCGTCGTAATACTAGTATTTATAATCAACAGTATTTAAATATATGCATTATAATCGGATTATGAACCAAGTGCACGTAATATATCCCCAGCATTACAGTGTTCATTCATCCATTGTGCTTATAGCGTATTACTATTTTTACTACAGGTACCTATCATACGCGTCGAAGTACCTGTATCTAATTTATGAAATATCGTCAATTATTTAGACAACAATTTTAATGGTTCTCTGCTATATTATTGTTATTACTGTTGTTGTTACTATATTTTATATGCGTTTTATAAGTGGATAATGCACTGCAATAGGTACCTACAGCTAACCCATAAACTATAAATGTATAAATCAATTCAGTATCGCCAACGAACATATACTCATTGGCTATTACCTACTATTATCATATAAAATAATATTATAATTATAGATATTGCATACATTTATACATATACAATGTATTATATACGCATGAGCGCATGACCGGAGGGAATATATATAGGCATAAGACTATGTGAATGATTTTATAGCTCACCCTCTCACCATACAAACACAACCATGGAATATCAATATTTGCCAAACTATTTTTTTCACCTACTTTATTTACTTATATAAATACATCATTTTTTATTATCAGATTTTTCGATAAACATGGTTGTTACAAAATTAAAATTTATGAAACCATATGTTCAAAAATATTTAGCAAGCATCATATCCTTTTTTTTATTACCAAATTGGTGTGAACGAAAATGTAGTATTATAAAAGGTAAAAATACACTAAAATTAATGAATTTTATTTTCATAAAAATTAAAAAGATAAAATATTGAAATAAAATATAATATTTTACTAGATTATACAAAGTACAAAGTGTAAGTTAAAAACATTAATGTCAGTAAGATATGTTTAGTAAATTCATTTTTTTATCAATATCTTGTTATTCCGGGTTACTATTGCACAATAAATTGTAAATTTATTTTTTTATTTATGAATTATGTAATTTAAATAGTTTAGTAATATAATATTGATAAATTATATACCACTAATTTGAAGGTAAGTCATTTATATTTTGCAGAGAGACGATCGATCGATAATCATATTTTGACATGCACATTTAATTCACACATATAAAATGCGAAGGCATTTAATTTTCATTTAATTTTTTTAACTCACGTCATATCTTGGCATACGATTAACTTGATTTAAATGTGTAGTAGATGAACAACATTTTAAGAACTGATTAAGTTCCTGACTAGGCCGCCCGAAAAAATAGCCTCATGAAGTCATATTACGTAATATAATACATTTTCAGATTTTTGAATTTTTGAATTTAAATGTGTAAATAAAATGGTAAAAATAAAAATATATATTTTATTTTATTTTAAAACGAATAACATTAGTTAAATTTGTATCAGTCTTTCCTATATTTTCGTTTACTAAAAGTAGATAAATACTATATAAAAAAAACCTTTTGGTTTGTAATTCATTTTTTTTTTTTTTTGAACGTAGAAAAAAATATATTTTTCAATCTGTACAGAAAATAATGTGTAATAAATATAAATAATAGAAAAAAAAATGGTAATTAATTGACAATATTTTGTGTATATGGAAGATAAAACCTGATAAAAGATAAATCAGATTAAAACCCCAGAGACTTATGTTATGACTGTTAGTATGTACATCATTTTTATTTTAGATGATGCCGTCACGCATCTATTCCGTCGGGCAATTATTATTTGTGATTATCGATCAATAAATATCATAATATCTAGCCCCAATCAATTTAAATTTAATTAAAACGTGGAAATTTAAATAGTATTGTTAATAATATACTTATTTTATCGATGTTGTTCAGTAAATGGTAGTTTTATTTTTAACTAAAAATAATAAGATAGAATATCTTCATAAAAATTTCAAACAACTCTTCTCTAATTTAATATATTATATTAATATATATCTAGTGAAACCTGTACAAGACGTAAAATATCTTTAAAAAAATAATAAAACATTGAGTTACTTCCATATTAACTGACGTTATCAATATTTCTCTTTTTTTTAAAATCCGTAATATATATCTTTTGGGATCATTATAGAAATAATATATTAATGAATAATGTTTTTATTTATTAAGTTAACCTATGGTTTTCCTTACATTTATTCTTACTACAGACCCTTTTGTGATAGTATTAATAGAATAATGGATCTTAATCTTACATCAAAATTAAAGGGTTGTACGAGTATAAATTTAAATATTGTAATGTATTATTAATTATTATTTATTTCATGCAATGTATAAAAAGTTTATATTTATATAGATGCTCTAATATACCGTATAATACTTAGTATTATTTTTATGTTTTATCTTGATAAGTACCTAAGTAATAAAATGAAATGTATATATTTATCGTGATAGTGAATTGTAAAACAAATAAAATCTGGTTTCCAGAGTTATATAAATACATATTTTTATTATCTATTTATGTATAAATCACCATTATCTTTCATTTTTTCCCTTGTGTGTTTTTTTTTGTTAAATCAAGCTATGAAAATACATAATACTCCTTATTGAAATCGCTGCGTTACAATTTTACACCACTATGATTTCATCAGGAACTTTTTTGACTTATCCTCGTTACATCGATAAACAATATAATTTATGATATTTAAACTAAATCAAGAATGAATTTTCATTGTATGATCTATTCATGTGACATTATGAGTTTCTTGATGAATTATTACCTTGAATATTATATAATAAATAATTTCTATTGAACACTACATTATTTAATTATAATAGAATAAGTTAATATTTATGATTTTCTTATAAAGATTCAAGGGTTTATAATTATTTTTTTTAACTTTCGTGAATAATTGAAAACGTCATTGTGGCGTTATTAATTTATATAAATAAATATATATATATATATATATATAAGTAATAAGTATATATATTTATTATAATATTACAATAAATATATTGTATTAATATTTGTATTACACTTATATATTTAGAGTAAAAATGTTATTTATAGACAATCATTGGAGAAATAAACTAGATAGATTAAAAATTTAATTTTATCATGGCCGTTTGAAGTATTCTTATAAGGATTTCCAGATGTGTATTTACACTATATGGTTCACTATCTTAATCGAAAATGCATACTAATAAATACATCGTTATTAAAAAATATCGTTTGAAAACTTATTATAATTGAAGCTAAATATTTAAGAATACCTTCTGAGATTTATTAAAAACTAATGAGGAACTCTCTGTATCACATTTTTATAATTTAAGTATGAATATTAAAAATATTTTTAATAACAAAATATTTTACAAATTTTCGCAATTTTATCTAAATATACATAAAAATAAAACATTATAATGTTTAACTTAAGCTGAATTTTATTTTAAATTTCAATATTAAAAACTTATTAATTATTAGTAATCTGGTATTTAATTTCTAAACTTTTTGCTTAAGTAAAAAGTTGTTTTTTACGTTAACGAGTATATAAAATAAACTTAAAAATGATCTAAGTTTATAATATAAATAGCTAATACCTAAAATGAATCTAAAAAATGTCATTGCATATGATTAATTTCATAATATACTTTAAAACTTTAGTACCCACGAATAATGTTATTGAATTATAATGAAATAATAATCATTATTATTCAACGTTTAAAATATGTAATTTCGTTCAAATTTAAACTTTCAATATCTACAAAAAAATAATTGTTATTGTTTATTTTTGAATTTTATAGTTCCATCATGAATTAATTTTAAGAAACATAATTCTTATTTTTATCAATACTACAAAACTATGAATACTGTAAATGTTTACTGTAAATTTTTCACATTTTCAATACTACCTTTAAATTACAATCCATATAGTATTCAAAATTTTGAATAATCCAATAGCACGAGAAATATATTATGATCATAAAAATTTTCATATTTTAATAATTGGTCATAAAATAATAGCATACATTTGTCTACTTTTTGTATTCTATAACTTTGAATAGAACTATAAAAATAATTCAATTTTAATTTTAATTTTTATAACCAACACAATGTGGTAATTCATAAAATAAAATTAATATTTATAATGGTCATGAGTATTAGTATAAATAAAATATATTTAATGTTCATATTCAAATTTATATTTACATAATTTCATTTTGTATCTGCGCATTAGTACATTTCGCAAATTAATTACATTTTATATTACTATTTATGAAATATGTGCCAATATAAATTGGTTCTTTTAGATAATTAATATTATAAAATCTAATATTATTTAATTCAAGGCTTGCATTTAAAAAAAAAATGTTTTACGTTATTTACAATTAAAACATTATTCAACTTTTGCGTTTATCGTTATTCAGAATTAAAATTTTTAATATATTTTATAAATTATAACTATTAAATAATTGGAAATTAATTATTTTATTTAATGATATACTATATATTTAACGTTTTACGTTATGTTTTTTTTATGATACATCATATATTTTGTTAATCGTTATGTTTCGTTTTGTGTTATTTAACTATTTATGTTTATCATTTTCCATTATAATTACGTTACAAATCTCAATCGTTTTTTGTCAAATATAACATAATAATCATAACGTTATTATAACGTTTGCAAACCCTGATTTAATTATTAAAATGAGTATGTACATCGCAATAACACATGAATTATGTTATAGTTAAATTACTGTTATGTATTTATAAAGCCGTGAAAGTATTCAACAAATTGCGTACAACACTTTACAACTATATAAGTATTAAGTGCCTACAGCAGCAGTACTATCTGTAGATTTCCCATTTAGCTATTAGACATTTGTTATGAATTCTATATCAGTTTAATAAAATAAATAAATTACAAGCTAGTAAAACATGATTAATAGTAACATTAAAATAAAAAATATGCTTTAATTCCAATTTTGAAGGTAATTTTCTATAGAAAATACAAATTTATGACTTGTGAGTACAGCTAGAATTAGTGGGAAAAGAATAAAAATTTTAATAAACTATTAACAAATATTAAAATACTCATAATTTGCTTAAGATTTAAATATTAAAAAAATTACGAGGGTCCTAGATAATTTTCTTATATTTAAATTTCATATTATATAATTTCTCTCTAAAATTAAAAATAACAAAGTAAGACAGATATTTTTTAACGTAAAATTTTATATACGTTAATGATACATAAAAAACATTAAAAACATCCTCATAAAAGTTTATGACACATAGTATTTATACATTTAATTATCAGACATTCCATAGAAAAAAATATCCTACTCCAAATATGTGTAATTTTATTAATGTGTTATAAATTTTCGCAGCCATTTATGTTTTCTAAAATAAATAATACAAACTCTCCATTTTACCTATATCTTAGTGCGGTATATATACGACTAATATTTAATTTTCGAATCAAATAATTATAATTTATATAATTTTGTAATTTAATAAGCGCTATGGATTAAAAAAAAAAAAAAACAGTTCAAACAAGTTGATAAAAATCTGTACACAATATGACGCAGTTGATTATAGATGAGACATCAATTTATTTTTTATTTTTGTGATCGTAAATTATAATAAGTACAAGGTAATAGGTAGGCCACTATATCTAATAAATCGATGGAATATGCGACTATTATACTCATAAATATAATATTTTTACTACTTATTAATATTCTTAATGTTTATTTGATAAATTTATAAAGTATAATTATTTTTAAATGTCATAAAACATTGAAAATACGTGTTATATAAGCATCATCAAAAAAAATAATAAGCAATAAATCTAAAACAATATTATTCAAACTAAAACTTTTTATTTAATGCTGACAATTTAACAACCTAACGCCTTATATTTTTGTTTTAATCACATGTACTTGATAGGTATTAATAATTTTTAAGGCCTGTTTACCATTTAAAATATACATGTTTATATATTTATGCTCTTTTCCATAATAAAATCTGTAGTATAATATTAATTAAAATATGATATCATTATAAAATTAGTTTATTGATTTTTACAATATGTTTGTCTATAAAAATTTCTTACCATTTGGAATTTTATTAGCATACTATTAGTATACTATTTTGTAATAAGTATGTATATTTTTTTATAGTTATTAATTTCAAATAAACAATAATATATACTCTTCAGAACTTCAATTGTATCTTTAGATACTTGCTATCCATTCTAACCAGACAGTTCTTATACAAAACAGCTAAACTACTCCAGATATATGATGAGTAAAATCTGTCACTTTACATTAATACCTAACTGTGTTGAGCAATGTATTTGGGTGTGTGGATGGTAAAGCTGCAGACCTTATCCATTAAAATTTCAGCATTAAAATATAAAGCAAAATATTTCTTAATCACGTAGCGGTAGCACATTTAATAAGACGAAAGATATAGTTGTTGGGGAGGATCGAGGGAGGGGTGTACTGGACAGTGGCTTGCCCACTTTTCTCATGGTGCCTCCCGGCTACGGATTTGACCTTGCTTAGTCTGATTTGTATATAATAGTGACAAAACTATCATAATGAAAAAAAAAAAATGATTTATATTAAACTGAACTCCATTAGTTAAATTGAGTTGAATCCTTTAATATTTCTGACTTTTTTTTTTGGTCATAATACAACATTATAAACGTAAACACAACTAAACAAGTAATACGGGCATTTTGATCAAACTTCTTTTCATAGAATCAATTTTAATATTTTAACTTTTGAATCATAATTGAAAATAATATGACTGAGATGGCTAATTTCTGATAAAAATAAAACTTTTATACTATGAGAATTTATTTTTATAGTCGTTATTAATATTTACGTTTCACGGTTATCCTTTATGTTTACGGATTTGATGACTCTTTTCAAAAATACTGAACCAATGTTTGAGTATACGTAGTTGTAAATATTTTTTTTAATATTAATATTAAGTAAAATGTTTGTTGATTAATTAATTATTTCCAATTAATTAAAAATATCTTTATTTTCATTGTGGGATATATCATCTTATTAAATAAAATATGTGGCTTTAACTTCTACATTCATATTTAAATTTATGAGATTGAACATTCATTTACAAATTATTAATGTTATGACAGTACATACAATGCAGATTATCTCACAGTGATATTCACCTAACATAATAAAACGTATTTCAAAAAAATTGTAGGTTATGACGTTTGCCAGTCAGCATTTAGTAGATTGAAATACTTAATTTTATAAATATAAGGAAATCAATCCATATATGCTTGTGCAATAATATTCCTAGTCGCACAAAAATGAATAATTGAATGGTCAATTGAATTAAATAGATAAACCACTGATCATTCAATCATATTGTTTATAATGTGATTTATGTTATCTAGAATGTTTACTATTTAAGGTAAATACTTTGATTCTAAAATCTGAATCATAATTAAAATATTTGAAATTTTAATTTGCAATTTTGTAAATAACATTGATATAAAACAGAATTAAAAATTTATTTTGGTTGATAATTTTTTGATTAATGCCTGTCACTTTAGATAAATAATAATTACATATTTTAATATTAGACAGTGTATAAACGTACAAGATATACTGTACGTCAGTATACACTATATAATTATTATTCGATCTGCAGTAAACGTATGCTGTATTATTTTAAATTCTAAGAAGAATTATGTGTAGGTGTGTGTTTTTAATGCCTGAAGACCCTTTTTAGAATAAAAAAAAACACATAAGTTCTCAATGTAAATAACTTTATTGGTAGGAGTGTTAATCTAGATGAGAAATTTTGGGGTC
This sequence comes from Melanaphis sacchari, assembly GCF_002803265.2. Taxonomy (NCBI): domain Eukaryota; kingdom Metazoa; phylum Arthropoda; class Insecta; order Hemiptera; family Aphididae; genus Melanaphis; species Melanaphis sacchari. Next base: position 861,447 of record NW_020271344.1, read on the forward strand.
AAAAGTAAAGTATTCAAAGTTATTTTTTTAATAGCTATAAGAAATTATAAGAGAAAACTCTTGTCAATATTGATTTTAATGTCATTTTCATCATATAAATAAAAAATGACCAATACACAACACCATAAAAAATAAAAAACTTTTATTTGTTATGAAAATTTAAAATAACAGAAATACCTATCTAAGCGAAAATTATTAATTTATACATTTATACTGCTTGTGCATGCATGCTGTAGGATACACGTAAATAGTAATACACCATGTCCGTGTCAAAGCGTGTTTGCCAGTAAGTAGGACTTAAACGCAATCGCATGTTTATTTTTTGCTTTTATAGGATTTACTTTTAGATAAACTAAAAATTAATTTAACGGTCATTAAAATGAAATAAAAGTGTTAATGCAAATTCTGTACATCTAGAAATTATTTTGATTTTAAATCAATATAATTTCATAATTTACTATCAAACTAAATTGGATATGTTATTTTTTCAAATTCGATTAATATGGTGTTAACCTAAATTTTATCTGGTTATGGTTATTACTTATTCGTTTGAGTTTCACGTCACTGGCGCGTGCTACTGATTACGTGTGTTCGTTTGGGTGCAAAACCTTGTATTTTTTAGAATGCATGTTTCTCCTTACCATATTGATTTAATATTTATTGAAATATATCTATAAATATAAACTTACAATAACAAAAAATGGATTAATGACAATTATTATAGTATTGTACATTTATAAACATACAATGTGATTAAAATATCATTAACATATTTTTTATAACTATTAAAACAATTTTTATTATAATATTTAAACAAATACCTAAAATCATTAAATTACTATTCTTATAGAAAGTTAATTTGTTGAATTATTTACCTTACGAATACTAATCAAATAAAATTGTTTTAACAAACTCATTTAAAATATCTTATGCAAATTATATAAGATAATAATATATATATATATATAAATATAAACATTGTAAAAACATATTTACATAAAGTAAGATATTTTGGGGTGAGTTTGACCCATTAACCTATGTGTGCCACTGGCATGTTGTTAGGTTGGGTTAGAAGTAGATCAGTTAAGTTAATATATACACATATTCACGCTTCATAAATATATCGTTAATTAGTTATATTATAGAAGCATTTAAAATGTAGATAAACAGAGGGTTGATGTGGGGTTATTTTTAACCTTTACCATTTTTGCTCTCTTATAAACTTTAAATATTTATAAATTATAACTAATTAAAAATGTTTTTACGAATAAAAATAATATTAATATCCTAAAAACTTTAACGTTTAATCTAAATTTATTGAAATATATATCAAATACATGTAGGTAGCATTTGTTTATTATTGATATTGTTATATTCAACACAGTTTACAAATTGTAAAACTATTTTTTCATATTTTTAGGATTTTATTTATTTATAATATTTTGTAGATCGTAATAGTCTATTTTGAAAGAAGCTTATAACACTAAATTCAATTTAGTAAGTACTTAAGGAATCAAAAATAAAAATAAATATTCGTTCTTTTGTTTTAATTCATTAATGAGTAACTTTAGAAATTAATGGAAAAGTTTACTAAATATTTATACTGTCATTTTCTAAATACTATAATTCATTTTCAAAATATTTAACTTATATTTTATACTTAAACACTTTTAAAATTTTTGGATGTTTTAGTATTTTTACAAGGTTTTAAAATACTTAATCATGAACTCATATCTTTTTACTGACATTTTAACAACAAATATGACAACATCGTATATTCAAACAATAATAAGAATTTCTCCTTAATTATTGTTGTTATTTTTGTAACAAATAATATTTAAAAATATTAATCGCAAAAAATTAATACATTCCAAGGCTACTTAAACTATTATTATCTATATCATAATGGTTTGACTATTTTTAAGCTATTTATAGAAATATTAAGTTTTTGATTTTTTTTTAATAAAAAAAAATATATGAACGTCAATAAAAATGTTTATGTTTGTTTAAAATACTTGAAATTTTATTGCAAGATTCCAAATTAGCTATAATCAGAAGAACATGGGCACATTTTTTTATATTGGTATTGATTCATTATAATTAAATAGCAATAATTAACTAGATAATACATGTAATTTGTTTGATAAAAAATGTATTAACATATTTTATTGCAATTGAAAAATAAATTACTATAATAATAATATAAAATATCCTTAGACATATAGGATAATATAACAGTGCCTCTGCATAGAATAATGGTTCGTATATTACAATGATGTATTATTTTGTTGTTTAAATTTAATACATACATTACAATGACATACTTAATGATGACACTTACTATACGCCAGAAAAACTTCACCGGCTTTTTAAAATATGTATTATATTGAATTTAAACTTAACTTTTAAGTGTTTTTTTTTTTATATTTATAATTATTCTCTTGGTTATAATATACTTACTAATCTACGCCTATTCAACCCAATAACATGCTACCTATATTGCCATTAATTTTATTATTATTGTTTTATAGCATTTTCAAAATGAGTGTTCACTATTAAAAGAATTAGTCAGTAAATAATTCATTAATTGGGTCCACTTAAAACACAAAAACAAATTTTTGATAAATAATAACTATCGTTGTGTCTGGTTTAGTTTCACGATTTTTTTCTTTTCTATCAACATAAGATCCTTGATTAACATAATACATAATATATAATCGTCATCAAAGGTATCAACCTTTGACCGTATAAGAGCAGCAGCTGTTTCGTCGTCAGTCAAAGATATGTTAATGAACTATAGGTATATTATATTATATGTAACGACTGGCTTACATGTAACTCAGTACTATTCATTATGTATAATATGCATATTACATTATATATACATAATGTGTAGGCACCTAGTACGGGTGCCTCTTGTGATGTCCCCCCAATATAATATTCTACTTTTATCCGAGGGATCGCTAGTATTACGCAAGGTTGCATCGGTTTCCATGATATAGTAATATTATATCCGTTGACAAAAAAAGAAAAAAAAGAATAACTTTTTATATCCGATCAAACAATTTAAAATAAACGTCAAATAGAAATATAATACGTCAAATTGGATTTAAATACAATACCTACACACCACGACGTCTCACTATTTATAAAATAAATATACATATAAACTTACAAACTCTGTTCAGTCCGCGCACCCGTGTATCTTAAATGACCCGCCCATTATTAAAATAAAATATACAGTTTCAAGATTTAATGGTTTCAAAATGGATTTGATAATCATCACATTATAAGTATTCTCCTCTTGCGGCATGTACAAAGTCTGACAGCTTGGCTTAGAAATCTTTATATCTATTACGCAATATATTCTATATTATATCTATACAATTTAATCGTTTCAATTTCTACATTTAATTTCTTCCGGCGTACTTAGTTCACATTTTTCAAAATATTTTAATCTAATCGATTTTTTCTTGTTTCTGACTTACCTATACGAGTTACACGTACAGTTTTTGCCCCACGGCTAACTTCTATCCATCGTTTTTACATTATATGTCTAAATATTACTACAAACAGTGAAACTATTTTCTAGTATATAGAACACTATTTTACTAATAGTATTAAGTATACTTGCGTAAAACGCATAATATTATAACTTTTTTTCGTCACGCACATTTAAACTACTGTTTATTTTGATTTAATTAATCAAAAATAAACAACTTAATTTTTTTATAAATTACATTAAATTTCAACAAACATATTAAATTGTTATAATATAACGACTAATATTTCAATAAATTTCAATCTTTTTTATTATAAGTTTAACACGATTATTATTATTCTAAAAATTTCTGTATAGTAGTTTAACAACAAATTTATCTAAGGATGTAATTTTCAAAAATGTTTGAAAAATTTTGCATTTTATGATAATTTACCATTTCATAAAATGTAACAACGGCAGAAATTGTTTTAAACTTGAATAAAATAAGTATTTATTTTTTTTCATTTTTTACATTAACATAATATAGTTTAATGCAGTTTTAAAATAACATGAGTTTCGGTCTCACAAATATATCTCAATAACCATATAAGTATATAACCTTCGGCTGATTATATACAGTATGTCCCAAGAGTCTCGCATTACCCTTAATATCTCCACGGAAAATCAATATGTTAAAACGCGGTTTTTTTACAGTACAAAGTATGGAAATTCTGATTGAATGGCATAAAATTCAATTTTTTTTTTTTAAAAAAAACTCAATAATTGTTAAAAAAATGTTTTATGCACTTAATAATTTTAAACTTTTAAGATAGCCATTTTGTTGAATATATTTTTTAAAAACAGTTAAAAAAAAAATATTAAAATTGAATAAAAAAAAAGTTTTGATTTGAATAGAAATAAAAATAGCCGTGTCTTATCTTAACTTTAATTAGATTTTCATGCTGAAATAGATATTTTGTTATTGAAATGTGAAACGACTAATATTTTTTTTTATTACAATTATTCAAAAACATAACTTGCTCCAACTTGGTTAATTTTTATTCAATTTTAATACTTATTATTTATTTTATTTTTTAACTGTTTTAAAAAATATGCTCAACAAAATGGCTATCTTAAAAATTTAAAATTCTTAAATGCATAAAAAAAAATTTTTGAATTAAAAAAAAAAATGAATTTTATGCCATTCAATCAGAATTTCCATACTTAGTACTGTAAAAAAACTGCGTTTTAATATATTAATTTTCCATGGAGATAATCAAGGGTAATGCGGGACTTTTGGAACATACTATATATATATAATATATAATATGTCAATAATTATATTAATTCAACAATGGTCGAAACTGTATTTTAATTAATGATAGTTATTTTTTTTTTTATCGTATTAATGAAAATAATGAATATATAGATTTGTTTGGAGTTTTTAAGTCAGGAATACATTTTTTAAAGGGATTTAAAAAAATATATTTAAATCATTAAAATATAAATCTTTATTAAAACCTAAAATACATATATGTAAATTATACATTATTTTCGGTATTTGACTTTATTATTTTTAGATAAGTAACAAGATACTTTATTTTAGAGTCACTTTTAGTTAACATAAAATATATGTTACAGATGTTAAGATGTGTGTTTAATGTTTTAAGTGAATCCTATGGAGTTATGTTAATGATAAATTTGTCCGATGCTACCAGTTATTGTATTTTTTAAAAACGTTTAAGTTTGATGAAATAAAAAAAAATAAATAAATAAATTTCTTACTGAAATTTCCTATGAACAAAATAATGCTAGTTACACAATTTCCCAACAGTATACTGTATCTACTATCTAGTTAAAATTCCATAGTTCTATTTAAAATAATCATGCAAATTTAATTTATTTTAACTTATTAAATAATTTATTTATTGTAGAGTTGTCAAATAAAATACACCGATTTTCAGAAGAAATAAAGTTTGCTCACATTCCCAATTACACGTAATATTTTTTTCTTTTTTAGTAACAAATTCAATTGATTTAAAAATAAATTTCTAACGATATGTTTCTTTAATTAAGAATAATTGAACATAGAAATATATAGTTAAAACATTTTAAATCATTTAACAGGATTAATTACATTTTAAATATTAATAATGTATGGGAAATATAATGTGGTAATTTTATCTTAAACTATGTGGTCTGTATGTAAGATCACGTATGTAAATGTAAATTTTTTTAAATTAACGCATGACGAATATTTAAAATAGAGTTTTTATGAACATGATAATAAATCTAAAACAAAACATGTTACAAATGTGTATGACGATTTATTAACATCCACAAATATGATTTATTTATACATCATTATTTTGCAGTTTTTAATCTACATATTTTATTTAAACATGTATATTTAATACGTCATATTATATACGCATTCCAAATTTTAATAATTTTTGTTTGGTAAAAAATATGTATGTTTAAGATTGTTAATATTCCTGTTTTGTTAACTAAACTTTTTAGGTCAATTGTATCAAATGAATATTTCGGTGACAGGTATAATTTATAAGTGAATCTATGTAATTCAGTACACATTTTTTGTTTAAATTATAAAATTGAATTGCATATTTCAATTATATGTAGTTTCCTACTATTGTATATTTTGTAACATAAAAATCTATTATACATATTTTGTTATTGAGTATATTTTATTGTATTTATGTATATTTGTTTATATTTTATAACATATACTCGAAGGACACATATTTATCGAGGTCATGTTTTGGTACTATTTTCTTAATTTTTTTTTTTTTTTTTTGAAAACCATTAACGTTTATATTTACATATAAATTAATTGCCATTAAATAATAAAGTAAAAAATCTTAGCATTCCATTGGACAATTTATTTTTTTTGTAGTCCCGCCCAGTTATATAATCAATCCTGTCAATAATATTACGTTGTTGATTTTTAAAATTATTATCATTATTAAATTATTTATCATCTTAATGATTTTTTTTTAGTTATTATTATATACTTTGCACATATTAGATCAATAATTCATGAACTGTAAAAATAGCAAGATTAAAAACATAACTTTCTTTTCAATGTCAAATTACTTTAAGATTTATGCAGTGGCGTAATTATAGAAAGGGGATTGATAAAAATAGATCCTCTAAAAGTTTCACTATAAAAAAAAAAATCCGACTTGGAAATAGTAAATAAATTTATACTCATAGCTGGTAAATAATCTATATTTTATGATAAATAACATTTTAAATTTCCTAAATTTTACTTTTTTTTATTCCATAATATCACTCACAAACATTCATATCTAGTTAAAAAATAATAATAATAAAAATAGATTTTTTTTGAATGCTACTAGTTTTTAAAATATTGAGTGTTACATTAAATGGATACACTAAACCATAATATAAAGAATTTACTAAGACTTATATACAATTTAAAATTAGGATTATAAATTATAAATGTATTTAAGTATATTATAAACATGTATATTATACATATACAATATACATGCATAAACATAATTTATTAGTGTATTTTGTGCAGTGTATAATATATTATCTAAATGGATTGTATCAAATGTATATTGTATATAATATATAGTGTATATTTTACAATGTAAAAATTCTAAGAATTTAAGGAATGCATATTTGATGTTTTTATATTGTTGATTTTTAATAAATTGTATTTATGTATGAATAATATTTAAATTATAATTTACTACAATATTTCTTATAAAAAACTATATTTCTTCTAATTTTTTAAATTGTCACTTGATATAACTGATAAAAAAAAGATATATCTTTTACACATACTTTAATTTAAAAAAAAATAATATATTATAATTTAATACTCAAAAAAAATTAATTGCATATAAATTTCACATAACAATTAGACAGTGTTCAATATCTACGTTTATAAAAATAATTGAAAAAACACGAAGCCTGAAAACATGTTTATTGATATTAGTATCAGGTTTCATCAAGCCCCAAATTCTCAAATTATTTTTAAAAATATTATGGTGACGGAGGATGTGGTCAACTTAAAAAGTGTGGCTTTCATAAAACGAATGCATTTTCAGGTCAAAATAGTTATGTAAAAACTAAAAATGAATAATTAAATCTAATCCCACAGAGTTTAATATAATATCTGGTTGTTTGATAAAAATCAAAATTAACCATTCACATACCTCTGCTGTTGTATATAAAGTATATAGTTAAATAGGTCTATAGGTATGTATATTAGATACTAGAATGAATGTATTGTTTATGTGTCATACCGTCCCATTCATTTACGTTGTTTACATTATACTCGAAATATTTTTCTCGCATACACTCTTCTTATTAGCATATATCTATTTTTTTTCTAAAATATGCGTATACCGTACCAGCATACTTCTATTCTAAATGATAGTTTTTCACATATTATAATAAACTAATGATAAACACACACACACACACACATACACATATCATATTATGTGCATGCATTTATATATGTATATATATATTTAAATTTAAAAAAAAAAAATAACGAAAATAACGAGTTATGTGGTTTATTGTTTTCAAAACAAACGTCCTCTTATAAACAATAGTTGTTTTTTTAAAAATAATTTTTTAATATAGCATGTAAGAAATAATAATGAATTATACACATGCACATGTAACATTACGTAATAGTTGAATAATAACAACTAATAACTAAATAGTTAAAAACAAATAATTCAAGCTAAGAAACAAAGATTGTTCATTTATTTGAATACAAATTTATAAAATCAGAGAAAAGTACAAAATTTTTAAAACTAAAACCTTCTATAAAAATAATAGTTTAATATCAGAAATAATTATACAACTATAAAAATTTGATATATCCTTATTTTTTCGGGCTTGAATTTATCTAATTATATAAAATTAAATTAAAATAAACTAGTATCTATTAATATACTTATACTAGATAAGAATTTCGTAAGTATTCAGTGGTAATATGAAAGATAACAATTTCTTTGTAGCCTACATGTTTGTATAGATCTACTTCTTAGCATCAACTTACTACGCGTACATTATTTTAATTCCTATTATAACATTAACATTTCAACTAGCATATTATTTAAATTAGTTACAGTGTATTTGACGTTACTTTAAACTTAAAATGTGACTAGAAAATATTTTACGTATTATTTTCTAATTAATATCATTTTTTTTTTATAAACAATTCTAATTACAGTTATAAAATAAATTAAATAAAAATAAATATATATTGTATATTTATTTTTTATTCAAAATTATCAAAAATATAATAATAATAATAATAAAATAATATTATTTTTTTATTAGTTCTTACTTTTTATAAGGCTCCAAAAATTATGTATAAATACAAGAGAAAACTTTAAAAGTAAAAAATGTTTTAATTTATACAATTTATATTAATTCTCATTTAAAATATATGAATAATACATAAAAATTAATGTCATTATCAGTTGTTCTCCGTAAATGAGGTATGTATATATTTTAAATATAACATAAGTATACCTATGCCTACTACTGTAATTTTTTCTCACCCAGTCAATTCATTTCTATTCATATTTCAAGTACCTAAATTCATTTAAAATAAATTACTCTAAAATTATATATTTTATTAATATTCCCATATGCATATCACGTGATACGAGTACGTGATTTATTACATAATTATAAAGGAAAGATAATTTTTTTACTAATGTTATTCATCGCGATATACCTATCCTTCGTATAATTATTGAATATCATATTATTTATCGATATAAAAACCTTCAAAATAAATCAAATAATCAGCTATACAACTAAATAGGAAACCGCATTTCTAGATTCTTAAAAAAAAAGATGTAGGTACATTGATTTTTAAAAAATATTCATAAGAATATAAAATAATTTTCCAAACTAAAAGCCATTATATTATTTACTACAAAATTTGTGTCATTTAAAATCCCTAGAAATTGTATTAGGTGTTATAATTTTGTATCTGATTAACAAGCAATTATTACTATTTCTTTAATTACTCCAACTTTTTTTTTATAATTAATGGACATTAAAATTTGATATTCTACCTTGCATTACCTGGTGACACGTCAAAATATCCCTGCAAAAATATTCCATGAAAAAATATCCCGCGTAAAAATTTCCCGGATAAATAATAACTCAAAATGTTGACCTTTATCATAAAAGTTGCAATTAGAAGTAATAATCGCACTTTATCTAAAGTGAATGTGTGTTATTCGTTAATTGATGATAGTATAGATAGTGTCATTTTATTTCATTACCTACAAAACGTGTCGTGAGCATTTAACGTTGATAATGTTATTTCTGCATTTGAAAAACTAATTAATTCCGACTATTACGTAGAAAATGAGGAAGACTTACAAACAGTTGTTGATTATTTTAAAGATACATGGATAGGGGGCTAACACGTGGTGGTAGATGAAGAGCTCTTATTTTTCCAATTAAAGTATGGAATATGCTGATGCTATAATGCAAGGTTCTCCCAGGACAAATAATGCAGTAGAGAGATGGCATAGAGCATTTAATTCTACACTGGGAGCTAACCATATAACAGTGTGTAAATTCATAAACATGTTGAAGAGAGAACAAGGTCTACAGGAAGCAAAAATCAAACAACAAATAGCTGGAGTGCCTCAACAGAAAAAAAAGGCGTAAATATAAAGATTTGGATGAGCGGTTAGTTACTGTTGTAAAAGGTTATAGTAACACTAATAAAAATAAATATTTAAAATCTATAGCACATAACTTAATATTATAATACATGTTTTATTTTGTATAATTTTTGACTAACCATTTCAATATTTTTGTATTCTATAATTTTTTTGATAAACCATACCATTTTTAATATATTTTTAATAACTTGTATTTTAATAAATATATAACCTTTGACGAAAACCGTACCATTTTTAATATTTTTTTTTTTAATTACTTGTATAGTACAAAATGTATTAGCATGTATGTAACATGTATAAAAAAGTTTAAATTTTGAATTAATATTTACAGGAGATATTATATCATGGAATATTTTTGCGGGGATATTTTGACGAGGATATTTTGTCGTGGAACCCATTACTTTAGTATTCGCACGGTACGAAAATTATTTTATAGCAAAATTACCATTAAAATATAATTAATAGGTCCAACTTATTCATAGCTGTATTTGAGATTAAAAACATGAATTATTTTTGACTCATAATTCATAAAACTAAAAGTTTTTTCCAGTTATGTGAACTAAGGACTAAACTACGGTAATTTTAGAACTTACCTCATTGTAATAAAAACTTAAATAGACAGTTTATGTATTGCAGACTAAAACCACATTCTGTTACCTAATACCTTGTATATATTATTTAATCAATGATATAACTCGTAACTGTACTATGTTTTACTAGTTATATGGTTCACAAGCAATTTATTAACATTGAGATTAAAAATATGGCAGATACGTTATACTATGATAATATTGTTTTATAGATGATGCATACCTATAAATTGTCATATATTTGTTAGCTCGTGTATGAGGTAGATACTCGTATAAATAAAATATAATTGATTTATAACCACAGAATATGATTATTTTTGTTTTCAATAAAATATAATAATTGATTATGAGATAAAAAATTATTTTTCAACTTTTCAATTAATTTGTGAACAATTATGTATATATTTTTCACGCACACGTGCAAGTGATACTGCTTATGAATTAATAGATGTTATAATTTATTTTTATCCGCTTATTACATATATGTATACGTTTTACCAATGCACTTATATACATATATTGTAGAGTATAAAATGTTTACAGTAGGTAATTTTTTTCCACTTCCCGTCATTGTTTTCCGAGTGTTACGTCGCACGTGCTATGAAACAAAACAAAATAAAAAAAAAAATAAACGATAATAGTATAAATGACAGTATTAATGGGGCACACGCACAAGACAATAACTTCGGGACACGAGCTAATTGTTTAATACGCGTTCATTAAGAAAAAAACACTAATTGACTTAAAAGATTTTTAAAAAAATTATAATAATAACAAAACGGATTGGCGATAACCGGTTTGCTCGTGTAGGTCACACGATCGTATGAGGTGTCCTGGAAAAAAATGTAAAAAAGGGTTGCCGGCGAGTGTCCGAAAAGGGTCGACCGAAGCGGGAAAGGGTCATCATTGTCGATATATACAGGCATATATTATACATTAGGGTGTCCGTGGGAAATCGTCCCATTGTCCCGTAGTGGACACCCGGGCGTGATTATAATATGTGCGCGCGTGTGTATCGCAATGTCTACGATGTGTCCTCTTCGAAATAATAAAAAAATCATAATATAATATCTGATTGGGAATAATAATAATATTGTAAGAGGTGTCCCGGTGTGGGAACGTCAACGAGAACCGGTGTGATGGGAAACTCACGATATATCGGTTCCTATTTCAGACAATAGCTAGATGATCGTTTTCGTTTCGGAATATCCGGTTTTCAAATGTCCGGTAAAGGGTTATTATATTCAATAGTATGTCTATTCCGTTTCGGAATAATTCCTATACTGTATTACAACATATGTATAGGTGCTTGTTGGTCAATATCATAATATTATGCATCGTGCGATTATCCAAACTGCATGTGTTTTTCTTTTTTAATACTTAACGTATATTACCGACGATTTATGTCAGAACGTTATATCCGCACAACGGTTAAATTTTCTCACGGGAGACGTAATCCATGCCATAAACATATTATAAATTTAACTAAAAAGTTGTTTTTTTTTTCGTAAAATGTATAGTTATCTACAAATATGAAATGTTTTATTAAATTACCTTGTATATTATAAATAACTATTGTTATAATAAGCAATTTATATTTTATAGTACACACTGACTGTTTCAAATAATAATTGGTTATCACATACAAAAAAGAATTCCATTAACCGCGGATTTTTCACTAATTTAAACGTTAAATAATTTTAAGTAGTTTAAGTCGTTTGAAATTCGATCATTATGCATTTAAATTCTCAGAAAGGTTTCCTACTAAAGAATATGAAATTATAAATATATTTAAGCAATCTTTTAAAATGACCATGTAAAAAATAAAAAATTAATTTTATCAAAATGTTGTTTTGTGTACTGACTAAAAATTATCTTTTTATTAAATATTAATCTGTAAATAAACAACAAGAATTCTAATTGAGACTTAAAGATTTTCTAAAAAGTCCATGTTTCAAATCAAAAGTAGCTAGGTTAATACCTATAGTACTACCTAGTAGTAGCTACCTATACTACTTATAGTAATAAGTTATTTAAAAAAATAAAGTTACATTTATAACTTGAAATTATTAAAATAATATTATTACAACAATTTTAAATCCTACGCAAACATAATATATTATTATTATTTATTATTATTTATTTTTTTTTTTTTTGGCTTAAAACAAACTATTCAGGTCCTTTGCCACAACCACCACTTCCTCCATCTGTGTTTATCCGTGACTAGCTCTTCATCGTTCAGGATTCCCAGCATATCCAGGTTGCTATGGACCCTGTCCATCCATCTTTGACTTAGATGGCCGAACGATCTTTTACTCTTCGACTTCCAGCTGGCGACTTAACCGATGTGTTATTAAAATGTATTTACTACATTAAATCTGCTGTCCATCATCGAAACGCGCGTCCATAATAATATTAACGTGCAACCAATATTATGGACAACAAAGTGATACCTTATGTAATATATATTATATAACTTTAATAATCTAGAGTATTTAATAAACGTATGTTCTTAATATTATCAGCGACGACTATTGCCGTAGGTATAATATAATGTATGTAAATTGCAATACGCAGTATATAATACATATTATATTATATTAAATTATTATTAATAATAGACATACACGCGATGAAATGCTTACACCGCAGTCTGCAGTAGATTCGTTTGCATGTGAGATTATACGACGTATAGCCACAATTGAAACAGATTATGAGAGCGCTTCAAGGATGCAGAGATAATCAGTTTTTGTAATTAAATTTACCACAGGATAATGGATATAATATCGTCATATAATCGTCAATAATTACATGGGATAGGTAAGTATAGCAGTATTATTTAAGTTATTTAACCTATTAACTTTATGTATGTGTATATAAAAATTAAAATATAATATGATAATCAATAATAACGTCTTTACACGGAATAATAATAATAATTACAAATCACCATTTGACTGTTAAACATTTTATTTCTCGTACTAACACCTATGTATTTTAACTCATTTAATATAAAAATACCAAATAGCAAACATATATGAGCATACTTAGATTTTATCAAAGATAAGTGCTGTACACTAATTAGTAATTAACCTATAATATTTACATTATTACGGCTTTTAAATTAAATACCACTCGTACAAACCAACATATTTGACTTAACACGAGAAGTAACGGTTTCGTATTTTTAAAGTTTATGCCCTTAAAACTTAACTTTAAAAACTCATATTAGCGTCAAGACATAAGCGGTAATGAATATTATAAAATAAAATAAATATAATCAAAAACCCCTTTATTAATAAATAAAATAAACGTGATATTAAAAACACATATACCGTTACTACACAAACATCACTTCTGCCGATACATCACGGCTCCTATTTCATCATGACGGCATGTTTATGTCGATTCAATAATGTCCTATTAAATATAATATGCGTTTCTACATTTCGCAGATCCACAATATGCACGTATGATACGCACCCAATTGTCACCAAAATTAAAAATATTTGTTTATAATGATTAATATTTCTCAATGGACATAAACCAAATCATCGTTTTCGAGTTGCAAAAACTAAATCTGTGTGAAAACTAAAAAGTTAGTTTTGTGCATAAACATTAAACAGGTTTACATCAAATATTAAAGACAACGTCAAACGAAAACCAATTACACCGTAATATTCAAAGTATAATGTACACTATGCAAGATTTATGGACACATATAGATAAACATAAAATAGAATAAAATACAATTTTAATTTTTACAGTAAACCATAATCTAATGCAAGATATCTATTTAAAATCTGTTTAAGTAATGTAAATATTATTAATGTTGTCGACATACCACTATTTAAATGTGAAAGTTTTTTTTTTTTTTTTTAATAGGTTGTTCATTTTTTTTTTTTAGAAATAAAAATATTTATGGAGTTTTCACTTTTCCCAAATTATAACATAATATGTGTTGTATGTAAGATCTGATATAAAAAGCGGAACAATCCTACTAAAGATGATATTGACAGCGAGTTTTTTAATTTATATTTAGCAACCCGCTTAACTAGTTTTACTAACTCTCTTCGTCCGTTTCTGCAATACCACTCAATACTGCAACTAATAAAAAACATATATCTACGATAAAATTTCCTTTCGTATCAATATATGAGATTGAAATTGAGTTCGTTAAATATATATTTTAAACACGCGTATTTTTACAATATTATATTTATCACTCATGTAGTCGCTATATTGGTACAATACTACAATAGTTTATTATTAAATATGCGCACTGCGAAAATTTTATCATTATTGACAAACTTCTGCGACAAACTTAATTACTCATTCTTTGATGGTAAATTTGCTTCTGAAATATTTTTTCATCGCCTGTTGCTTGTATATAATATTAATATAGGTACACTTATGTACTAGTAATATCATTATTGTTTAAATGTAGAGTCAACTAACCATTATTATAGATTATTGGGTGAATTTAAACGTAACGTCTTTATAACTAAAAATTATGGTTACTGATTAGCTTATGATATCTAAATAAAAACATATATAATAAACTGTACAATATAATAGGATATTCTATAGCTACAAGTAATGTACGTTGTAAGGGTATAAAACTATAAATTGAAATTTGAAAATTATCCATCGTCAAAATAATTTAGTACATAATTGTGGATTGTCTTAAATACTCTGAATATTTACAAAATGGAAAGTATCCTTGGAAAAAAAACATTATCAATAGCGACAATAACAGAGATATAAATAAAATTATAAAAATGACTTAGTATTAGGTATATTATTTTACATTTTCAGACAATTTTCTAGGTTAAATAATCATTATTACAAGTTTTGCAACACATATAAACAGCTACACTCAAATTTTTACAATATACATAAATTACTTTACACCTATACTTTGTATTTGTCAATTTGTTTTACGTTTTGTTTAACATATGGAGTATAATATTTTGTATTATTGGCCAGTATTAATCATTTCTCTTAAAAGTTTAAAAATATTATAAATTTTGCACTATTAATAAATTATAAATTTGATCGATATTAAGTGAGTGCATATTGTAAATATTTTATTATTATATTTTCACCACTCCCTACACTAAAAGTTTGACTAATGCATAATAACAAATTTTGGTGATAGGTGATTTTTTTTAAAACCTACATTACACCAACTTAGAAAGTTTTGTTTGTATTATATAAAAGGAAACCTTAAAAAAAAATAATCAACTTATAATATATATATATATACGTAACCTCAACAATATACATATTAACTATTGACGTATTATACTAATTTAGTACATAAATTATTAATTAAATACATAAAATAATCTCTTAAAATATATGAAAATAAGCAAACTAAAATTTAATTTTAGAACTTGTTAATTTTTGACTCAAATTTGTAGCTGAACCAAAAACTTTTTGATTTATTCATTAAACATAGAAATGCATGCACTTTCGGGCCTTACTTATGAATTTGCTATAGTATTTAATATTAAATACTAAAATACTATTATATTTTTTTGTATCTTGTATTTTTTTTTTTTTTTTGCATTTAGATATAAATGAAACTATAGGTATTTTCTTTTTGAAATTTAACAAAAAAACTAGTTATTTATTCAAATCGGTTTTTAATTTGTCTCGTGTTTTTTCATTAGTTGATTGACGAAATTGCAAAATAAATAACAATGAATTTAAAATCATTTATAGTAATTTATATTTTATAGTAAAAAATATTTTTAATAAACTAATAAACTAATGACATATAGCCATTTTTCAATTTTTGTCGGACTTTATAAATTATTTAAAATTTATACTTTTGTTTAAACGGGTTAAGTTTTTTCCTCTGAGCCTCCCTTTCATCACGCCATACAAAATCTACACCAGTATATATTCATGCAAAACAAATATTACTTAATGTTGATAATAATAAATTTCAACTGAAAAAAATGAGCGGGAAATTTGATTTTTCCTTCAAGCTCCAACATATTAATAATATTATTATAATAAATGCGATTGTGGACATTGCATAATATTTCTAAACTGCGTTAATTTAAATGGTCGTGATCGTCGGTTGATTTTCCGGCAGAGCACGCGTCCCGAAACTAGTTTGATACATCTTCGCCGCACAAGCTGTCTTAGACTATACACTTATACTATAGGTATGTACTAGAGGTAAGTACTATGTAATTAAAATACCTGTGGTTGGATTTCGCGATATGTATACCACGCACACAGAAGTGTAAAGTAATATTATTTTAAAGTACTACCTCCCATTTATCGAATTACGACCACTGCAGCTGCGTATGTCAAACAACTAATTATTATACGCCTATATCACTCATGTGCGTCATCCGATGAAGCAGACAATTAAAGGGCACTGAAACCCGTTTTAATAAGTATGCATGCGTCACATTATTAACATATACATATAAATAAATAAATGAATATGTATCACATTAATAATTTGTATTATTATTGTTTTATTTTTATTGCACCTGACTTTTGTTCAATTTAGTTTCGTTTACTCACCACGTCTGACGTACCTACCTGATGACCGGGTGTCTGTCTGCCACTGTGCTCGTCCGCAACCATGGCTAGACCGGTTGCACTTTGTCACGGACCTCGCCGGAAACAGTGACCGCAATTTTTACAGGTAACACTAATAATAATAGATACAATCATAGGGACCTATTACCTACCTATTAATAGTATTAATGCGCAATACACTTCTTACTGTTTACCGTATAACAATACATTACATGTTACTATTCTCACCTGTCTTCCCGCCCAAGTGCTGAGTGATGACAATATTATTAAAAACATTTGGTGATAGCATTATTACATTATTTGCATTATAATATAACTCTAATATAAATGCATGAACATGAATATATTATAATTATTAGATTTATTTTATTAATGTATTTATATAACTCATAAGTGTATATTATGTAAATATTTTAATTTTTCAATTTTAATGTTTTTGAACCTCAGTCGCTCTTAAAGCAGACTTCGTTATTGAACTTGCTTTACCTCGTGCAGTCAAAATAATAATTATTACTATAAATTATAATCATAATACAAAATTTTTTTTTGTAAATACATACTTAATTAAGACTTTGTTTTCATAATTTTTTTCAGACTATCTATGTAGAATGTAGATATAATAAATATAATAAGAAACAATAACGTAATTAAACTTTCATCAATAGCCTTATAATTTAAAATAATTTATGTCTTATAATATTTAGCTAAAATTTAAAGTTTAAACAAGACATTTTGAAACCAAAAACTTTTATAAATATAATTAAAATTTAAATAGTTACGCAACAGTATATTATAACTAAATATCTGCAGAATTATATGCACTAAAACAGTGTAAAATAATCGTTTGCAAATTATGTAATTATGCACAAGAAAAATAGAAAAATAAACTCCAATAAGCACAAAAGCTTTCAGTGTATACACACATTTTAATATCTGATATAAATTAAAA
Source organism: Melanaphis sacchari (assembly GCF_002803265.2). Lineage (NCBI taxonomy): Eukaryota > Metazoa > Arthropoda > Insecta > Hemiptera > Aphididae > Melanaphis > Melanaphis sacchari. The sequence goes on from NW_020271344.1 coordinate 879,765, forward strand.
AATAACAAACAAGGCAAAAAAATTAAGCTAGGTGCATCCTGCAAAGATTCATCAAAAACCATGGTAGCAACCATGAAATTATTTCTTTTCTATATTTTTTTTTTTCGTTTAATACAAAAAATTGTTTTAAGAGTTAAATATCTACTTTTATTATAGCATAGTAAAAAATTCTGCAAAGTAAATAAAGTCGTATCAAAAAAATATTTAAATATTTTTCTATTATTACTTTTTTTTTCCGTTGTAATTTCACATTAACTGTTAATTAATATGTTTCTAGTTTTTATTTTAAAGAAAATAAGAGGTATTAGTAAAACATTAGTTTATTTATTTAAGTTTTTAAAATATGTAAATTATATGTATTAGTAACAAAATATTCCTTAATACTTCAAATTTGCATCAATATGCTTAAATTATAATCTATATCATTTAAGTAATTTCACTAACATTAAAATTTTTAAATATTTATTAAAATCCTATAACTATAAATGCATTAGAATATATAAAAATGCAATAAGTATTAATTTTTGTCATTGATAAAAAAAAAAAATTAACGAGTTCAATATTTCATAAGAAGGCGGAAATTGCTAAAACTGACACTCTAAAATGTATATTATTTTAATTTAATATGTTATTTCCTATTTACAAATGAATAAAAATTAAAATATCTCTGAGGTGAAATGAACATATTCCGAAATATGTAAGTTATGAAGTTATGTACACTTATATAGGTATACTCAGTGTTCGGGACGCTACTACTTTTTTGTAACACACATAGCCCCCTCCTAACGTTACAACAGGTAGTCGGAAAAAATGACCACGGAAAAAATTTATGAAAAAAACTCATTTACCTAATTTAAATTATTTTCAGAGAATTTTTTCCGTGAGTTTTTCTTTTCTTTTTTTTTTTGGGGGGGGGGGGATTCACTATAGCCATACTTCTAAAAAAAGTAGCTCGTTATTGTTACTGCTACTTATTTTAAATGTACCGCACTACTTTTATATAAATACTCCAGATGTTAATAAAATAATGGGAACATATTTGATATTTATGTACAGTAATAAATAATAAAAATTAACAACTATTATATTTTCTATTATTATTTATCATACACATCAATATATTGATCAAATATATATATATCAATTTATTATGTGAGTTAATCTCTATGCGTTTCGAAGTTTTATCTGAGATTAGACTCTAGATCATTACATAGTATCAAAAATCATAGGTATAACATCTTAAAGAAAACATAAAATGTATTCTTTTTTTCCTTTTGTCGAATCAGAAGATTATAACTCTTAAATACGAATGGAATTTTAACGAGAGGCTATATGAACCGAATTACAAAATCGACATTCGTTCGGACAAAAAAAACGTTGGTCGACCCAAATAATTGTATTGATATATATATTTTATTCATGAGATGCCGTCTCAGATTCAAGAATAGACGTGGAAATCTCTACAGTTGGTCGTTAATTAACCGAATTCTCGATCATTGGTTGACATCTCTTCAGCTGAGTCCGTTAGACAAAATACCGGTATTTTATTTTGATAGCTATTTTTTTATTTTTATTTTGTTCTCAGTATTTTCTTTGCAGTGAAGGTGAATAAAGAAAACAAGAGACAATGCTAATATTACACTGAAATGAAATAAATATACAAATCGCCGTTAAAAAATACACTATATATCCGTATAATATATAACATAATGGACGTGTGTTGCGAAACACAGTGCTGTTGATGCTAGCTGCTGTACGTTTTGACACGGGCCTTCGACTACGGCATCTATAACGTTTTCCTTTCAAAACTTTCACAACCCGAAAACGAGTTTTATGTGCCACCCGATGTATGCCGTAAATGGCGCACAGAAAGAGATGAAAAATAAAAGAAGAAAAAACGGAGAACAAATAAAAATCGTCCGTCAATCCCTGAAGGGATTTACATTTTATATACACAGTGGAAGGGGTAATATGTGTGTATTTTAGAAAATGGACGACAGAATAATAATATGTATAATGTATATTTGTAGATACCTATGTAGACACAATCGAGCGTAAAAAATTATTGAAAAAAATAAACCGGCTTTCGAGAACATCCCCTCAGATAGACACCATTGTGTATGCCACCCCTATATATCATAATAAAATATTATATAATATGTATCGCGAGCATTACCATTTTCGAAGACGGACCACCGCGTGCCGATGGCTAAATCACTATGTCCTCATATTATATATACCTACCTACGTCATATATGCATAATGCATATACATTATATATCGTTATGATTTTAGTGCGTGCGTATACAAGACACAAGTCCCTATCGTTATTGCACAGTTTTTCTCACGATTATATTATATACTATTATCGTCGTGTCCGGCTAACCCTTTTTTTTTGCTCTTTTCGTTGCAGCTGGTGTCTGTTGGTCAGCCACGAAGATGAATCACGAACACGCATATATGTACATGTAAATATTATTTGACATTTGTATAACTATATATTATAACAATGATGAATAATATGTGTATGTGAGTGTGTAATGCATATATTATTTTATATATAGTATCGAAATGTCTCGATACTGGTTTTGGTCACCTGGAACACACACACACACACTAACATAATATATATGTATATATATATATTATATTATATAAAGTAAAGGAATAATAATAATAAAAATAATCGTTATTCTTTTTACGCGCATCATAACGGTCTATGAGGACATTGTGGACATTTTAGTAACTCCTCCGTGTTATCAACAACAACAAACGGCTAATAATCTTTTCTTTATATAACTATTCGTATAAACATAAAACTTATTACCTACGGTTATTTCCAACGGACGCGATTAAGTGCGCCCACTAATCTATATACTACAGTATTCCTACTGGTCAACGAGCAATTTAAATAAAAAGTTGTCTATACTAATACCTATATTATATTTTGATGTAACATACGTGCGTTTTGATTCGTTTATAACTTACATGGAATAAAATATTATATGTATATTATTGAAATTAAGTACATATGATTTGGTCTTACAAACTTTTTAAATCAGTCGTCGTTTTTACTTCATTAAATATTTATATAGAATCTACAGTATATTTATTGATATATTTGAGCATTTAAGAATATAATTTATATTCGTTCTGAATATACATTAATAATATAAAATATTGTTCATTCTAAATTATTTACATTTTATTTTTGTATATGATGCATGGCACAACATTCAGGTTACAATATTCACAATATTTATAATTATAAATATTATATATATTACCAAAAATCATGCGTTTAATCAGTATATGTTTACCTATATTATATTTCAAAGTAACATACAATATAGCATCAACTTATACTAATGTATATTTTTCCCAATTTTTTAATAAAAAAAAATACATACATACCTTTGGAGAACAGTAAATTTATTATATATATTATTACAAATTTAAAAAAATCTTAGGAGCAAAAATCATAACAAATAGTCTTAGTGGCTTAGCCCCCTCCCTAAATTTTACTACTGCAGATAAATGCTTTTTTGTGATAAATATATAATTTAAACGTGAAAACTTTTAGTAACTTGTCAGTTTATAGACATAAATATAAAAAACATAATTCTAAATATGTTGATGTGAAATTGTATGTAAAAATATGCTTGAACTTTCATATCTTAAGCCGGCTACTGTGTATAAGTTATAATCTGTTATAACACATGTTATTTAATAGCTTAAGTATAAATGTACTCAACCACTTAAACATTAAAGTGAAACTCTGCGAAGAAAAATATATTGAATTTAATGAATAGGTGTGTTCAAGCAAGTTGATTTTAATTATATCATGATATTCCAAAATAATAAGATACAGTAATAATTTTGTGAGGCTCAAAAATATATTAGAAAAATAATAATGCATAATACGAGTATATACCTATACATTTTTTTTCTTGATTGGAGTTGTACCGTTATTTATATACCCAATTATAAAAAACAAAAACCCGCTTTACGTATAAAATAAATATATTTAATATTATAGTGTGCAATTATTATGATATTTTATTTACAATATAAAAATCGGTATTTTGTTTTCTCATAAAAAAAACAAAGCTAATATATATAAAAGAAATTTTCATAAATTGCATAACTCCAATATGATAGAATATAATAGTACTTTTCATTTTTCATGATATGATCACACTTTATAGTTAATGTATGATAGCAATTGTGTTAGACTTTATGATACAAATATCATAACATTGATATAAGTAATACATGTATCTTAAAAAATATTATGACATATTTATTTATAATTATGCTCAATTTAACAAGTGTATTGATTTATAAATGTCATATTTAATACGTACTTCCTATTGAAGCTCATCAAAATATATTGCAAATATTAATTTTTAGAATTGATTCTCATGTATATGTTATTTTATCGATGGCAATACTTATGCTATAAATCGGTATTAATGATAAATATTTGCAATTTAATAACCTCCGTATTAATTTTAGAATCTGATGGAAAATTTCAAAAATTTTAAATTTGCATAAAATTTCTTAATCATTTAACATTTTAAGATTCTTAAGAACATTAGTTTGATTTTACATATAAAATATTTTACTATTTAAAGTAGTTCATAAAAATTATATTTGTTTAAAAAAAAATTATATCATTCAATTCACTCAATGTAATTTACTCCAACACATATAACGTAAACACATATTTATCATTGTTTCAATAAAATATAAATTGCTAATTTATTACTAACTACGTACGATTACTCATATAATGTTGATGATGTGATAATTTTCACGATAATAAATAATTAAACTACATTTAATTCTTATTGTAATCATAAAAAGTATATAACTAATTTCAATGAATTTTTATTATTATTATTTTTTTTTTTTATTGAATTAAAAATAGTATTAAAAAAATATTTATAAATTATAATCTATGTTACAAAGCATAATAAGCAAATTAGGAAATTAAAAGAATTAACAATAACAACAATGATATTATACACATGAAGAGAGAGGCCGTCCAATAATAAAACCCAACGTTAATTTGTTTTTTTTTGCAAATTATTTATTAACGGTTAGTTAATTGTTAATCATTTAATAAATCTCGACATGATTTTCTTTTAAGACAGCGTTTGAAATATTTTCAACATTATTAAACAATAATTAATGTATTAGTTTAATTATCACACACGCCGTTCATTAAATCAAACGAATCGTAAATCTATAACTTTTTATAATTTTTTGAGTTATTAATATAATATTATGTTTTTCATAATTCAATTAGTACTATATTATAGTAAAACTACAATCGTTAAGATGTCTATAATTGTTTTTGACGTAAAAATTAATGAATAGGTCTTACAAAATAAATTTTATAACTTTTATTAATAATTTACTTTTCGTGCTATATATACTTATATCAGATATAATACCTAACAGATAGTTTACAACTAAAAGGTGGAATGTAGTTAACACCTTGCTATAATATATTCATTATTCATAATTATTAATACCAAAATAAAATAAAACAAGCTTATAAACCTATTACATCATAGTATTCTCGTATTATAATACATACACGCATATAAATATTATATATATATATATATATATAGTTATGCGTAAGAAATGAATAGACATCAATTATTTTTTTTTTACTTTCGAGTATTTCAGTTAGTAAAAATTTAAATCATTCATTTTTATGTATAAAATAAATTGATTGAGGAGAGCACTTAATTATAAATACCTAATTGGGTTTAAAATTATACATTACTACTTTAATTTGTTCTACTCAAAACTGTAAAATGTGTAAAAATATACACAGACATACACGATACACATCAATTGAAAATTCAACTAAAATGGTATTTCTAAGCTAATATTTGTTTAGCAATCAGCGTAACTATATATTTGCAAGGTTCTAGAAACCCATAATGAATATAAAGATTATTAACATTTAACTCTGCTAGGAGTCTTTTTACAAGTCTTATCGTGAGCTTTTTATCATCATATATCTACTCAAACTTACTTATTAAACAAAATTATAGATTGTAAATATTTAATTAACGCATTTTTTATATATTTGTATTTATTCAAATATTCGTACTCCTAATTAATTTAAATATTTTTAAATTAACCTACAGTTATAATTAAAATTTTTTAAATTAATCAGTTATTTATAGTCGAAACTTCATAACTATTCAATACATTTTCTTATTTTATTTATTATATTTATACATAAATCTATCTTTAAATTATTTAAATAAAAAAAAATTAATATAATTTAGTTCTTATCGCAAATTAAAATTATTTATGAACATTAAGTATTGAATGCAATTTAAGTTGGTTTGAACAGAAGAGAAGCACAAAACAGTTGTTCCGATTAAAAACGCCAATATAATATTATATTATGTCCTTGAGACAGTACATTTAATTTTAATTGGAAATAATTAGGTACAATAGAAATACAGAACAGAAAAAAATATTTTTATTTTTAGTTTCTTCAGTGGACTGGATTCCTTAATTTAATAAAAAGACTTAAAACCAGTTTAAAACAATGTTATACAACAGATGAGTTTATCTATTTTTTTTTTATTTTTTTTATATTAAAATAAAAAAAATGCATATCTTATTAAGGTTTGGCCTAAATTTGTATTTTTATTCTTTTTTTTCTTTCACTTAATTTTAAAGTATGAAAGTATTGGTCAAAACCTTGGTTTGTCCATAAAATTTGTGACCAGAGAGGACATTATTTACACACACTGATTTTATTTCATCATTAGTTTTACTGTAAAATAAAAGTCTGAAAAATAATTTAAAACGAACAAATGTAATATACTGGTTTATTAAACTAAATCTAATAAATGTTAAAACTTTGCACCCATTATATTATCTTCAATTATTAAAAAATTATAGTTACTTACTACAGAATATAAGCACTGTATGTATTAGATATAAATAGGAAAGTGTATTTAAAAAATAAATACCAAATGTAATATTGATATTACATTTTCATGCAAATTATTCGGGGACATATATAATAATCGATCCATAGGTTTCTTATGCTGATAATACTTAGAAAGCTTAATAATTATAATAGTACTAAAATACATAGTAGATATGTTATATTCAATACCGAAGTTACTTGATTTTCCATGCACATTTTAATATTACGAGTACCCATGTCATAACTCTATTTCTAACTAACATTTGGGATTGGTGCCCATAATATATTATATTCGTATTATATACTCAGAGCATATATATCTATACAATACTGTATTTGGGTGCTTGGGTGAGGTTCAAGTTACGCATTCTCTCCACTTATAATTATAGAAACAAGTGTAAATATATATATGACTTTGACCATTAAGCATTAAAATAATTATAAAATCGTTAAAAAAAAAAATAAAATAAAATACAAAATCACAATATTGAGCAACCTACGTTCAATAATCAGAAATGTTTACCATAATGATTCCCAAACTAATTGGTTAACGCAACCCCCCCCCCCCCCCCCCCCCCAAAAAAAAAAGAAAGAAAAAGAATAATCGCTCCTCTCTTTAATTAAGTGAAACATTGTTTATTAATATCCCAGTACCTAGTAATACAGTGTAAATAATAACAATATTTACCCTGAATATCTCCTGTTTAGTGCTTATACCTTCCAAGGGAGCCGTGCCTCACGATTTGGAAACTGTCATGAACTGGATTTTTATTTCAACATTTTAACTTAACAATAATTGATCCGTTTATAAAAAATCAAAACAAAATAATAAAGGCTTTCAAGAAAACTGGCAAATAAAATATACTAGTAGGAACACATAATATATGTACGTACCTAAAAGTTAAAAAATGGTTTAATATAAAAATAAAAATGCTGTGAATTAATTTCACCTCTCATTATCAAAGTCACCTTATTCTATACAGCTCAAGATAAATTAAAATTAATTTATTCATCAACGAAAGCGGTAATAATTTTACTGGGCGTTTCTATTGATATATTTATCAAACAAAAAATATATCTTAACACTCAGTGCAAAGTATTTTGTTAACAATAAAATTTCAAGGAATTTCATGATAAAGATTTCTATACTTATTACAATTTTTAATTTATTGTGCTAAAATATACTTAATTGATAAAATGATTTTTTTTTTCAAATTAGCGTTACATTCATAAAGCATTTCATATTATTGAGGTTTAACAATGGTATTTAACTAATTAAATAGATTGAATGTAAGAATGATTATATTTTACTGCAAATAATTTAAACATTTTTACTAGTTGGTGTAATAATAATTGAATGATAGTAAGTATAAATAGTTGTATTACACTATCTTTTTTTTTATGAAAAATACTATTTATTATGACAATAGAAATAAATTAAATAATACACATCTATTTCAAGCATCACTTTTTGAGCCCAAAAAAACACCTCAAATTTCAACTCGGACTTAGACATCTAGACATATAAACTAAACAAAGTTAAAAATTGTATATAACACCTAAATAAAATTGTAAGAATACTAAGTGTATTAACACTATAAAAAAAATTAATAAATGAAAAAAAAAGCATAATTTTCTGAATTAACTATTTGCTTCCATCCGTAATTAATTGCGTATTCTATAATATTTTTATAATTAATATTAATATTTATTTATTTTCATTAAAGATTTAAAGTTCAATATTATTATTTTAATTATGTATAATATGTAATAATAATCAATATATTTTATTAAAAATTGGATCTATTTCCGTATATAAATAAATTACTATTATTATTATAATATGATATATAATTATAAGCATTACTGAAAATAGTTATGTAAGACATACATCACAAAGAATATGGTAGTAACATATTATTAAATGTATAATAATATGTAATCGTGTCACCGCTCGTAATGTTTATAACATGCAATACATACCTCTATTAGATTTATAAAATGGCGCCTGTAAACCACTCCCTCCATATAAACTCATTATTTTAAACCCCTTTCATTCATACATTTTTTATATGTAGTTATTATTCATTACTGTAAAATATCACTTTATTACTCTCAGAAAGTACTTCAATAGTTAGTCTCGATGCTTCTGTACTGGTGTAGTATTTTCATTTGTAATAGGCGTAACGTTTTTTAAATAGGGCTCTCCATAACCGTATTTTTAACTAAAATCGTGTTTAAATCCATATAGCTAAGATAATAGATTGGTGATATACTGATAAATGTATACATATTATTATAGTATTATACTTTTAATTTTATTATAAATCAATATCTCCATCTAGTATCAGTAGTATCTACTATGAATTTTAATATTAATAAAATTTAAGTCCGTACATATTATATACATACATTAATCTAATAATAACCTAAAAATCATATTTAACCATACAGTCTCTGTAGTTTTAAATAGGTAAATAGCTGTGGTAAAATCTAAAAAATTTATCTATATGATGTACCTATAAGGTAATAAATTGTCTACCCTAACTTTTGAGTACCTAATGCAAATATTAATAAAATAAAAATATAATAAAAATATAATAGGTACTTATATATTAAACCGAAAATTAAAACAGATACCTAACACAAGTATATCGTATATATTGTATTTTTCCCCGTCCTGCGAATAAAACATAAATTATCCATTCAATATTAACATGTAGATATATTAATACATTAATAAAATATTATAAAACTAATTGCATATCATATGTTGTCATGAAATTTTTGCACATTTGGAAAATCTGTGTTAACTTATAGAATTTTTAAATTTACTAAAAAGTGATTAATAATTATAATATCTACAATAACCTAAATTTTGTTTTACTTAGTAGCTATTATAATATCATAGTTCCCTATAAAGAATAAATGTTATATTACAATGTTTTTTAAAAAAAAATAATATAAATTAGCGAAAAAACAAGTGATTAAAATAATTTTTTAACTGTTGGTCAAAAAATCTTCAACAATAACTTAACTAAGGTTTGTTATATTAACCAAGACAAATAGTTTTTGTATTATTTTTATGGGACAATCTATTATTACTCCTCCACGGTCAACCACCAATTTTAATATTTTATTTTATCGTAACTGATTTACTGAAAAATCTCACAAATTATGGTAAGCACTCTACAACATACGTCGTTAACTATTAAGAAGGCTTTACAATTTACATGCTAGCGTGTACGTACTTTCAGTAAATAACAGCCCCCCAAACGTTTCATAATAGTTAAATTGTAACTATTACGGTTATATTGTTTATACCATGTACCTGAAAAATGTGTTTAAAAAGTTCAAAAATATGGGAACATAATTAATCGTGTATAATCTCTCTGGTATACTAAAAGTGTACCATGTTTACCAACCAATCACAGCAAAGGATTTTTATGCACGTGCTAGTGTATGTGAAATTTATGAGTACTTACTTCCTAACTGGCAAAATTATTAAATAACAAAAAGTGATTATAAAAATCAATGAACATTATTGTCTATTATTTAAGTAATCAACTTGATTATTTTACCATTTATCAAAATATTAAGCAATAACGTTTTTTTACTGAAATTTTTAGCTTAATTCCGAGACATTTAGCAGTTTCAAAATACTTTATCAAGACATCTGGATGGTGTATTTGAAACCAGCACAGTTCTGGCTAAACCGGGAAATATATAGTAATTTTATCTTAGCTATATAATTAATAAAACCATGGTCTTACCAATACATGTATCTAAATATTTTCTTACTAATGTTTAATACATTTGTACCTAAATATTATACATTATTATTTAAGTAAATTTTATGTTAAAATAGGTTTAGCATGTTTTTGGTATTTATATGTATATTTCTCTCCATAAACTATAAATTAATCGAGTTTACGATGCTATGTTTTTTTTATTCTCAATACGTTATATTATATTTATATAACGTCACATTGACGTCATACACTCGCACAACTAACTTTACTATGCTGACATAATATTATTATGAATTCACCTATAGGCTATAGTGCTGCTGTATCTTCATGTAAAATGTGAAGACCAAAACCTGAATTTAATAAAAATTAGTAATAACTGTTTAGAAACCTTATTGATAAAAACGCGATGATGACGTGCAGCATACATTAAAATAAAAAATACTATGTAAAAAAAATCTTTAAAATATAAAATAGTCTGGAAACACGCGATGGAGCCGGTGTCGGACCATACCACACACACACACGAGCGCGCGTAATTTATAAGTACTAAAAGTACTATAAGTAGACATATATTATTTGTATAACATATAATATGTGTAATGAAATGATTTTATTGATTTTTCGTAAAAAATATATGTATATAATTAATCCTTTGAACACTTATATGTAAAACACGTTTTACATATGTAGGTAAGTCACTATATGCTGCAAGTGACTATTTGTGAATTTTTACACACTGTAATTTTAATATGTTCTATACATTTTATATATATAACATATAACATAATATAACAATTTAGATACATGTACGTATATATTATTGTAAATACGTATTCCATCAAGAATTGAACTAATCACGATAAATCAATTTCTACTACGTGTTTATTGTAATTACTTCGTTTGTGTTGTATTGTTACGTATATATATAATATAATTTATACATAATGTGATATATATATTATAATATAATATAAGAATAGATTTATAGTCTGCAATGCATATAGATAATAAAAAATAGAGACGTCGCGAATCGATAAATTTAAACTTAGACAATATAGTTATTTGAGTAATTTTATAATTGTATGTTAATGTTTTGTTATTCTTCAAAAATTGCGCGAAAATTTAATTTTTATGTTGTACCCAATTTCACTTTTGCTTTATAATAATAAACAAAAATTCGTAATACGTCATGAATTATCTTAGATTTTTATTCTGTTTATTATTATTTTTGTTAGTTATTAATTTATAACAAATATTTTGTGTGAAATGTGAATGAACATGTCAGAAATACGACATATAAAGTTTACGATAATCCATATCAAGGCTAGAGTAATAAGACATTATATTTTATTGCATATACCTACTCTTCAGGCTATTTTTATATAATAATATTATAAATTCGTTTTAGCCGACAAAAATATATTAATGTCGAGTAATGCTTTATAAAAGGATTGCGCCATCACGCCAAAGTCAGTCTCGTAATATTATGCATCATTCTTAATTTATTTGCTCGACGCATCAATTTAAAAAACTATAAATAATCGATTTTTTTTTTTTAATAAGTATTTTTTTTTTTTTTTATTGCTTAATACAGGCTATTAAGGCTTCTTGCCACAACAATCACTTCTTCCCACCGTTCTCTATTTTTACTCCAATCAAACTCAGATCCTGTCTTGATGTACGCGGTTACGCTATCATTGCCTCCGTCATCCCAAGGGTTTTTTCTTAATTTTAATCACTAATTGTTTTTTTTTTTTTTTCATTTAGATCCCTTAAGTCTCCTAACATTTTTAAGCATACAGCATCTCGTTCTTCTAGAGCTTTCTAACAGTCATCATCAAACCTTTATTCTTTTAATTCTTATTTTATTTGTTTTCCAATTCTTTCTTTGCTGTGTATTTTAATGCTTTCTCTAAGTTTGTACAAACATTTTCAACATTATCTTCCTTGTCTTTGTGTTGTTATACAAAATTTTCTTTATATTTCTTGGATTTTTCTGTGTTTTCTAATTATTTTATATTAAACTATGAACATTTAAAAAAATTGTCCTTATTTTTTTTTAACTGGTAGTCTTATTTATATCTTGGCATTCACTAAAAAGTGATCATAATTGTCACTTACTTCTCTGTGACTTTTTACATTCGTTATATATTTTATTTTATAATCAATCAGCGCATGGTAAATTTGATTTTTGATCATTCCATTAAGGGATACCCAAGTCACCTTGAGTTTATTTTTAAGGGGTAGATAATATATGCATATTATACATTTTAAACTTATTACCTACTTAAATTGTTTTATATTTATAAAAATGTTTATAAATTACCATTAGAAATAATAATTGTGTTTCTTACATTATTATTAAAATTTATATTATTTTATATTTATATTTTAATTATTATAAATATGTCAAATTCATAGTATTCTCTTATTGTAAAATTAAATACTTAGTGTTTGTGAAATTGAACTTAATAAACACAAGCAAGTATAACAAATGAACAAGAATCAACGTCTACTTAATTTCGTGCCGATCAATTTTAGAACGACTGGACTAGTGACTCAGAGCTTATAATCGTGAATAATTACTAAGAAATTAAAAAAAAAAAATAAAAATAAAATGATTAAAGTGAAACTTTAATAGTTGATTGATACATTTGTTAAAATCACGATTCTTTCAATTCGTGTACGTATCCTTTACTTATTTTTAAAAGTATGTAAAATATTTCTCATACATAAATTGCAGAAAAAATGAAAATAAACCAACGTACAAACACAGACATACTATTAATTTTATGTTTAGTAATTTTACTCGAATAGTAAAATTAACAACACACATTTTGTACTGCTGAACAAAAATTATCTATATTGTGCGTATGTCGGAGAAATTGAATTTATATATTTTTAAATAAATATGCTGATTGTTGATTGTTGACATCATTTACCGAACCAATATTAAAAAATAACAGTTAACAGTTAGATTCTCTTATAATTTATTAATAATTTATATTGTATTACTATCAACTTTTTGTATTATGTGACAAAATAATATTGACAAGTAACTACTGAATAGTAAATTATACTTTGCCTTAATAATATATAATATCATTAAATATTGAGGCTCTCTTGTAAAATATAATATCTATCCTGTATTTCCGTAACTTGTAAGTACTATCAATGTATATCAAATGTTCTATGTTAATATTATAATTTATTGATTTATTTTTATCTATGATTGATTAACAAACAAAATAAGAATACAAATTAAAAATATCCAAGTACTATTGACTGCATCTTTACATTAGAGCATGATAATTGTATTATAAAACAAAATATATTTATCAATATTTAGACCGATTATTAATATTTAGTACGTATATGATACAAAAATACATAGATACGACATGTAACCGCACGCTAAAATAGCCACTTATTTTATATATTATACCTATTTATTAATTATCTCATTATGTATTGCAATAATTATATTATTACTAGATATAATATTATATTATAAAGCTTGTAATAGCCACACAGTCAAGATATTTTCATCTATTGCATAGTAATCAATAATTATACCGCAGTGATCAATATAATAATATATACATGATAATTACATGTAAAAAAACAATATACTGTAGTTATAATGTATATTATTACAGTTTATTACATAGAATAGAATACTTGCCTATTACATGATTCACACATACACATACCAATCTATATTAACTTTTCACAGGGGCATAACAACCCGTCATAATAAGTGAACAGAACTGCCAATATTTTGCACAAAAATATAGCTTAATCAGCCATTATATAATATTTTATACTTTACAGATATATTAAATTCATAACATGTTAATTATTAAAAATAATTAATATATATGTTTAATTTTAATTATAAGTATTCGACTATTTTACTGTTATGAAATTAACCTACTAATATGAGAAATATTACCCATATATTATTATCCTAGTTCTGCGATAGCAGTCAACCGGTGCGCACGCGTTTTGTCTGTGTGCCTTCAATGTGTTTACTATTCCCTTACCTACCTCAAATTTCGCGAATTTGCTTACAGGTTGTAATGTTATTCAACTTACTTCTTTTGTTTTTTTTGTTTCTTTTCTTTAAGTTTATCTTATTCACTTGTTTCATTATAAGTATACTACTCAAAATAACTATTTCGCAAACCGTCATAAACGTATACGGGTCATACCGTATACGTTGTTTCTTATTAAGTGCCGCCGCGGCAGCTTTGTGGTTATTGTGATTATTATATATGTTATGGTGAATGATGTAAACGTGGTAAAAGACGTCATTCCCCGGTAAATGACATCATTTACCTAAAAATTGGTAAACGTTGTAAATGCAGACATTCCCCGGTTATTGTCGTCAATCACCAGTTTAATCGGAGAATGATGTTTAATACTTTTATTTCAGTGTGAACGATCAGTGATAAACGTGTAGGTACCGAATAAGCTTCGTTAGTTAAAAATATCATGACGGAAGTAGATAGATAAACGAAAATCCCAACTAGCAATAACGTCGATTCTTTTAGTTTATTAGATAGTATCGACGGGCATATTATAACAAGTTGTATTTGCTACAAATATGTGTTAATATTATTTGTAAAAATGTGTGTACTAGTAAGTTATGGTACTAAAAAATGTGCTTGAAATGCAGCGGAAATGTTGTGTAGTTTAAAATATCATGGTAATTAAATTGTACAAATAAATAATTTGTAATATGCATGTATTTTAAAATTTTTAATTAACCTATTATTTCCTATTATCTCCTTCAAATAAATGCCTAAAATAAAAAATGAAACATCCACCAACACTAAGTCATTATTATAAATAGTACCTATAGTAAAAAAATCAGTGTATTATTTGAGATTTATCATCATTTACCACTAGTTTTGGTAAATGACAACAATGACCGGTGAAAGATGTACATTTGAATTTAAAATCTGGTTTTTTATATCATTTACCTACAAAATCGAATCATTTTGGTAAAAGACGTCATTCACCGGAGAATGACGACATTCACCAATATTCATCTTTCA
The DNA here is from genome assembly GCF_002803265.2 of Melanaphis sacchari. Taxonomy (NCBI): domain Eukaryota; kingdom Metazoa; phylum Arthropoda; class Insecta; order Hemiptera; family Aphididae; genus Melanaphis; species Melanaphis sacchari. The sequence continues at coordinate 895,556 of NW_020271344.1, forward strand.
CCGTAACATATATAAATTAATTAATACGTTATCGCTGTGCAATGCTTCGACGATATCGTAATTAAACTAATCTCAGTTCTATCTAACATTGAAAATAGCAAATCATAATAATAAACATTTTACCTCATCTACAAACGTAAATAAAAATATTGGATCTCATTCGAACAAGAATATAAACAAAACTAACAGCTCTTTTGACGGCGAGTGGAAAACACAGCAAAAACAAAAAAGAATCCATTCGGACTCTTCAATTGCTGATAAACTTACGTCACCCAAAGTCCAGCAAATACGTAAAAAATTATTTTCCTCAACAAATCGATTTGAAGTGCTCTCTCAAAATCCTAATACAGACAAAAACTTGGACCACAATCCTATCGACTTAGATCAGCCGATTATCCTGGATATAATCAAACCACCTCCTCCTATATTCGTCAAAGGAGTTGTAGACTTCCCCGAACTATGCCTGGCTTTAATCGAGCTTATTGATGTTAATAACTTTATTTGAAAGTCCACATCTGACTGTTTAAAAATTCAAACGTCAAAAACTGTTGCATACAGAGCTTTAGTGCACTTTCTCAGAGACGAAAAAGCTAAGTTCCATACGTATCAGCTCAAGGAGGAAAGCCTTTACAAGTCGTTATCCGTAACCTTCATCCAACCACACCATTAAACCTAATAAAAGAAGAGTTAACTGTTCACCTATTCAAGGTAAGACAAGTAACTAATGTTCTCCATAAGGTAACTAAAAACCGCCTTCCCCTTCTTCATTGACTTAGAGCCTACTACTATAGCAAACGAAATCTTCAAACTTACATCACTACTGCACACCAAAATCAAAATAGAAGAACTTTATAAATCCAAAACTATTAGCCAATGCTTCAATTGCCAACAATATGGTCACACTAGAGCATATTGTGACTATAAATCCAGGTGTGCCCACTGTGGTGACGTGCACCAGTCTTTGGATTCTCCAAACTCACGTGATCTTCCTCCAAAATGTGCACATTGTTCAGAAAACCATCCAACCAACTACGTACAAAGGCTGTTCAATTTACAAAGAGCTGCAACGCCGGAAAAGACACAGCCCAACAAGTAATTGTATACACGATAACCTTAAATTTAAACATATAAATGTACAAGATAGCCACCTTCCTGATCATACTTTACCTAGTCAACCACCATCTTTAACAAAAACATATGCTCAAGCTATGCATAATTCGCCCATCAACAATACTATACCAACTTCTCCAGAAAACCAATCCCCTAACATAAATAAAACGTTGTCGACGTTTCTCGATGAATTTAAATCTCTCATACACCCTATGTTATCTCTTCTCACAAAATTAATCTCCAGCTTAATAGATAAAAAAAAATGCCTAATTCTAACAATAAAAATTCTGTCACTGATAACTCGCAATCCTGCAATTTAATGCAAACGGTCTTAAAAATCACGCCCTGGAACTAAAAACTGTTTTAAATAATAAGGGCATTGATATTGCGCTCATAACAGAAACTCACTTCACTAAATATTCTTATATTCGTATCCCAGGTTATATTTTAATCAAAACTAACCACCCAGATAATACCACGCATGGAGGGGTTGCTATATTTGTTAAATCCACACTTGCTTTTCATCCTTTACCAAACTTTTATCAAGATTTCTTCAATCCTGTTCTATCAGTCTTATTGTTAAAAATACTTTATTCATTATTGGAGCAATATGCTCTCCTTCAAAACACAATGTTACTAACACACACTCACGGAGTACTTTAATACAATTAAAAATAACTTTATTATAGGCGACGACTACAATGTCAAACATCAGTCATGGGGTTGCCATGTAAATAATCCACGTGGTCTTACCTTATATAACTTTATAAATACTAAAGGATTTAAAGTTTTAGCTCTACCTGGACCAAAGTATTGGCCATCCTCCTCCTCAAAAAATCCAGATATTTTAGATATCTTCGTGTCCAAAATCCCTAATAATTTATATTGCACCACAAAAAATATCCTTGATTTGAATTCAGATCACTCTTCTGTACTTCTAACCCTTAATACAACTCCAACTAAAAAAGAAACATCACAACTTATTAATAAATTTACAAATCATCATAAATTGCATGACCTTGTAAATACAGAAATTCAATTAAACATTAAACTAAAAACACCCAATAATATAGATTTAGCGGTAAATAGTTTAACTAATATCATTCATAGAGCTGCCTGGTCGGCTACAAACACAAATCTAGCCTCTCCTACCCTAGACTCGCTTCCGGTGTACTTACGTACTAAAATTTCTGAAAAGCGGAGAGCCAGAGCCCTCTATCAGCGTACTCGTCTTCCTTCCCACCGACAAAACTATAACCACTTATCGAATTCCCTGAAAAAGATTCTCGTCAAATTTAAATCTACAACCTTGCAAAACCATCTATCTAATCTTTCTCCAAAGAAAGGTAGCCTTACTATAATATAAGTGACGATGCTCATTTGAATTCGGTTGAAGGGTTTCTAAATTCTTCACTTCCCGTATCTTTCCCAATCAATCCATTCACACCAAACGATATTAAATATGCCATTCAAAAAAGCTCTCTGAATAAATCATCTGGCTTCGATCTCATAACTGCTGAAGTTGCCAGAAGTCTCCCAAAAAGAGCCATCATTCATATCTCACAAATTTACAATGCAGTTCTTAGACTTTCGTATTTTCCACTACTCTGGAAATTTTCAACAATAATATTAATCCCTAAACCAAATAAACCTCCTGATCTACCTTCATCCTATCGTTCAATTAGTCTCTTGCCATTCTTTGCTAAAATACTAGAAAAGTTAATTCTAAAACGTATTCTACCCATTATTATTGAAAATAACGTACTGCCAGATACTCAATTCGGGTTTCGTGCATTCTATTCGACTATACATCAAGTGCACAGATTAGTTGATGCTATTTCCTATACGCTGAAACAAAAATCATATTGTACGTGTGTATTTTTAGATATCTCTCAAGCTTTCGACAGAGTTTAGCATGATGACCTACTGTATAAGTTTAAAAGATTCCTTCCACCTCCTTACTATCTAATTATAAAATCATATTTCACAGAACGTCGTTTTCAAATTCATTACGGTTCTGCTTTCTCCGACATAGCAGTTATAAACGCAGGTGTTCCTCAAGGCGGCATATTATCCCCTATTATTTATAACATTTATGTTGCAGACCAACCAACAGCTCCCTATATGTCAGTAGCCGACTATACAGATGACAAAGCGATCATTTCCATCAACAACGATCCCCTCACTGCCTCCTCAAATCTACAAAATCATCTTGCCTACATGGAAAACTGGTTTACCTTATGGCGTTTCAAAGTTAATCATAGCAAATCTATCCATACTACCTTCATCCTCAGACAGGCTCCGTGTCCAAATGTATCTCTATATGGTACACTCATTCCTACCTCTTCTACTGTTGAATATCTTGGTCTAACACTTGATCAAAGACTTACTTGGGCCCACCATATAAGAACCAAAATACTAGCACTAAACAGTGGCGTGTTGACCGTGATTTTGAAGGGCAGATGCCCGATCATTTTTAAGGGGTGGGTGCTGGGTTGGTGGGTACTGGATTTAGTAAGAAATATTATTATACAAGACTACCTGACTACATCATCTGAATTAATTTGTTATTTAATAAGAATAATAACTTCAATAGTTATAATTATGCTAAGAAAAGCTATCTAATAGTATACCTACATATTATTAATTACACATTATACTACAGTGTACATTCTACGAATAAGCAATAAATTAAAATAAGAAATTATAGTATTATGCTAGTGACTATGAGGGCATCGGCATAGGCATTCCGGCATAAGCATCTTGAGAATATTATATTATTGCGATATAATCTATTTTTAGAATCATAAACTCGGAAATATCCAGGTTTCAGCCGTTTGTAAAATAAAGTAATTTATATTGATTTAATAAAGGTACTTTTTTGTTGTATATAGTATGGCACATGGGTCATGGGTAGCGGGTACTGTGTAAGAATTAAGGGGTGGTAGGTTATTCAAAAAATGAATTGCCCGATAAAATATTTCACTTCGCCACGCCACTGGCACTAAATAATCGTCTACGCATACTCAAAACGGTATTATGCAATAATAAATATACCTCCACGCGCACCAAACTTCTTATATATAAAAGTCTCCTCAAACCAATATGGACATACGGTCTGCAGCTATGGGTTAGTGCAAAAAAAAAAACAAATGTTAACAAAATACAAGCATTCCAAAACATTGCTCTAAGGAAATTAACAAATGCACCTCCTTACGTCTAAAATGTTTTCCTTCATTCAGACCTAAAACTAAAAACAATAGCTGAGGAATCCAAATGTTTCTACAACCACCTAAGCACTCATTCGAATTCACTCATCAAAAAGTTGGCCTCTACTACCATACCAGGTAACCCCCCCCCCCCCCCCCAAAAAAAAAAAAAAAAAAAAAAAACGCCTAAAGCGCAAGTGGTGCGTGATTAGTTAATTTAAAAAAAAAAAAAAAATATTAAGTAAAATAATTAATAACCATAGAAAGTGTCATCAATAGGTGCCTCCTTTTATCAAACTATTTCATGTGAATGTACTTTTAGCATATATTCTTATTGTATTAATGATACAGATTGTATATTGCTTGTAAAAATAAAAAATAAAAAATATATTATTATACATTTTAAGAAAAGTAACTATATATAGACCTGACAATCGATATCATAATATCCGGTTAAGTATCACTCATCTCATCATACCATCCAAAAACTTAAGCATAAAATCTTAATATAAGAAGATACATAGTTTAAAAATATATGTTTATATACCTAGTATCGATATTTTATTTCTATAAAACCATCTTATGATGAATCTTATATTACGTACATTTAAAATGTTTCTAAGGAGAAAACCAATTTTTATCAACATATATCAAAAACGATTGAAAAAAAAATTAAAAACTAAAAATGTTAAACTATGTTATCCCCATACCCACATTAAATATACTGTTAATTTTTATACTAAGTATAAAGTATTATCATCTAGATAAATTTTTATGAATATATTTGGTTTATTCGTACTATTAAGCTCTCTGAAATTAATTTACAAAATCTTGTTAAATCTGTTGATTAATACGAATTACTCGTATGAAACCCTTAAACTGCAAATAAAAAAAAATGAACGGGTTTAAGAATATTTTTTTAAGTTCATGACATGTATTCAAAATATAAGCTATCCACCTTACGACTCTTATACTCCATGCTGCTCATACCTTACGCTGTTTAAGTTGACCATAAATACTCAAATAACTCTTTATTTTCCCACAAAAATTCCTTATTGATGTTTCGAATTTTATAACCTTCTCTTTTAATTTTAGTACTATTTATCATAAAAGTTTCTGTACAATTCTCTGGCATTAATCTCTATTTTTCATTCTCTATTATGCATGACAAATTATTTAAAAAACATTCGTACGAAGATTCTTGTCAATAATGATTCTTTATTTTTATAATTTTAGTTTAAATATAATTTTGTTTTCTTAATATTATCTTTTACATCTATTATTATTTTATTACCATATAGGTATCTCAAAGTTTATCTTGGGCATAAACCCGTTTTTTCTTTAATAAATATATAAATCTAATTAAAAAATTTAAAAATTGAACTTAAAAATAATTGTAACTACAATTAAAGTTACCTAAATTCTACATAATATATACATAGAAAAAAATACTGATATAAATTAAAAATATATTTCAATAACTCAAACTATTGAAAATAATCATATTTTTTAGTTTCATTCATATTACCTTATATAAAAAACCAGGGCTTGCAAACGTTATACTTGACAAAAACCAATTGAAATTTCTAAACGTAATTATAATGGAAAACGATAAACATAAATAATTAAATAACACAAAACAAAACATAACGATTGACAAAATATATGATATATCATCAAATAAAACATAACGAAAAACATTACATATAGTATATCATAAAAAGAAATAATTCATTTCCAATTATTTATAAATAAATATAAAAAATAAATAAATATATTTATAAATATATATAAATATATATATTATATTAATTATATATAAATAATTTTATTTAAAAAAATAAATATATTATATTAATTATATATATATATTTATTTTTTTAGATAAATTTTTTTATAAATCATAAAATATACTAAACATTTTAACTCTGAATAACGTTAAACGCAAAAGTTGAATAACGTTTTAATTCTGAATAACGATAAACGCAAAAGTTGAATAACGTTTAAATTCTGAATAACGATAAACTAAAAATTTGTATAACGTTTAAATTGTAAATAACGAATAACAAAATATTTTTTTTCAAATTCAAACCCTGATAAAAATCTATCTATTATTGGTTCATAATATTATTCAACTTTTTATTTTTTTAATGCAATAAACGAATATGCCATTAATTAAACTTTTAGGTTTTAAACTATAATTATTTTTTTTAAATTGTAATAGATTTGTGAAATTTGTTTAATAGGTACCTATAACAACTTATCTTTATAATTTCTTCTTTTAAGAGTTTCTATTATCATTATTTTTTATTAGTTAGTATGTAATTATTAGAATAAATATGATAGGTATTATACGAATTAGCATTAATCTATAAGGTCACCTACTATTTGAAAATAAAAAAATTTAAGACAATTTAAAAAAAATTTTTTTTTGCACATGTGTACTTATAGTAATGCCTGAAAATTACAGAAAAACGAAATTAACAAAAACTATATAATTACACAGTTTGTGGGTAACACATAGACCCATATAAAATAAACAAAAATTGTAACATTTTAAGTTATGTTTTAAGCTATGTTTAATTAAATTAGGGAATAATATAATCAATGGAATAAGATAGATAATAATACACACGTATATAATAACTACTACTATTTAACTAATAATTAGTATAATTTTAATTACATTATATTGTAAAATTATACGTTACATGATAACTTATAATTAACAACAGTATGTTTAAATGTTTCAATATTTGCAGTAAAATATAAGCAGATATTCAGTTGCTAAAATATTTCATCGAAAATAGTTTTAGTCTTTAGGCAATAAATAATGTGGAACGACTGTTAACCGAAAGAGATGATTAACTATTCAAGAAGTGTTATGTGAGTTATGATATGAATGCATGCGATTGAAAACAGCGTTTTTAAACACTGAATATTTCTATGAAATATTCATAACTAAAAAAACAAAAAAATATATATACCTACAATTTGCTATAAATAATTTTTAAAAAGGTACATACAATAATAATAAAAAGTCGGATTATATCACTCGAGGTCATCCATCCGTTCATCATCGATCCATTAATCCCATTATTTCGCGATAATATACTGATTGCATCAGTAATGTTGTAGTGTGAGCATGGATATGGTTGTAAAAACATTGCGGATCGTATAATTCTTCTCATTTAATCGAATCTGTTCATCTGGGACTACGAGTGCCGTGTTATCCCGAGTATATTCAAATGACGACGTATCTGCGAATCGCACTCTTTGCATTTATATTTTATGATATTTATTATGCGCACTCATTTAGCCATATAAATAACAAGATTTTATAAAATGCAACGGCATCAACTGACCGCGGTGTATCGAGTCGCCATCTGGAGACAACCAGAGATCCTGAATAGATCTGATATTATATGTTTATATATATAATATCTACAAGGGTTGGTAGTGAACTTTGACACAGAAAATTCGGGGGTGGCGCCCTCGTGATTTTTTTCGTTTAAATTTGTTTTTATTTCTGGGGGAGTCTCTTCAAAAGCCACCACTCTGTATGGGACAAAACACGAAATACCTATAAAGCCCCTACAGCTAGCCATCGGCGTGTGACCCGAATGAGATACCATAAGTGTAACGGGCAACTCGAAAATCACCGCAGCCAGATTTTGAGACGTATATACAACTATGAAGATATCCGGTTATGATAACGAGAGCTCCCGGACCAATACGGGCATTCGTGTCGTCCCAATAAAATATAAATATAGTATATTTAAATTATGTCGTAGCCGAAAAATACTCATGTCCTCTATGTGTGGATGGAAATATTTTTGCATCTCTTTGGTGTCACTGTGTCAGGGGCAACAGTGAAATTTAATAATACTAAAAGTGTGAATGACCAGCTAGGTATATTAATTAGGTAGTTATGGGTAACGATATCGATAATTCGATACCAATAATATCAAGGTATTAAAATGTGGCATTATTAGAATTAATAAAGTAAATTTCTTAGTATGAAGTAACTTTGGTTAAGTGAAAACGAAAAAGGGATCTTAATATTGCAATACCATATCGGTAAGTTTTTAATGATATCAATATTTAAAATTATATCGTTGCCCATAATAATTAGGTAATGCTTATTCCTAAATACAATATTTTAGATTCTGAATTGAGCAAGAAATATATTTATGACATGTATATTTTTTTGAAGGAAATAAAACAAATCAAATATTTTAATGCAGAATATGCTCTCTATTCTCTAAATTAGAATTTTTTTGAATTTTAAAATAGTTTTTATAAATATTGTTAAAAATTTTAATAAATAGCTGCTCTTAATAATATAGCTAATAGTTTGTTTTTTTTTTCAAATAAAAAATATATTTAATTCAATCAATTGTTGCTAAAATAATATTATATACAAAATGTGTATATTATCAATGTATAATAATATGTAGGTACAACGTTTTTCTTTAAATTAATTATACTGTTACGCCTTCTGAAATTGAAGGATCATATCAGTATCATTAACTTTATTATTAATTGAATATTATAATTATTATGAAGGATTTCTTAAAAAACGATTTAATTGTGTTTAATTTATTCGTGCTACACGATTTTTATAAGTGAAAATAATAATAAAGTTGATCAACTTGAACTAAACTTCAGTTTTTTAAATCCAGTAATTAGTCACCAAATATTTATGAAACACTAAAAAATGCTGCATACATTCAACATTTTTAATTTAATTACAATATTTAAAATATTAAAACTCTTGATTTTTTATACCATTATTACTATTTATGAAGCACCCTGAAGTGTTATAAATATTATTCTTTTTTTGAAGTGGTGTCAATGGGCTCCTTCTTCATGCACGATATTCATGCGTTGTAATTTATTGTTCAGACATTTTTACTTATTGTATTATGTATACAGATTGTAATATTTTCTTAATAAAAAAAAAAAAAAAAAAAATATTTATTTTTAAAGCTTATTTTAATTAAGGCTATGTTTATACAAATTTGTTATTTGAATTACGTATATTTTTTTTTTATGTTGATTTTTCTAAATCAAAATTCAAATAATATTTTGGAAATTATTAAAATGCATATAACGTATAATAATTTTATAAAAATATAAAATATATTTACAAATGTACTATACTTAAACATACTTTTACAAACTATTTAATGCTGATAAATTAATATTAATCACTATAATTTTACAATCATCGCAGGCCACAGCATATTATTATGGACCTATTATCCACAAATAATACACGAAGATAAATAACTCAATAAAGCAATATTTTCAAAAAGGAATTTGATTTAAAATTTACTCGAAAACAGAATAATAATTTTCGTTTGAAAAATGGGTATCCTCATATTAATTACTAAGACCTATCGAGGTTAATAATTAGTTCGGATGATATTAATAACAAAAATTGTAATGAAAAAAAACATTTGGGAATAGGAGTACCCATTTGTTTGAATTTCGAATACATTTACCAACTATTTCTAAACACATCTGTTGTGATAATGTGTTTAAATACATTTAAGAAATATTTTTATCAAAACAAAAACTAAATAGACTTGTTCTTATTAATTTTTATCGTAGCCTAAAATTGAACTGCTCTAATTATATGTTTTGGTCAGCAGTAGTTTTAATACACTCTGGTTATAATGTTACAAATCAAAAATTAATTTTATATTTAAATATTTTTAAGGACATCGGGTCGGTGTAGTTGAACGTTAAAACTTTAAATCAAATACAAAAAGAGGGAAAGTAGATAATCACATGTTTTACAGTAGATTTCGAAGTATGACTTGTCATTGAGTAGGTCATAGTAGTATATATATCAAATTTTAATTCAATGTTAAATCATTACTTACAAAAAAAGATTCTGAATAAAGACAGTCTGTCATCCTATATAATACTAAGTATATCTTAAAATATATTCAAGTTGCTATTATAGTAATTTATTTTAATAATAGTAATACGTTAGGTTAAATTACTAGAAACATTACATTTATAATGTTATTATCAATATATAATTATTTTAATAGTATATAATATATTATATTATTGTTATTAAATTTGGTATCGATACTCGATAAATGACTTAACGTAGAACAATGTAATGCACGGGCCACTAAATAATGGCCCGTGAAAAATTTTCAAATTGCTAATGTAGCCCTTCAAAAATATTAATTGATGACTCCTGGTGTAACGAATAATTTACTAATATAAATTACCAATATTATAAAATTAATTTCAATACTTGATAAAGCCATTGTGTATACACATATGAAATATAATAATATACACAAAAGTGTCAAATTTTCTCGATAAATATTTTTGAATTACTAAAATACTAAAAAATAACTAAAATATTATCCTCTATTTAAATGTATTATTTCGTTCAAATTTAAACTTAAAATTTCTATAAGAAAAAGTTATGTTTAAATATTTTTTAGATCTTTTGGTTTCAATATTTGATACTTTTATACCACAACATTATAATATAATACATATATAAATATATATATAGCATAAGGACACAATATTATAATATATATTTATCGTGTAAGTCACTAACATAAGTAGGGTCCGACAAACAAATTGTGATGTGGCCGCATTATGTTATTTAACGCTGCCGCTGACGTGCATGCGAAGAGAGTACTGTTGCTATCGTTAAGTTCGGCAAGAATAAGTATGTAACTATCATACTTCGTAAAATAGTGAAAACGGTTACTGCACGAACCTTGGTAAACTCTTTTATGTTTGTTTTAATGTAATAAAAGTGTTTCTGTCCATAATAATTATTGTGTTATACTTCTCTGACAATCGTTTTGCGTTCAACCTTTAAGACTGATCAAGGCTTTGAGTATAAATACCATTTGATTCGTTCATGAAATATTTTTTAAAAATAGCACAAAACATATTATAATAAAACATGACATATATTTTATTCGTAAAAAAATAATTTTGAAAGTATAAGTTATTTCAAGAATATAAGGCTGGAAAAAACGTATTTCTTGCCGCATCGTATAATTTTTATTTAGCAAGAAAACGAAGTATAAACTATTACGTAATAACAACACTAATATAAAGGAGATAGATAATCTAAAAAAAAATTTAATTTGAAAGGGTAAAATGCCATCGCTAGAATACTATAATTTATAAAAGGTAATCAATTATCATCGCGTAATGCACATACATACTAATAATAAAAAAAAATTTTGTCTAAACTCTGCACGCCAAACCACACTTTGCAAAATTTCTACTCAGAATTTAAAAATAAAAAATTACGTCTAAATAACAATATTAATATACGTTTGTTATCTTAAAAAAAATAGCACTCTGATTTCAGGTTTATTTAAAAATGTAAGTTATTAAACATTTTGATCATTTATATAAAATATTAGGGAATCTTGTTTAATCGTTAAAATTACATAAAATAATAAACCCGAGTGATGATCAATAAAGTACAATACATAATATTGCATTTTAGAAATCAGGCAGCAATTTGATTTACCTAATATTGATGCATATTGGATATATCTATCTGTTTGAAATCAATACTCTTATAATATATGTGTATATTTATTATTCAAAGAATAATTACTTTAAATTCCATTATGATTTATAATGATAAGTTTGTAAACAGTATCCACCTTTTTACATTATAAATAATTTATTATTATTATTTTGTGTGTGTATGTATTAAAACATATATATTGATATTTAATAAATAATAATAACTTATCCTGCACGATGTTATTCGTAAAAAATTTAACACCCGTGGATTTATATTTATACATTCATATACTCCGTTCAATAATATAAAAAAAATTAATTGACACAATTTGTCAAAACTACGAAAATTTGCAAACTATTTTGTAGTAAAAATTCATAACATTTTCAATTTAAACACCTTAAGATAATTTATCTAATAAGTTGTTCTTCGTTGATTTAAAATTCGACATGTATAGAAACAGTTTTTATAATCATTTAAAATTTGAATTGTTTATACAACTTGTTAAAACACGTCAAATAATTGAATTTATTAAAAAAAATATATTGACATAATGAGCTTTACATTAGGATATAATTTTTAATACTCTAATTGCTAAATTCAAATTTATTTGATACGAAAGATATTGCACGTGTTTAATTGCTAATATTTGATATTAATTTTACTGTCACATAATAATTTACGTGATGACTAAGCTAAATAGATATTATTTCCTAATTTTTCATTTGAATTTGGTTTACCTTCTATTTTTACTACTATTGACCAAAATACCTAACTTATAATCTTATGTTAAACGACCCAATTCGATACATTATCAATTATATAGTTATTTTGTTCAGAGAACACGTATTTCATAAATGTTAACTACATTTATAGATATTAAAACATTGAATTTTAAATATTACATCCTATCGATCTATATAATTATAAGTAATAAAATATTACGACCACAACATTTCTTATCAAAATGGTAAGTTTAACTTGAGCAGAAAAAAGGACGAATACCAAATAGATAGATTTCTCGTCGCATGAAAAATATTAAACACCAAGCACTTATTATTTAGTAGCTATTTTTTTTTTTTTTTATCGTTATGGACATAACATTATTAAATGGATTTTAACTTTTAAGAATCAAGGTTTTGCGTTCAACCATAACCTAAATTTACATTATATTATAATACTTACAAATATATATATATATATATATTCTTTAATTATTTATTATTTTTATAAATAGCTGGTAGATACATTATATCTTCAATAATTCAATATTTATAAAATGTTTATGAATAACTATTTTTCAAACCTTAAAATAACCATTACATAATTTATTTATAATATTTATTATACTTATTATTATCTCATTACATGAATTCACGTACTATTTTAACCACTCATATCACGTCATGTCACTTAAGTTATTTTTTAAAACATATAAATTATAAATACACATAGTTTAAATTAATGTACTGGGAAAATTTAACCCTCACTCACATTATACTAAATTTCTATTTTTCTATTAATTTTATATCATGCCATCATGATTTTGGTTTATAAAGCTGAATAATTATGAAAAAAAAAACTATAGTTCAACAAGTTAAACTAAATTTGATAGTATTTACTATTTAATAATAAATTGATTAACCATAGATATCAATAATTTATGACAGCATGATAAAATATTAGAAAAAAGATTTAAAATTCCAAGTTGATTACACTTAAATTTATATCTATTTAATATATTTGAGAAAATTAATTGTATATTTATGAATTTAAATGTTAGAAAATAAATAGATGCTTAAAATTTCTAGTTTATGATCAAATTGACTTGTAAATTCATGTAGTTATGATATTTTTTTACTTCATAAAAATAAATTAGTTGAGGAAAAGTTGTACTTAACATTATATTAAAATATGTGTAGTTTAATGTGATACGTTAAAATCACTAAATTTTGTTCCATAATAAATTAAATATAATTTCTTGTGTCAAAAAATTTAAAGAATAATAAATTTAGCTTAAATTTACCAAAATAAAATTATTAATAATGATAATAATTTATTACTTAATGGCTGCTCTCAACTATTTTCATTTTATTTTTATAATTTATTGGTTTATTTATTTTACGATTACTATGACCCGAAAATCTGATAAAGTTATAACTTATTTATACGATTATGTGTATTATATTATTCATTATTTAAATACTTTATAATTTTATTAACCAGTATTTTTTTTTTTTTTTTTATTGAATATGTATTTAATAATTTGATAACTTTCCATATAATTATTTGAGTATATTTAAAATATGTTTTATTTTTTTTTTACTGAATACTTTTTTTTCAATTTTTTTTCTACCAGTAGAAAGTTATATGATTTGATTATTTAAAAAATAAATTAAAATAATTTACTATTTTATAAAATCAAGAGTCTTTAAAAGAGAGAAATGTAGATAGGAGTGATTAGAATCATTTGAAAATTCTGAAAATTCTGAAACAAAACAAATAAAACCATGTGAAAAAAATTTAAAAACTGTTATATCTTATAAATAACTTTAAGATAATCAAAAAATTCAATAACAAAAATAATAATAAAGTTTTTCAAATGCTTGAAAAAATGAAATATTTAGAAAAAAAAGAATATAAAACTAAAAGCTAACTACAGATTATTGAAAAACATTGATGATACCGATATTTTTTTTCTAAATATGTTTAAAATGACAATAAAATTTCTATAAGTAGAACAAACTAAAATTAAACTGTCATTGAATTATACTATACTACATGCCAAAATTAAGAAATGCAAACATTCAAAGCTTTAAGTTCCACTTAAGTCTGCTATATCGTCATCTCAATACTCTACAATATAATATTCTTAATCATCTGAAAAATCTCAAAATGCAATCATACAATCAATAAATATTAAATATGAATAATAATTTAGTATATTTTTAATCATTAATAAATACATTATATTATATACTTTCTAATTCCTATTATTTTTAATTCTAACCTAAAAATTATTTATTTTTAAATTTAAATATATGTCTTAAATAAACAGCAAACTTTTAGCATCTAATAATTGCTATTTCAAATTATTTTATTATGTTGTCTTTGGTAAATTTATAATGATACTCTAATTTGTCTATTTTTGTTCTAAAATGCATTTAAAATCTATGACTGTCTTTAGTAAGCTCTTGAACTAAAAGTTTTTTCCTCATAAAGAATCTTTTTCTTCAGGAGAATTAGTTGAACCAATGTTTAATCCAGATAATTTCTCTAGGGGAAGGAGACTCAATCTTTCACAATGATGAATAATATTATATTTTAGTTTTATGAATTAAACCTATTATTAGTTATTACAATTTAAATTTAGACATTAGGTGCAGTAATCGTAAAAATATTATGCATTTGTGCATTTAATAAATAGGTACACTTTGTTGAAAGTTGTATTTGTCAGGGGTTGTGAAAATTATTTCAGGAGGAAGTTAATGCCTCCTCTTGAAGTATACCCAGATTCAACACTGAGTTGAACTAAACTAAATAAATCATACACTGACTACGTGAAACATAGCATAACAATAATATAACTGTAAAGTATTAAACAATTTTTCGTAAATACTCACTTGCTGTAAGTTGTCAAAATACGTGCTGTTCCATACAACATTATAATAATGTATTCCCAGTTAATATATATTTATTGTAATAATATTTTATATCATATTAGATATAAATTTAATAATATACTTCTCGATTTATTATTTCAACAAGAATATAAGCACAATAGTTTTCATTTAACTTAAAATTTGACTCGACTGCACTTGAAGCTTGATATTAATAATAAAATGGAAAATCTATAGAAGAATAATATCTAGTGTAGTATTATATCTCTTTAAATCTACAATGTCCTAATACATGTACCTTGTATATCAATGTATAAAATTATTAATCTGCACATTAAAAAATTAAATATACATCACACATTAGACACGTTTAATTTTTGTATATTATTATTATATTCTATAATTTGAAATTCGTAATAAGTATAATGGATTTATGCAAAAAAATTACTATGAAGAATATAGTATATACGATAAGTACAAATTATAAATACGAAGTAAACAAATCTAACGTGTGATTTTAATGTAATTATCTAATCATAAATTATTTAATAGATTTATTATTTATGTGTACATTGGCGCTGAAGTACATGTTTATCTTAACCATACAAATATTCAATTTGACTGAAAGATTTTAGTCTTTAGCTGTGGGTCAAGGATTTATTTGTAATTACAAGTTAGCAATAATTGGCAAACGATTTTTTCTCAATCGTATATTTATATAGGCGAATGGCCAATTGCCATACATGTAATTTCTTATTAATCTTTATAGCCCTGCTATTTATTATGTGTAGTGTGTTCGATATTTAACTTAGTATATGTATATTTTATATACGTAACATCTCACCAGATGTAAACTTTATTATTATTATTAATATTATTATTTCCACCTAATTTTAGCTCAAATACTTATACTATTAACAATTAAATATGACTAAAATTTGTACAATTTTTACCATGAAAAAAAGATATCTTAACCCATCTCAACTCCTTGAAACCTTATAATAATTATTATAATCTGCATACTTATCTTAAAGGTATTAAAATAAAAAATGTATTCATTTTTAAATAAAAGATAATTTGAAAATGTTGTTACGAATTTCAAACACTTATAGTAAATAAATTTCCTTTAATATTTTAATAGCTGTTGTGAATAAAACTTATGAGAAATCTTCAATTAAATATAAAAGCTTTTTGGGTTATATAAATCAAAAAAGTAATAAAATTATAAATGTTTATAAATAAATATCTAAAATAATAAAAAATTATATGGAACTTAAAAAATGCTTGTATAAAATGTTTGATAAATATTTCGAATCTTGGGTTATTCATTTTTAATAACAACAAAAAATACAAAATTCTACAAATTACTGGATATTTTATAACGTATAACATTTAAAATCTAGGTATAAAAACATTATCCATAAAAAAAAGTATTTAGTGTAATAGGTATATAACAGGGTAAAAAAAAAACTATACCTAAGCAATAAAATTAAAACATTATATAGGTATACCAATTTTTCAGTTTGCATTAGGTGAAGTATTTCCTCTCATTACGTAAATTAAAAAAATATATATTATAGATAGTTATAGGAATATATTTTATATTTTCTCCACTTTTTTGTCATCTAATGACATGTATATTTATTATATTAATCGTGTGTGTGTGAATGTACCATAAATATTTAAAAATAAACATTATAAACCTATATGTGAAATATATGATTTTATTTTTTTTTTTTTAATAAACAGATAGTTAATCTTGAAATGCCTAAAGATATAAAAAAGTTATACAGTTTATTTTCCTTGGATACTCGGTGATTGATACCTGCATTGAGCGATAAGTATTAATAAAAATTTGTATTTACGTTAATTTCACGGTAAATTACGAGTCAAATATAACGTTTAAAATGCAATTATTGTTGTTGTTCATTTATAGAAATTGATGAGATAAGAAATCCATATGACATTTCATAAATAAATCATTTATAATCTCCTTGAATTTTAACCAACCAAAAACCGTTTGTTTACAAATTGGAAGATTCTGATTTTCTGTAAACCCGTTGTACGTATGATATATTATTGTTGTATACCGGTATGCAGACATGATCTATAATAATTAATAACGGTATACCGCGCATTCATAAAACAGTTGTTTGAAATTAGAATATATACCTACCAAAAAACATGGCATGAACGGCTAAATAAAAATAAATCGCCAATTTTTCTGTACACATTCTGAAAGTAGGAGAACCGGTACAAATTTATCTTTCCTTCTGTTAAACACGTTAATAGTATTTCAACTAATCAACTTTCAAGTCAAAAAATACATTGTAGTTAAAAACTTTATATCCTAACCAACTTTTCCCCCGTTTTAGTCCTCTCTATTATCTTAAAATAATTAGCTAATAAAATATACTTGACTAATAATAGAAAAATCAAGTTACCACGAAAACGACAATTAATTGTGTAAAATTATATTATTTTACTTTCTTACTATTTGAGCTTATCCCGAGATCTTACAAATTATCAGACAAATACACAGAAAAAAATTAGAGAAAAAGGCTTTTATAAATCATTATCAGTATGAACTATAATTATTATATTATTTATTATTTTTATTTTTATTATTATTATTATTATTATTTATAATATTAATTCTAATTGTTGTTTTTATATTCATACTAGATAGACTTTACCAATCGAGTATAGTTAATAATTAAGTTACTAATTTTATCAACTACTGTATGTGTAATATAAAAATTATCTCTTTAAAATATAATTTTAAAACCCATATAGATTAATAATTTCGTTTAAAATTTAAAAACCCGTTTAAAAACGAATACATTTTAGATACAAATCGCGTAAGAATTTTAACATCATAATATTTAGACTCAGTACGAAGTATAAGGTATAAGTATAAATAAAAAAAACTTTTCGTATAACCCTTGAAGGTTAACAAGACTATATCATTGCCGTGTTAATGTCATGGTTATTCATTATTTTTTTAAGACGACAAATGTATATTATTTATTTTGGTTATAAATTATAATAATATACCTAACTTACAAAATTAATATACATTTACTATATAGCACATTACGATATCATTAATTATAAATATTGTAATATGTATAATAAAATAAATGTATTATTTAATACTAGTCTAGAATATATTTTAAAATATAGGTAAATATATACAATTATAGTGCTTACTATTTACCATAATCCATAATTAATGGCTTACGGATATGTAGTAACGTGTGTTTTATTTAATTTGCAGTTTTTATGTATAATTGTTATTAACTTCAGCTGTCATCAAAGTTGTATTCTCTAGATATATACCTAATTGACATTTTACATTACCTAGTGAAAGTATAAATGAAAACATAAAAACAGTAATTTAAAAACTGTGATAATAAATACGTTCAATCTGCAATGTATAATGTTATATAGGTACTTATATCTATCATATTCACTAAATAAAATCGCTCTTTTTTAAATGAATATCTATTTTTATAGCTAAAGCTTAAAAATCATTAAAATAATAAATGCAATGTTTTTGGAAAAAAACCTAGTGTATTACTAATATTAAAATAAATTACTATAATAACAATGTAAAATATATATCAAAAATTTATTTTATAATATACAGTTAGACCGGATTTGCTCAAAATAATTTTTCGTACGCAAAAATTTAACACGTAAATTACACTGACAATTACTCAATGACGATGCCTATACTTAAGAGCACTACTTTCTTCCTCTTTTTTTACTATAATTTTTAGTGCAGTTGCTGTGAATTGTAAAATGTGCGTTAAATAGACTATACATTTATAAATAAGGAACAATCTGATATTGTATTTTATTGAATTTTTTTACGATTATTATATAATTTAACTAACAAAATAATCTTTTAAATTATATGATTAAAGTTTACAATTTATGTATATCTAAATATTATAATTGTAATATAAATGCACTGCATATTTAAACATTTTATACATGCATAAGAATAAATCATATGGAAAATCCATATTAGAACTACTTTTGTGCGTATTATATTTATAACACAAATATTATTGAAATGTAATACGTTGAGATAAAAAACATAGATATGTTCAAAAATAACTTATCCAAAGTCTATGGTCACTAATTATTGTTATCTCTATTTCATATTAAGTCACCAAATTATTTTTTGGCTTGAATATCAGAAAATAATTTATGTCGATTATCAACTATCTGCTAAGGCTGTAGATAATTTATCATTACTCAATATTCATTAATATTTACCTACTTATAATGTAAGTAAATAAACATTTAACATCTATTATGATAACTAATTATAATTATTATATTAAAAAACAATAATGTTATTAATTGAATTATATGTTAATCAACACTAATTTTATTGTAATATAAATAAAACATTTAACGTGCCTTATTTATAGACGAGTATGCAATTCAACATACTAGTGGTAAACAGTAATCAAACTTTAATGAATCCTAAAACCAATTTCTAAATAGAAATCCATTAAAGGTTTGGAGGTAGTAAATTTTGCTTCTGTCTATATTTTTTTACAAGAATCAAAAAATATATAACAATAATATATAATATTCAATTTTATAAATAGTAAACAAAGATTTGAAAAAATTAAAAGCGTAATCAATTTAGACTGTGAAACATCAAAACTATTAATGTATCTGATATATAAAACATAATTTATAAGTTAGAATATACAGTAGAGTCTCAATAACTCGAATTTCAAAGGAAGTAAAAATTATTTTACCTTATTTATTTTTCAAGTCACATAACTCAATTTTTTTTTAAAAATACGAACAAATTCGAATTATTAACCACAATTTTAAACTCTTTTCTTATATATATATTTATTAAGTATAATTTTATTAAAAGATTACATTTTAGAACACAATATGTCCATAGCTCTTACAATTTAGAAAAATAAGTTGAATTAAAAATTTAATACTTGAGTTGTTTTAAAATAAAGTCTTTGATTTTCCCCAATTGCTTTAAAAGTATCTTACCTGCATCTTCAGTTTTTTCAATGAACACTTTTACTGTATTAAGCGATGGAATTGCTTCTTTATTAGAGGCAACTACTGGATATTCATCTTCTTTATCTTCATATAAGTCAGACTTAGGAATTGGTTACACTACATTTACATAGTCTTAAACACTTAATACTCCAATTACATGTACACGTGCATTTATTAACTATTTCAATGCTACACAACATATTTACACGGCAACTTTCGATCATTTTACATCACAATAGTACTTAATAACAGTTTCATCTATACATTTATAATTATAAACCCGTTCTAATGATAAAATTTAAGATATACTTCATACTTGTCATAATTTACTTTGAGTTATCTATGTCCATCTATTTTTATATTTGACTTATAGCGACAAATATTGCGTTGAATGTATAGAAATTTCCTAATGACAAGAAAAAAAAATCAAGTTATCGTGGTTTTCGAGTTATTTAAACTCGACTGTAATATAAAATTTATAGATTTAAAGCATAATATTAAATATTATAACAGATAATTATATAAAAACATTAATTACATTTTTTAATAGATTTTATTTTGGTTCTTTATAAAATTATTAATTTATTAATTTCTAATTTTAAATATTTGTTTAATCATACTATAAATTAAATTTTTATAAAATATGTGCATATAATTATATAACCATATTAATAGTGTGTACTTTAGGATAATAGTACCTATTTTAAAAATAAAGTAAGGAAAATTCATAATAGTCTTAATGTTCAATTTTTTAGCTAAACTGCAGTGTTCGCGCTAAGAACATTTTAGAATTGCACAAGTAGGTACCTGAACTTAGCTTGTATTCACATTTTATTATCATCATTTTTATGGATCAATCCACATCATAGAAAATATATTACAATCCACAATGGTTCATGGTTATATCATAATTTCATGATGATATAATACTTGATTATTTTGAATTATGACTTTATTATAAATTGTTTTGGTATAGTATTATATATTATATTAGTTATTTTTTTACAATGCTAGAATAAATAGCAGTAGGTACTGCACAATTAGCGTTTTATAACAGCATATTTTATTTTAGAACTGCACAATTTGTGTTGTTCTGTACATTAGCTCAAGCTCTATTAAACTGTGTTGAAATTCAACATTTTCTTTAAAAAATATAATTTAATTTTTATACTTGGATATAAATATTAAATACATATTCATACATAATACTATATATTCCATTTAGATAAATTATAAATAAATAAATAATTGTATTTAATATACAATTTGAAAATACTAAGGATACCTGTACAATGACATTAACTTAAATAATTAGTAAAATAAGCCACAAATAAAACTTATATTATTGTACCTTTGATCTTGAATTATAGAAAAATAATAATGCTACGAATTATAATTTATTGATATATATATACATATATATCCTACTCTTAGAGTTCAAGAACAAACATTATACAAGTAAATTAAATTATAAACCTTTTGAGTATAAAATCATAATGTGTATATTAATCTTATAAATTATGTTTATGATGACTGATGAGATAAAATTCTATAGCACACCCTTTATAATATTAACTTCAATGTTACCTACTATGTGTCATTATTTCATTAGGTTCATAATTTAATTTAAACATTTAAAGTTAGTTTTTGATATTATAAAACTATGTATCAGATTGAATGTTCAGTGTTTTTAATTATATAAATAATTATATGTATGTGGTCAATTCTTATATAACATGTTGTGCACAGTCCTTAGTTAACGTTGTTAGGTTACCAATTATTTTATTGAGCAAAAACAAGGTGAACGAAGTAATATAAATATATAATACATTACAATATAGACTGCAGTCAAAGATTTCGACAAAGATATAATTTGCTCCACATAAAATACGGCACTTGCCGTGACCGTTCTGCTTTATTAAGCTCATTAATTTTAAACAATCGATTATAATTTATTTATTAATATAATATAATTTCTATAATACTAACTACTTACCGATAAATAGTATAAAATTCTATAACTTTCATCATTTTTTTTTACTTGAGTAAAATACCTACTTTTTTCATATCTATCATCGCTAAAGAACATCGTTATTTATATTAAACAATTAAACAATTCTATAGCGAATTATACGTAACAATATAATTAGTATTAATTAAAAGCGTTTTATCAATTACATAGAATTTCCAGTTATAACTCAGTAAATAAAAAACTGTAAACATTTTTACTAAACAATTATTAAAAGACTATGTTTGTCTTGCCAATGAATTATGAAAACGATCGTTTATGCACTGCCATTATCGCAGTTAAAAAACTTAATCAGAGAATCACAAGTCTAATAAGTTTCAAGTATTGTATTGAATTGTACTAAATTTTAAATAATGCTATATAAGTATCTATAGGCTACAACAATATGCAATTTGAATAAAAAAATAAAATCACGTGTACACTTTAAATTTATAAATACCTACACGATATTATATCAGACACAATATTAATAAATTCGATTTCTATGGTTTTAAATATGGTTAATTTTTTTCAACTTTAAATTTATGTATAATAAATACTATCTTTCATAATTTATATTTACAAGAGTTAGTAGAATTAAATTAATGCATTAAAATAAGATGGTCTAATTCGTTTATTAAAAGTTATTATGAAAATGAGGGATGGCGCGTACGCAGTCCCAGCTGGCAAAAATTCTACGCCCGAGGTATCCACATTAGGGATACTCGCAGGGGTCAACCGATCCTATGTGCAATGAATCGGCCTCGCCCTGGAGGAACCGCCTCTTAGATCACGGTTAACCTCCACGCCAGGTAAGTATGTTCAATCAACCTTAACCAAAACTTTATATACTAGACTTTAGCTGCTCGAGTGAGGTATACACCCATAGCATACCTACGATTACATCAATTATCTAACAGCGATGTTAATCTTTAGCTGAGCCCATAGTTGTTAAAGAAAGTTTTAAAAAATTAAAAACATTTATGTAGTTTCTAGAGACGCTTTTACGTACTTAAATTGTACGGTAAAGCATTAGTCGAAAACGTCAGTCGTTATGTAGCGCTCCCTATGAATGCACCAGTTGTGATTCGCTATCGACAATTATTATTGTATACATTTATTTACAGATAGTCTTTATAAATGCTTCATGAGTCATGACAAATACTATACGTCTATACGAAATAACTTTAAAAGCTGAACTTATTCGCAACAGATATTTCAAAAATTCAAACATATGGTATGTACGGTAAATAGGATTGTTATTATAATATTTTATATTTCTTCATAGTCTTACAACAATAAATATATAATCAAAAAAATTATATTAAAGTCTGTGTAATTATAATATTATATTATGTTCAATTTTTGAAGGGTTATATCATGATAGGTATTTTTAAAATACTCGTTTGGAAAAGTATTTATACGGATATCAAACATTCATACTTCAAACCAATATTTTTTTTCATTTCATTCATAACCTAGAAACAATAATATTCATAAATATCATTATTACAAATATTCATAAATGTATTAAAAAGTTATACACCAAAATTTGAAAATTTGTCTACTTAATAGTATTTTTATGCATTTGGTTTTTAAATAGGTACATCTAAATCTAAAAAATTATAAAACACAAATTGTCTTAGCTTACTGATAAGAACGCTTGAATTGATATAATTACTTAAACATTAAATTCTGTTTCTAACTATTTCAAATTCTATAATATGTGCATGATGAACCGATGATAAAAAACGCCAAAACTCAAGTTTATAGTGACAATATTATTAATACTCATATATTTTAAACAATATCATATCAGAAATAAATAAACCGCAAATGAAAAACCAACCATATTAATGAGTAGGTATACGCCGATTGATAACGCGACGTTGACAATTATCAAAATAATCAATAAATAAGATAAAATGACCAATTTAATCGTTGTATCTGTTATCGATAAAGAAAATGATACCACTAGTTAACACACCACAGAAAAAATGTCATTTATTCTAATTATTACCTATAACTTACAAATACGTAATATAACTAAACATTCATGGGGAATTTGTAAAATATTTAGTCAAAACATAAATTATATAGTTTATCATCTTTATTTGATGATTGATCGATGTATAAATACCTAGATATTTCATAAAATAACTCTATTTCACATTTCAACGCTAACATAATAACTAAATAATCGACACAAAAATAGGAAATAGTTTTTTGCATATTATATTGTATGATTTCGAATAAAGAAATCGGATATCATGAATCATGCTTATAATTGATCGACTTCATTATAAATTAAATTATAGAGTTAAAAATGTTACAGACAATCCTGAAAATATTACGAGTACAACAGAATTATTATTAAATAATTAAATAAGTTATTGTTTCCATTTTTTTATTAGTACAGCAAAAAAGTGTACAAGATCAAACTAAAATTGAAAAAAATAAGATAATTTTATTTGTTTCTCGAATTAAGATTTTTATATGTTCACTTTTTACATGAATAATTTATATTCTCACGATAGTTGAAGAGTAAACATTTAAATTTTGGTTAATTTTAAAAAAATTAAAATTTTATTGAGCAAGTCGAACTTTTATAACAATTTAAACTGTATAATTTGTTCATACGCCAATGTATGTGTACGGTGGTCAAAAAATCTGAGTTGAAAATAATTTGTTAACACTAATAAGTAATAACACTTTTAATAGAGAAGATACTTGTGCAAAATATCCGTAAAACTAATTTTATAAATAGATACTAGCTTAAATAAAATGAATAATTATTATTCCTGCAGTAATTTAAGGTATTGTCCATACCAAATTGGCATTATTATTTATTAGTTATAGTACAGAAAAGCTACTAATTAATTTACAGAAATGTATTGTTACTTAACTTTTCTATCTTTGATTAACAATAGTATTTTTTATGTAACTGATTAAACTTTAACTTTAACAATTAACTTTAAAATTACATCTGTATTATATCAATATCCAGGATGAAACATTGTAAAATATTCATTATGTACCGTTTTGTTACCCAACTATTATTTCTAACATTAAATACTGACTTTTTGTGATAACATTTTTCTGTAAAAAAAATATGCATCATTCAAGAAATGATTTAGAAACACTATAATATTACGTTAATTTACAAATAGTAAATTTATTATTTAAAATAATTGATGTGTTGCGTAATCACGAAATTTAAAAATATATAAACTGCGTACTGCTCGCCCAGGTGCGTAAAACAAAACAGTGTTATCACGTCGACCACGTAAGTTATGAACCTTTGAACACCTATTCAGACCATCAACACGTGGGATCTAATACACACTGAACAGTTGTGAACCCGGTGAAAAATACCTCGAGAACGTACGTGTCGAACAACTGAACAACAACTGGACGACATAATATAACTAGTGTATGTAAAACAATATATAAAAAAATAACCAGGTCGGCAAGTAATTAATCGAGTAACCAATTCCAGAAAATCAAGTAATTGATTACTCGCGATATTACCAACAAACGGAGGAAGATACTCTCTTGAAATGTGTAGATAGTCGTCCACGCCTTCAGTCCCTACTAAGTATTAAATGTAAGTCGTGTGAACTCTGAGATTTTAGTTATTAAGGGACAGCGCGAACGCAGTCCCAGCTACCAAAAATTACGTGTCCGAGATATCCGCAAAAGGGATACTCGCAGGGTTCAACCGTCCCGGTGTGCAATGGAACAGTCTCTTCCTGGAGGAACCGCCGCGTTGATCACGGTTAACCTCGGCACCAAGTAAGTATACCGAAAGTTACGGTACCGGTTGCCTATATGATGGATTGGTTCCGATTGGCCCGAGCGGTTTGACGATACGACCGTCAATCCGGTTGTCAGATCGCGTACGATTAATTGGCTACCGTTAGTCGGTTGCCGGCCAACGATCGGTCAGTGGCCGAATTGCGTGACCGCCGGCGGATGTCGGATACGACGCACCGCCGACAAATCGCGAGAAAATCGGCTGACTGACGGTGCGACCACAAACGACAAGCAGCGCGCTGCCATCTGTCGGTGAGATGGGGCTCGCCGCTTTTACGCCGTTACCGTTACGGCTGCTCACC
The DNA here is from genome assembly GCF_002803265.2 of Melanaphis sacchari. Lineage (NCBI taxonomy): Eukaryota > Metazoa > Arthropoda > Insecta > Hemiptera > Aphididae > Melanaphis > Melanaphis sacchari. The sequence continues at coordinate 922,216 of NW_020271344.1, forward strand.
CGAACAATCGATTGTTTGCGAAGATATCACAAATTTGAAATTACTGACTTAAATAACACATAAAGGCATTAGTCCTTCGCCAACCCTTGTTGCACTTTTGCGCAATCATAAAAAAAATGTCGTAACAAACCGAACGGAATTCTCTTAGCTATTTTATCGGCGCGCCGGAGATCATCGATATTTCGTACGCCTCATCGACAATCGAAAAAACATTAATCCCCCACATTCACGTCTCGCAGTTCGTAGATATTGAAATGTAATATTATAAATAGATACCACGACTGCATAAGCCAAACATGTATTTTTTACGTTTATTCGGTCTAGTTTCTGTCTTGTGATCGTAAAAAATGCATTGATTTATGTGTGTACGTGAACGTCGTGAACCGATCATGTTATTAATTAGTGAACCAGTACTATGTAAATCCGTTTTCAATCATACGTACATTTTCAAATTTTCGTGTTCTGTAAATGTTTAATTATCGTATGTTGTAGAGCGAAAAACGATTAATCCGACTATATCCATGAATAATAATAGTAATTTAGTATAATATATCCAAATAACATTACATATTTACAATTTACATACATAAATAGTTATAAGATAATTATATCGTAACGACAGCTATCCTCTATTGCTTCACAAATCAAGAGATTAGATTATATGGTTATATATTGTGTTCGTAGATGGCGCAAGGATCTAAATAAATTTTTTTTTTCAAATTAACTTCACGTTTAATAATTTATTATAAACACCTATATTCTAATTATAATATCAAATTCTATATGTCGCATAGAAAAAATATAGCGCGTCGTTGATTAAAATTTCAGTGTAATAGGTCATTGACGTGTCGTATGAGGACGACACACCCCCATTTCTATACGTCCGTCTTACAAACATACTTCATAGACGGTTTAATTAAAAATCGAATGCCACATTAGCACAACGATTGCAAAAAAAAAAGTCTGTCAATGACTGCATATTCTTATTTCTTTAACTGATTTGCGAACATTATTATCATTATATTTTACATTTTTTTTCTTATTATTAATTAATTTAATTTAAAAATGTTTCAAATGATTAACATAATACAAGTTTGATAAATGATAATAGATATATATATATTTATAATAATTTTAAAAAAGATGTGTTCATAAGTGACAATAAATAAACGAATAAATAATATTTATGTAATACATATACAGTCAACTCGCGATATAACAAATTTCAAGGGACCGAGAAAAAAAATTGGTATATCGAAAGAATAATTTAATAAAATTAATTTTAACAAGATTTCAAAAATTTTCAAAATTAATATTTTATTAGATTACATATTATTATAATTACATACATACATATTAAATATGAATTATTGTTTATTAAATTTTATTTTATTACATACATACATATTTATTTTTTTTTATAAATCGTTTTTTTTTTTTTTTTGGTATATAGCCATTTGCGCCTACTTGGTCAATTATTGTATTGTCTAATTTTAAAATATGACCAAACGTTGTAGTCATTTATCTTATCGCGTGATAATCGCCGAAAAAAAAACACCGTAATAGCATGCTAGTAGTAACTAATAATAGTATCTTATACAATAACGACGTCATCCGTTTAATCCTATCGTATTAAATAATTATACATAGCCGAAACTCGTAAAATCCGTAATATCAAGCTCCAAAATTGTGAAAATTCATTACATAGCGAGAGCTTTGGTGAAAAAACTTCGTTATATCGAGGGGACTAAAATACATGTAATATTTCGTTCGTGAGATTTTCAAGGGACCGACAATTTTATTCGTTATATCGAGATTTTCGTTATAACGAGCTTCTTTATATCACGAGTTAACTGTATATTATTATGTATATATATATAAATAACAAAGTTTATACGAGGTCGTAACTTATTTTCCTTAGTGTTATCAAGGGTTTTGATTCTATCACGAAAGTCAAGATTGTAGGCGTCTATTTATTGTTTTGGTCCTTAGTTTGTATTTTTTAGTATCTACCACAATACTGATATTTAAGTATTAAATGTCAAATAGCCAACATCATAATAAATTACCTATTATCAAATGACGGCCTTGGGTTTAAAATTCTTATGGTTACGACAATTGAGTAATAATTATCAATTTTATTATTTTATATGATATTATAAAAGTAAATAAAATGAACGTGCTTAATAGTTAATACCGTTATGGCAATTGCGTAACAGATAAATAATAATATATAAATGTATTATTGTTAAAACAAGAAGCACTTACGCCCGGCGGTGAAAATTGTCAACACATTTGGTAAGGACTTAGGAACTCAAAAAGCGTCTTTGGTTTCACTCATAGGAAGCGCTGCTTATCAACCGGCACTTTCAGCTGACACTTATCGTAGTCAAGGCGTGTAATAACATAATATCTAGCATATTTATAAATATTTACTATTTTAGAAATTTTTCTTTAACAGCCGCAACAGCGATCACCGATCATCATTAACGCCGAACGACTGAAGCGGTCATCAATATGTTACGGCGATGTACTATTTTTGGATGGCTGGAGCATAGTATATAACATCTCGGCAAATCCCGTGCACACATACTTACCTGGCGTGAAGGTCAATCGTGATCACTATGGCGGTTCCTTCAGGGTGAGACTGATTCATTGCACTTAGATTCAGTTGACCCCTGTGAGTATCCCTAATGTGGATACCTCGGGCGCAGAATTTTTGCTAGCTGGGACTGCGTACGCGCTATCCCTCATCTTATAAATAATGAACATAATTTTATGAGTATAAGTAAACGAAATGAGATTAATTGCTTGTCTTACGATTTACACAGTTGTGTGCAGATATTATGTCTGAACCATTAATGAGTACATTATCTGATTGTCCATACGTAGTTAAACGTAATGTATTAAATAATGATTTATATTTGTGTAAATTAATTTGACTAAAAATCAATATAAATAAAAGAATAATTTCTATAAGTTAACCAATTATTTAGTTAAATTAATTATGAATTATGATCTTAATTATGTCATTATAAATGTATATCTGAAGTGTATAACAGGTCACATAAATAATAGTAATATCAAAAGTGAAAATGAATCGAAAAACTTGATAAGCTTTCTAAAACGTGCAGTCATTAATATTATATTTGTCCACTATACATATTATTTATGACATTATAATATAAAGTTAAATAGTAAGAAAATAATTATTCCCAAAATTAATATGAATAAAAATAATTAAACGATTTTTAAATAATACATAACGTGACCATACGTCCTGCTTTGGGCGGGACAGTCCCGCTGTCCCCAAAGAACCCAAAAATGTCCCGCTTTAAGAAAAGTCGACTTGTGGACAGTTGTGGTAAGTGTTTATTGATCACAAATCACAATCATACATTATTTATACATTTATACTGTATAGACGTATAGTATAACTACGTAATATATATATATATATATATATATACATATGTATTACGTAAAACACTAAAACCCATAGTACATAGATCAAAATGGTACAAAAATAACTACCTTATTGTTATTGTCGCTGCCACCGCGTCAACTGCGGGAATCGGCGATAAATGGAATACGGCCGAATAATATACTCTATTATTTATTTTTACATTATTTATTATTTATCATTATTATTATTATTATTATTATTATACTTATTAATATATTAGTTCCGTTTTTCTGTTGCCATTTTTTATACAAATGGTTTATGTTTTTTTTTTCAATAAAAAAATTGTTATTTTTCGCAAAATGATGTGGTTTTCTTAATTCTTATTAAAATATACAAGTGTCCCGCTTTGAAGAAAAAAAAATATGGTCACGTTAATAATACGCTCTCTTCTTGTATAAAATACAATTTTTTAACATACTTAACATATAATATTATCAAAGTATTCACGTTTGAAATTAAATACTTTATATTTACCGCTTTTAATATACATTATACATGTTAATAAATACATTTTTACGCAACGCAATTATACTAATAAATAATTTATTAATCATAAACAAATAATATTCAATATAACGAAACATTAGAATATTGTAATAAATTATAACATAACTGTTCATTTTATTGAGCCAATGAAAATAAAATAAATAAAATTCTATCTACATTTTAAATTTATAGTTAGCGGTTTGTGAATTTTAGTTATCATATATATATATATATATACACGTTACATTAAGTGCAATTTCCGTTAGATATCTCTGATAGGAAGCCTGCGAGATAAGTTAGCGTTATATTCATATTACTCTGTGTGGGGTATTTAGGTACCAATATTACTATTTTAATTTAATATGTAAATGTTATAAATTAGCAAATAAATTAAATTATAAAATTAGAATTGATAAATCAATTATACGAAAAGACCAACGTGTTAGAATTGTAGACGTTCAAACAATTTATATACAAATTAAATTAAAATCAAATCTTGTTAAAACAATGTGTGTTTATTGTCCACGGGTACTATTGTAAAAGACTTTACAACTATATCATACAATATTTTCAAATCGATGTAAATTATTGTTCATTCTAATTGTGTATTTTTATTTTAACCATATAGACGTATGTATCATGTAAGTAGCTACCAAACTTAGATAAATTATTTTTGTTTAATAAACACAATTCATTAAATAAACAATATCACACAATTATAAATACTTCTATATTTATAGTCGGCAAACTTTTTGAACTTGTTTATTACGTATTTTTGACCCGCTAGATTTCGTATAAAAAATTACATAGGCCTTTTTTTTCAACCTATATAGAATTGCTATGGAGTTACTCACACATGAATTTCGGTTTAGCACATGAAAATTAAATAATTTATCCTTGATATAACGTAGAGGATACAAGTTATAGAAAAAAAATGTTTAAACAAATTAGAATAAACTATTTGACACGCCATATGCGTTACTATGAAAAATATATTAATATATTATTATATATTAATTATATACATATCTATATGAAGTTAAAGTATTTAAAATATTTCCGGTTATAGTATGCAAGACTATGTAAAATTAATTTACATCTAATAAATAGATAAATATTAAAATTTATGACCTATCACCTTGTCATACACAAATAAAAAATATAGTACACTATTATTTATTTTTATTCTCAATAACCACGGTATATAAAAAATAATAATAATTTACGTATTTTAACATAATAAACATGATAGTATAATATTATGTCGTATTATCTTGCCAAGTTTAAAAAGTCTATGTAAGATTAAGATTATTATTGTATGTCATTGCGCAATACGGTCCTGCCTAATATATTAACGTTAATTTACACAATTTTCATCATAGTTTACAATGTTTCCATTATGTTGTTTTTGAATTTAGATAAGTACGACTTTTGAGGTCAAATTATTTTGATGGTTATATTGTTTTTGTGGAAATGTAGAATAGATATACCAAGAATTAGTAGAATCACAACATATTTTTAAAATATAATATGCGTAATTTTACTAGTTGCTTCCACAGTTCAGTCGATTAGTTGTAAAATGTATTACAATTTACAACTTTGATTAAAACTATTAATGCACATGTCCACAGTCCTTACAAAGGTATAAACAGTTTTTAAAAGTTTACAAAAATAATAATTGTATATCGTATATCTATAACATTTATACACATTCTTGCGTTTACTCATTTCTAAATAAATATCATAAGTATAATAAGTATTAATGTAGATAATATTCTGAATGAGGCACGCATACGAATGTCTTGTTTATTTTATCTCGGTTTGTTAAAGCATACCATTTTTTTGTAGTTAAACTTAATCTGTTAAAAAAATAACATTAATAAATATTTAAATTATCCGAAAAACTAGAGAAGGTCATATCACGTAATTATAATAATGAAAATAAACTGCAGTTCACTGTCCCACATACATAAAACGAATTATAATATTGTGAAAAAATGTTAAAACATCAATCGGCGATTCACGGATATACACACGACAATTCATTGCATACATCTATATCACAGATGAGTTAGTAATAATATAGCAGTGACGTATTAAGAATTTTTTTTAGGAGGAGATATAACTAAAATAGTCAATACTAAATGTCCCTGTATTTTATAATCTATCGAAAAAATAAACTCATTTACAAGAGTATACATTCAAGGGAAAAGAGGGGGGGGCACGTATTTCCGTAAACCAACTTTTCCTGTAAATAAACGCCTCTGTTTTCATAATACAGACAACTGTGATCTAAACACAATAAATTTAATGTCTATCGATTATGAATGATTGGTTTTGCATAATGTATACTACTCTATCGGGATAAGGTAACTACACGAATTACATTTTAGGGAAATATTGGCATCTATAGAACACGGATTGATGGATATCGCCATCAACAACAGTCTAATTAGTGTACAGTATGTACACGTTCTAATTATTAATCTCATTTGTTAAATTAGGGACGGCGCGTACGCAGTCCCAGCTACCAAAAATTCTGCGCCCGAGGTATCCACATTAGGGATACTCGCAGGGGTCAACCGACTCCATGTGCAATGAGTCGGCCTCGCCCTGGAGGAACCGCCATAGTGATCACGGTTAACCTCCACGCCAGGTAAGTATGCCGATGGAAAGTCCCGGGAATGGTTATATGTAATGCGCGGTCTGCCCGAGATATGGCGAGTCGGATATTGTGTAAGACTCGACGTTGACCTACAGTTCCCTAGCAATCGTCTTGTGGCCATAATGGGACGTCAGCGTAAAGAAAAAACATCTAGACATCTTTATCGGTTGTCATTTATTGATTATTTTGTGCGAAAATCGGTAGTTAGGACATCCGTATCCGGTCAATCTATGGCAGATCCGTGGGCAGCGCCATCTGTGGTACAAGATATTGTCACTAACGTTGCCGCCACAAGCGAACGCCATTCCAGTATTCCTTATTTCCACACTCGACGCGTCTTCCTATAATTATGTTTAAAAAGAAATTTTTTCATGGTGGGTTAGAACTACAACTTATGTTATACGGGTCTCTGATACACCTCTGCCAACATGTTTTTAAATTACTCGAATACCAAGCAATGATTAAAATATCTTTTTTACTATTTATTTTAAATATTCTCATTCATATTTTTGTATTCTAAATTCGAAAAGTAAATTTGTATTTGAAACGTCCTCATTATCGCAAAATCGTAACATGGGCTTACATCTTTTAATAGGCTCACCATTCGTCCCGGTTTTAACATTTCCCGGTGTCCCGGTTAATGGAAGCCGAGTTAAAATAACTTTAACATTATATTATTTAATATCGAAACATGGAATAATATTGTACATAATATCATTACATCATTACATGATAATAGTATTATGTTATTTGTTTATTATTTCCATATAATTATACTAACATATTAAAAAAAAAAAAGTTTATTTTAATATGATGTCCCGGTTTGGTGATTTTAAAATCTGGCAAGCTTATCTTGTAACATAAATTTTATAGAATGTATCATCATCTATGAATAGTGACTAATAATACTTGCAATAACCAACAAAGATTAGGGTATATTTTATACCTAAAAATATATGAAAATTTGGAATTTTTAATAATTTGACCACAAAGAGTTCTAGAACTTGAGTCATCACCTCAAAATCTGGTTTAATTAATAATTTTCAGCTATCATGATGTCCTATACTACAAAATCATCCTAAAAATATTAGTAATTTTTTCAAATAAATTATCGGTTAATAATTTAATGTTATTCTTTAGTTATGCAGGTATCTAAGTAATATTTTCGTAGTTCTTTAAAAAAATATGTTCTTAATTTATTTAAAAATTATTTGTGACACATTTGGGGGGAGGGAGGTTCATTCCCATAAAATATCTACAAACTTGTGCCTATCTCAAAATCTAGATTACTAATTCCAGTCAGGTACATACAACTATTGATATATCTTATAGTTTAGATCAAATTATTTTCAATAGGTGCATTACATACCAAATATATCACAGTTGCATCATAACATTAATGGGCCTAATTATTTAAATTAATGAGTCTCATTATTTAAATTGTGTGTAAAAATTATTTGCCTTATTTAAGTCAATATTCTTATAGAATTATATTGTTTTAGAATTTTAATCAAATTAATTATATTAGAATAGCAAATATTACAATAACCAAGATATTTTTAAGCACATAATAAAAACATAAGGTAGTTCTTTTATTTGTGTATAAATTAAAAATATAAGATACATAATCTTTTTAAAGTTACTTATTTTTAGAAAATGTGGTACTAAATAGTTAATGTAAAATATATAATTAAAACATAGAATTAACAACAGCATTTTTATTATGAAAACTTAAATCACACTTAAATATAATTTACATTTTGTGTAAAAATAGTAATTCCTAAAAAAAAATTTAATACAAACATTTAAGTATGAGTAGTTTGAGTGTTAATTACTTTTAGTTATTTGTGTTGACTACCTAAACCTAACTATGCAATTTAATAAAAACAAAATTATAGATAAAATACACATTTAATTTGTATTAGCATTAATTAAAGAATAAAAGCTAAAATAATACAAACATGTTATTTACTATTTTAACTGAATTGTAATTTTGTTAACAAAAAAAAACATACTTACATAATTATGTAACTAACAATTAAATCAATCCAATCTTTAATCATTCAAGTATCAAACATACACAGAAATAATAAGGAATTATTTCAGAAAACAAGTGTTAGCTAAAAAAAAAAGGATAGACTGATTTAAACTATTTACTAGGAAGCATTAAAAAGAACAATATTTATATATGGATTAAATATTTATTTTTTTTTATTTAATCTAAACATGAATTAACATTATATGCTATATATATACATAAAAAAAATAATTAATTGATACTTGAAGAATAGAATAACATTAGTTGTTTATTAATTTTAAGTTATCTTAAGCAATATTTCTCAAAAGTTAGTTTTTATGTGTTGTAAATAAAATACATGAAAATATTTTAGAATCATTACTTTTTATAAGTATATACAAGAAATGACATATTTGAGCAAATAAACTTATCAAAATGTTTTTTTTTAATATTTGATGATTTTATTCAAATTTAAATAACTTCTATAGTGTCGAGTGGTAGCCATTTCGAACTTTCAAGTGCATCCCATAAATTATAATCTTGTGTGACCAATTCTTTGTTTAATGCATCTATATCAATTGACTTTTTATAATCTGCAAAATTTAAAATTTTTCAATTTTAAATGTATTTAATTATATTATGTTGAGATATAATAACATACCAACTAAATTTGAATTCCCATTAGTTTTAATAGCAGTAGTTTCAATAGCTGATTCTGGCTTAAGCACACAATTCTGACTTTGAGGTTGGTTCCACATTGAGTATCGATGCCAGTAGTTGGTTTCAAAATACTGTCCATAATCTTGACTAGCCTTATACCCTTGAGATTCATTTGAAGCACTGAAATAATTGATCAATTTTTATTTTGAATTATAATTATACTATTGTTTGATATTAAGCCAATGTTTTATAAGTTTCATAATATTATTTAAATAGTAATAAAATGATTTCTAAAAAATATATTTTTAAAATAAAATAGTTAATTATTTTGTATCTTAATAATATAAAATTATTAAAGAAAGGGATTAGTTAAATATATTATTTATTAGCACAATTTTGAATTGTTTTGTTAAATATTACTGTAGTTATAATATTTTATTATGAAATCAAAAAATATAATTAAATAATAATTGTCTTATTAACAATAAAAATAATTTTTTCATGATAATAGGATACATTTGTAATACATTTGTATGGTATTAAAATTTCTTATTATACATATAATATAGATTGTAATTATTCATTAATAAACATAGGGACATCGACTAATTAATTCTAATAAATTATAGGATCTAGCGTAAAAATTACCAACAAAATTTTAACAATCAAAATTACATAAATCAATATATGAAATCTTATTACATAATTTTATATTGTAAATAGCTAACGAACATTGTAATTAAAGATAGATCTTATAACTCTTAATATTTGCCTAGTCAAGAATTTCATTTACATCTTTTGAAACTAATTTTTAAACTATCTGATACAGAGATAAAAATTTACTAATATAGTTTAAATTATAATGATTAATGATAATATATTCTTTATTTATAGAAATAAATTGTAATTATAACAGAAGCATAGGGATTTAGATAAGTTCTTTGTCAAATTTACTAACTAATATAAAGAAGCTATAATAATTCTTATAGTTATATAATTCTTATATAAGTTTTGAGACTTAACCAAATTTTTTATTTCATTAACTTAAATCCTAAAAAAAATTAAACCAAAAATTATCATAATTTAATTTTTAAAGATGTTATAGTTAAAAATCAATAATAGTCAATTTATCAAAAAATTCAAAATCTTTTCAGAATTATTATTTCTACACTAGATCTATCAGTATGTTTGTTAAAGAACATGTAAAATGTTTCCCATGTGTTAGACAAAAACAGGAACAGTTAGTATCAAATTTTCTTAAAATTAAGTTTAGAGTAAGAAATTCTAAAATAAAATAAATATAAATTATAATAATATTAACAATATAAAATATTTGATAAATTAAATAAATCTATAACAATATGATTTTTTTTTGTAGGCTTAGAACATTTGTAAAAATGTACAACATATACTTATATTTAACAGACGAAAGATAAAATAACACTTAATTCTAGAACTAATTGGATTTATCCAAAAATTTGAGTGTTCAGACTTGCCAAAATAATCAATGCTATTGTTATAATTTAAGAAAAAATTTGTTTTCTTATTAACTTCATTTTTCAAGAAAAAAAAATTTGTTTTCTTATTAACTTCATTTTTTAAGAAAAAAAAATTTGTTTTAATATTGATTATTGAAGTATTAAATCATGCATGTGAAAATCATTAAATACTAATTAATTTTCCTTGATCACATTTGAAGAAGTTTAGTTTGGAAATCGGTAAAGTTTTTATTTAATTGAAATTATATGATAAAATTATTGTTTGTATAATATTGAATTTAATTTCTAATGTGTAATAACTAAATTATGATACCGCAGATACTAGGTTACTAGGTTCTACTATACATTAAAACTTTTTTTTTTTAGTTTATATATTATATCATGTAAACAAATTTAAATTAAGTTATTGAATTTATAATATAATTGGTATTGTAATTATTTCAATAAAAATAATAAAATTCTATTAGTTAATAAATTTAATTTTGTTTATAACAGATTGAGATAATTAGTTTTAATTTTAATAAAAATACTTATATTGCTATACATTTTTAAAATAAACTGTAAATCAATTAAAAACAAATAATCATCTTACACAACAATATGACGTTCTGATTTGGGTATGACACTGCTAACCTTTATGGGTTTGGAACCAAGACCTGGAAAACCGTTCATATTGTTAAGACAGTGTTTTTGTTCTTCTTCACTACCAAAACGAATAAATCCATATCCTTTACTGTAACCAGCACTATCTAAAACCACTGAAAAGTTTTAAGTATAATATTAAATTACTATTATAGTAAACATAATACTAATAAATATTATTATTAATTTTAAATTTTCAAGTATTACCTTTAGCTGTACGTATAGATTGATAACGGCAAGCAAATGTTTTATATAACTGATAATCATCTACATCAGAACTAAGTTCACCTAACCAAACAGAAAAATCTCTATCACTTGTAGAAATTTTTCCAGGATTTCCAGCATGATTGAGTTTAAATCTAACAGGCTGTAAACAATTATTCAAAATTATTTATTTATATTCTATAACATATACTTAAATTGTACTTAAAAAAATACTTAAAGTTATTTTTATTGTTTAATAATTTAATAACAAATTTTTATTTGACTCATCTTAAATATACATATGATACAAAAATGTAATATATAATACATAATATTAAATCAGTAAATTATAACAAGAATAATTTTTTTAATTAAATAACTTGTTTATACTTCTTTATCAATGAATGTTATTTTTGAAATATTTAAAATATTACTTTGCTTATCAAAGTATAAATATGAATAATTTGAGTCATATTTAGTATAATTAAAACATATAGCATGTATATCAGTAAATGGTTATTTAGTAATATTATATTATTACATTGATTGGCGAGACAAACTTGAAACTAAAATAGCACTAGCAATGATATATTATGTATCATAGCAAAACAAATAAATCATTATGCAAGTGCCTGTAACTACTTTTAATGAAGAATATTTTGTTTTTTATTTTTAATAGTCTGTATATGATATAAGTAAAAAATTTATTGAATGTGTATTATATTTATAATTTTTTCAAAAACCATTATCTTAATAAATGTAAATTAATGCATATTTTATTATGTAAATGTACTAGTCAATTTTTATAAAGCATATTTTTTTTTACATAGTTCCTTGGTCAATATTTCTTTTTATTTTAACAAATAAAATGTTTAAATTTACTTTATTTGATTTATATATTAGGTACCTAAATTTATAAAATTATAGTCTGACTTAAACAAAATAACTACTCACTGGATTAGTACCAGGTATATATTTTCCGTTGAGTTTATGCATAACAGATACAGGATCATAAAAATCAACAAAGGCATAGCCAGCAGTTTCACCAGTATTTTTATTACGCATTAACTTAACATTCTTCGGATATTCTCCCATCTTTTGAAAAGCACCTGTGATAAAACTCTCCGTCATATACGGTTCTAGCTAAAATAATAATAATTCATTGTTAATAATTATAAATTATAAATGATTTCATAAGACGTACACTTCCCATCCATAAACTTGTAACATTTTGTCCTGGAGTTGATACTTGTGGTTGTTGAACAGGTACGTTTGGACTTATAAACGTTGCAGCTGTTTGTGTTGGTGGTGGAACGTTATAAGCAGGTTGTTGGTTATAATTGTACATTTGGTAGTAATTAGATGGATATTGTTGATATTGTTGATTATACTGTGAATACTGAGGAGTGTATTGATTTGTATACATTTTGATAGAACTTAGATTATACAGCACAAATAAAATAATAATAATATGAATTATTTGCTAAAACAAAATTCAAACATAAAAGTAATTATACAAATTTTATTTTAAATCATTTATTTAATGTACTGAATGTTTATTGTAGAACACTAACATGAAAAGTGAATTGTGAATAAGTACAATATATGTATATTGTGTATGAAGAATTAAATTTAATAATTATATTGCAATATAATTTATCAACACGTCAGTACTAAGTATCTGCTACTTGCTATTTTGCTAGTCGACACTCGACAAGTCGGCAGTTAGCAGTTGCTACTGAACAATAAATAAACATTATTTATTTTGTGAACGGTAGAATATTGATAAGCAAAAGCTGATAAATCTGAGACCACAGATAGAAAATATTATTATCATATATATCATATACGGTGTATGAACAAATAGGACCAGAGTCATCAACATCCAAACCATACTTGGCAACAAAATGGATATAGTTGTCTTGGGATCTATTTGTCATCCCTTAATCAAAATGTCTTACCATTGATTATAGAATAGACTATAATAGTATATAGTATAGTATATTTTATAATAGTCTATTCTATAATCAATGGTAATATCTATTAGATTAGGTAAATAAAAATTATCATTCTAAATTAATTATTGTCATATAGTAATATTAATAATTACGGTCTTTGAACTTTATTTTATTTTAACTATCTTTTTATGTTATATTACTTTTTTAACCAGAAAACGGATTTCAATGCAATGGCATATTTTTTTCCTTTTTACTTATTTGGATTATGTCAGTTATATTTACGAATCATAATTATTTGAATCTAATGGTAAATTTTTTTTTATATTTATTGGTTATTGCATAGTCTTACAAAATTCGAAATGTATTGCATACTAATGCGAAAATTTTTTTCTTAAGCATTTAAATTTTAAGTAATTAATTGTTATAAGTTGTTTAATTTGTGAATTTTAAATAAATAAAAAAAAATTCTTGCATATTTTATGATATATTTTTATACTTTTAAATGCATAAAATTCATGCTCTAATTTATATTTATAACATTAAAACTTAAAAGTATTGCTTTATCTTATATAAGATTTTTTTATAGTATAATTATGTAAACGTACATAATAATTTATAATTATTAATGTCGTACATAGTATCCAATAGGCAATAATATAGTGCAAGTACAAAGAAATTTCGAATTATTTGTTTCCAGTCCAGTAATCTATATTTATATTTTATAGGTATCACGGTCTTATAAAATAAAATAAATATTTTTAGATCTTTAAAGACCGTATTTGTAATAAAAAAAACTTTTAAATTAATAATTATAACTAATAACTTAAATTGAATCATTCAAATTTGATGAATATTGTAAAAATGATTGTATTTTATAAATAGCATGCTTCAATTTACCTATTCACAATTTATTTTATTTGCACGTAGTCTGGCTGTTCCAGTAGAATAGTGGCAATCAGTGACGGATTAAGAGTTGAAAACGCCAGAGGCAAAATAAATTGAACGCTTCTTTGCCATAATTTCTAAAATAATTTATATTTTAATATAGGTACTATACAGAATACACCTATAAATAAATAAATAATTATAAATTATAATTATCCAAATATTGATCTAGTACTATGGGAAATCAACTTCTTAAGTATAGATTATTATTAAAACTACTAAAGCAAAATTTGAAATTAATGCATTTAAAAAAAAACAAAAGAGTTATAATTGGTAAATATGTGAGGTACCTTCCATTAAATATATTCAATAGAAAAATACAAAATGAAGAAACTCATTTTAGAGATTGAATTTTATATTTACAGTAAAAAAAATGTTTTATTTTGTTTTCAACGTTTATAGTTTGGTAACAAAAAACATTATTTGAGAATAAAGATAAAGGTTTTAATGATTAGAAAAAATGTTATGACAATGTTAGTGATCCGTCGCTCGATGGAAACGCACCATCATCGGACATTTTAACTCCAGCGGTCGATTCAAATTTCGAACAAAAGGAATGGCTGCAGAAATTTGCGATGACTGACCGAAAGGCAATGCAGATAGTCGCAGAGTCAATGGCGAATGGCGATAGTGTAGGAATGTAGGATATTTTACCGGTCAAGTGAGTAGAAGTGAGGAATTCTCTTGGAGATCTGGTTGGTTAGTTAGATCCAATAATTTAATCATATATAGGTACCTATGTACTTCGCCGACGGAGATTTACTGCGGCGTGGAAAAGCCTCAGGCGGGTTTTGCAGTGTGTGTGTGTGTATTGCAGTTGCAATCGATGCAATTATTAGCGTTCGCAACCTTCAATTCTCAAGACATGCGACGCATGGACGGTACGCGGCGGCAAGTTACCCGTACACGTTCTATTTTTTTTACGAGTTTACGACCAGCCGTGGCGTCGCAACGAGTTTGTAGGCGTGGAATGTGCTTAACTCTGACTGTTTAGTGGACGACAACGACGACGACACGGCGGCCAGTTGTACCGACGTGGGCATCGTTCCGTAACTGCAACGATGACGACGGTGGAAACTTTAGCACGGGGTGAGTGAGGAAAGTGGAGTTAGGAACACTGACGTCAGTGTCGTCGGACCCGCAAAAATTTGACATTCTGGTTCCGGCAGCGGGCGAACATCGGACGCAGACACAAGGTCGATGAGAGTACGAGACCCCAGGACGAAATCTAATGAGAGTATCTATGTTGTGATATCTGGTGGACCGCGCTGCGTTGCGGACCCGCAGGATCTCTTTTTCATCTTGGAGCAATCCCTCCGGCCGAGTCGCAATTACGGTTGACGTAATCGATAGTTTGACTCATGAGAGGTATACAAACTAACTTGATTACGACTTACATTTAACGAGAATTCTTTTTATAAATTTATAATTATCTAACTGTAAAATAATTTTTGAATTGCCGAGATTTTGTAAGAATGCTAATTTTAAATACCTATAAAAAAATATTGGGACTATAAATTATCAAGCATTTTTTCTCGGTGATGTATTATTTTATCTGTCGTATAAAATAATTTAAAATGTTTAAAAATTACAATATAAGAATTTAGTGAAAATTGTAAGTTTCTATGGTTATAATTTTGAACAATAAATAAAAAAAAAACAAAATTTGATTTTATCATATTATAATAGTATTGTTGACACGAATAACTTCTTATTTGACAAATTTACAATTTTGAGATTTTGATATCCCTGGATTCAGAAAAATAAGACTGTCATTATGATAAAATCTCCAATGAGCACTTTAAGGGAAGATTAATGAGCGTGTTACCTACCTATTGACTACTATGAATCGTTTGTGAAATATCAGCTATGCAATTACAAATTCAGTTATAATTACCTAGGAAATATTGTATGCAATGGTAGGGTATAGTAGGTATCACGTATGGCATTTTGCTAATAGATTTTTTTCATGTTAATTATAATAAAATTATATTTATGAATTATGATAATATTAATAAAAATGTACACTAAATTAAATTCATACAGTAATTGGTAAGTAATTAATAATTTTTATTCAATGAATGCTTATTACTAATTTTAGGATTTTAAACTTTTATGCTGTAATAAATTAATATTGTTTTAAATTAAAAAAGAAAATATTTCTAATTACTATTACTTAACACAATACCTTAGAAACGCTGATAGTTAAAATACTTTAAATAAACATTTGTTTTATGCAAGAACTTTTATTTATTTTTTTAAAAAATATTCAAAATCCGTTCATTCTATGCAATTCTATTGCCATTAGGAAACTTCCTATGTAATATTGAAAAATCTTCTATGTGACATTGAATACTTCTTATGTAATAAAATATTTCCAATTTATACAATAAATTCTTGTCATAATTTATAACTATTAAGTTTTTTTATTTCATTTTTTTTTCTGAATAAGTTATAAAATTATAAACTAAATCCAATTTTTTCCAAGAAATCATCTTCAAAGTTTAAAATCAATACATTCATTGTTTCGCTCATAATTTAAAAAGTGAAAAGAAATAGAGGCACAATGAAATAGGTATGATGATAAGTGAGTAAATAATTTAATTAAATTAATTCTACACCGATGCCGTTATGAAATGGATATATATATAAAAAAACAAACATTAAGAGTTAGTAAACTCTCGCAAATAAATCCATTTTAAAAGCATAGTTTTAGAAAATTTTATAAATGTAGAACTATATGAACAGTCATTTTCAAAATAACAACTTGTTATTAATGGTTATTTAATAAAAGAATACAAAAATTAAGTCTTGAAAATGGTAGGAAAAAGTATAGAAATGGTTTTATTTGAAATAAATTAAATGGAATTGTGTTTATTTAAAATAATAAATACATAAAATAAGAAAAAAGGATTATAAAAAACCTATAATTAATCAACTATATTGAAGTCTCTAGTCTATAAATTTTTATGCTTATACTTTTCTGCATTCTTATCTATTTCTAATACTTATAGTGAATATTAATATAATATAATATGAGTAAAAGGAACAAACAATAAATGTAATGATTTTTATGAATATCAGTGGCATAGTCAATAGGATCAAAGGTTGTATTAGAAGAATAATTTGAGTTATTTCATGGAAGATAGTTAGCTGAATATTACAATACAAGTATTCAGTATATATATAACAACCAAAGATGATTGACCAAATAATTATAGTATTAAAAATATGTAAATAATTTTTAATAATAATATTGAAAATGAAAATACAATAGAAAAAAAGTATAATACATTAATAAAACAAAAAAATAATTAAGTAATAATTAGACATTTTAAACCTTGAACAATTTTTTATAAAACAAAATTAATTCTTTTTGCTCATAAATAAGCTAAATAATTTGTTAGGTGTACTGCTGGCTCGTCTTTTGTTAGTATTTGTTTCTTTAGATTCTTTTAATGTGATTTTTTGATTGCTCTGAAATCATTTTGAGAAAATTTAACTTATTATTAGTCTCCATATAAACTACTTATAAGGCATATTGTACACAATTTTTTTTACATAAGTTACAAAAATTTGAATTTTAAATGTATATATGTAAAAAAAAAGAAATATGCACATGAATTTTTATAATTTTTATACAGATATGAGAAAAACTTAAGTGAAATCTTATTATAAATTTTCAAGAACTTTGACCTAGCTAATTTTTTTTGACATTTATAGAAAAAAACATTTTTATGCTTACAGTTCAGTGTTAGAGTATTTTGAAAGTTATACTATGTACAAAAAATTAACATGAATATTTGGTGAAAATTTTAAGTATTTACTTTTGAATTGCAACAAAAATAAAGATGGTTTGAAGAGAAAGTTATTTAACAGAATAACTAATGTTATTAGAAATTAATTTGACTTCCCAGCAATTAATTTTTTTTTTCTTTTGATAAAGATTTGCAATTTATATTTTTGTACTTTAAAATTTTAGGTATAAACATTTATTTGAATTTCTAACCACAATAAAGTTGTGATTTTCAAGATTTTGTCAAATTTCTAACTTTAAATACTTATAATAAAACATTACAACTAAACATTTTTTTGAAATTGTGTATTTACAATGTTTTGGGGAAAACATTAATTTTTGAATAATAGAATTAAACTAATATTTCTTATTTTGACCTTTCTAAAGTACAAATTGGATCAATTTACTATCCAAAACCATACTTAAAATGAAAAAAAAAACATATACCTCATTGTAAAACAGATACATTTATCTAAAATTTAGAGTGTTAATAATATTCAAAAATGAAGACAAATTTTTAAACTCTACAGTAATGAAACAATGATAAATACCGATAAAGAAACACGACCTCCATTTTTGCTTGGAGTTGGTGGTCCTGGTTTTTTATAAGATGTCTGAAAATAAAATAAATATAATATTCAATTAAACAAATAGATATTGTATAATAAATACCTGATTTCTATCTTTTTTTTTTGTACGATCATTTGGGATTAGATTTTCAGTCTCATAATCACTATAATTAGCTGTTGACTAAAAAATTAAATTGATTATATAATAATGAATAATGATTGGCTATGACAAATAAATAATAACAAATCACCTTAATGTCTTCTTCTGTAACTAATGAGGTGTTTGGCAAGAAATTGGTTTCTACAGCATAACAACTTCTTAAATGTGGTGGACAAAGTGAGTTGCGAGCTTGTAGTTCTGACAGTCTTTCATTATATAGTTTTTTATTATCACTGAGTCTTACTTTACCTTGTTTTAAATCTGAAAGACATGAGTGATTGAACATTTCACCTTCTTCATCTTCTTCTTTGGGAAATATTTTACCTTTAGCAAAGTGAAAAGAATAGAATTATTAATTAGGAATATTTAACAAGGGGTTGGAAGATGGAAGGATTTAAATTTACTTATTTTTTTTTCTTAATATTATACACCTTCTTTTATGATATAATTAAATACAATAGTTTTTATTTGAAAAAAAAAATGTAGATAATAATCATTTAATAATTGTTAATGGCTTATAGTTTATCAACATATTAGAATCGCTATAGAAAGATAAGTATTAATTAATATATTATAATTCTACCTTTTTTTAGTTTAAAAGAAGTACAATTTTAACTTGAAGGCAATCAAAGTAAGATTTTAAAAATATATTCTTTATTTAGGCATTTTTATTTCATATACTTCAATTATATTTACCTATAATAATAAAATATATAACACAGACGCACATGTCTTAGATTTTCTAAATACATTTATATAGAGACAGTATAATTTATACATAGTAAATTTTGACTTTTAATAGAGCTATAGAGGATATTGTATTTATTATTCTCTTTATCTATTGACATACAAAATTATAATTACAATAAATAATATGTATTATAATCTCATTAAGCTTGACTTCCAGTTAATATCAGTATTATCATCAGACTGTACTTGAAAAAAAGTGAGTAATATATTATAATATTCTCTTATGAAAATAAAATAAACAAAATAAATATTTGGAAAGTATAAAATTGATCAAATTCATTTATTATTTAGAAATAATGATAATGATAATCAAAAACCATTCATAGATCTAAAATTTAAATAAATCTAAAATTTAACAAGTAAAAAATATTCACTTTTTTTTTCTTAAATGTCCAATTAAATTAAATTAGAGCTAGAAAAAAAAATCAAGTTGCTTACTAAAAATATGAATTAAAAAAAAAAAAAAAAAAAAAAAAAAAAAAAAAAAAAAAAAAAAAAAAGAAAAAAGAAAAAAAGAAGAGATTTAATTTGTAAAATGTACATAGGGAAGATTGGTTAAACAATACTGGCAAATCAGTCAATTAAATACTATTTAATTTAAAAAAATTATTGTTAAATTTCAACAGCAAATTAACTGTTATTACTTATTTTTTTTCAGATAAATGTTTTGAAGTTGCTATGTTGATAAAGATAAAATATAATATTTAGTTTATGAATAAGCCATATTAAGCAATAGTTATACAAGAATACCCAATACTATTAATCAAAGCATTATTTTTAAATATAATTTATTTCAGTCCATGAATAGATGGTTTATAAGTTAAATTAATTTTGTCCAGCAGGAATATTAATGAATTCAAGTAGCAAAGCATATTATTTACCATTTTATTTTTTTACTAAAAATTTATTATATTTATACAAATTACAAACAAATCCAATTCAAATTTATAGTTATGTAACTAAAATTGTTTCATTGAAATTCATTTTTATATAATTTTAGTTTTCTGCTTCTTTAAGAAACAGCTATAACAAATAATGATTAAAGATTAAAGTTTTAAACAACATAATTTAAAAATGACCATTTTTGAAATAGTGAATAAAATATTGAATATATTCTTATATAATATGGGTATTGAAATAATTAGTATTAATTATTATTATATTAGGTAATACTTTTTTAATTACAAACTAGGCAAAAATATTAATATGTTAGATTTTTGTTAGTAACGCACCAGATGATAAGCTGAATTTTTTACCGATTCCTGCAGGCACATTTCGTTTAGTATTATCTTGATAAGAACGAGTGGTCTCTTCAACTAGTGATCTAAAATCATAATACAACAATTGAAAATATTCAATATTGTATCAAATAAATATATTATTAGTAAGTATTTTTACCTGATTTGACCTACTGAGCTAGACTTTGGCAATGTAAAAGAATTATATTTTGGGAGAGTAGTTGTCTGTAAAATAAATGTACATAAAAATAACTATTCAACACCTTAAACATGATTTATATATTTTTAAAATACTTACTATTTCAGAATTCATTGACATTTCAAATGGTAAGGACATTGTTGATTCTCTTCTGTCTTTTTGTTGTAACTTTAAATATTTTTCACTAACTTCCCACAACTGCTGACCAAGTTCTTTAATATGAATTTCATCTTTGGTTATCTGTTTTATAACAATTAATTAATGTTAATGAAAATTAATAATGACCTAAAAGAACACACCTTATCTTTGTATTTTGACAGTTTAGTTTCATAATCTTGATGAATTTTTGCCTCTAAATCTTTACAAAATTGTTTCTAAAAAAAAAAAAGAAGTATTTGATATTAATATTTATCTATTATGATAATTTTACTTCAACATTACCATTTGTTCTCGTTTTCGTTCAAACTTCTTTTCATATTCTGAGGTTACATACTCTTGAGTTTTTTGTTGGACTTTTGTCATTTTGTAATTGCATTCAGATTTTAATGTAGACATTTCATTTTCTAAATGTTTAATGGTTGCTTGTTGACTGAAATTAAATATTTATCTTAATTTTATAGTAAATTTAATTAAATGAAATACATACGTTTTTGATAAAGCAAGTAATTCGGTATAAGTTTCATTAGACTCATTACTAGTGTCATTAATTGTTTGTTCATTTCCTTGTGATTTTAAACTAATTATAAACATTTTCAAAGCTTCAAATATTTTTTTCACCTTTTCAATAATAAAGTATTCATCATAGTTTTCAACTCGGGCAAGTTGAATACCATTTTGTTCAATAAATGTATCTGCAGAAGTTATAACTTCGATTAATGAATCATGATGATCCACTTTGGGTTTGTTGTTAACATGGTTAAATGAATAATTCAAACAAGTTTCAAAACATGTTTCAAAATTTTTTCTTTCTTTCTTTAGCATTGATTCCATTTCAATTTTCATACATTTTAAGTAATTTATTTTCTTGTAGATATCAATTATTAAATCATTTTTTAGTTTGATATGTTCATTCATTTCAGTTTGCTTAAGGTTAATTTGTTCTTGAGCTTCCAATTTTTTTTTATTGATTTTATCAATTTCTTCAGTGGATTCTTGATGTAAATTATTGAACTGACATTTCAGTTGATTCAATTCTATCAACAAAGATGTATTTCGACTTTCTATTTCTTTATTTTGTTTATCATAATCCTGCAATTTATTCTGAGTTAACTCTAAATCAGTTTCATTTTGAACTAAATATTCTTTGAGATTATTAGTCTCATTTATCAAATTATTTTTTTCGCACATTAATGAATTGATTTTCTCTATTTGTTCAATTGAACATTTGTTTTGTTTATCCAATTCTTCTTGCAAATTAATATGTTTTTCCTCAACATCTTGTAGTTGTTTATTTGTTACTTCAAGTTTTTGAGTTAGGTTGTGTTGAATATTGAGTAATTGTGTTTTAGTATCTTTGAGTTCTGCTTCTAAGAAATTTTTTAGACTTTGTAGTTCATTTAATTGTGTTTCAAATCCAATCAATTTTGTATCATTTAATGATAAAGTTTTTTCTTTTTCTAATAAACAATCTTTAAGTGCTTTTGTTTCACTAATTAAATTATCTTTATCTGAAGTCAAACTGAAGATGGTATTTAAATGTTGATCAATTTCTTTTTCCCGAGTTTCTAAGCTTAAATGCATGAGATTTAGTTCTTCTTGCAAGTCAGCTAATTTTGTTTCCATTTCTTTAAGACGTTGAGTTAAATCTACTTCCATTACAGTTTTTTCAGTTATTATTTTATTATTAATTTCTTCATACTCAAGTAATTTTTCTTGGTTAGTTGTAATAATAATATCTTTATTTAATAAAGTATTCTCAAGCATATCAGTTTTATTAATCAAATTATCTCTTTCTGTGGTTAAATGTATAACTGTTTTCATGAGGCAGTTAAATCTAGTAATGAATTCATCAAGTTCAATCTGTTTGTTATTACATTTTTCTTGTACTCCATTATACCTGATATTCATATCATCAAGTTGTTGCTCAGACTCCTGGTGTAAATTAATTAATTTCAATTGGTTTTCATTGAGCTTTTTGTTTTGTTTATCCAATTCTTCTTGCAAATTTATATGTTTTTCCTCAACATCTTGTAGTTGTTTATTTTTTACTTCTAGTGTTTGAGTTAGGTTGTGTTGAATATTGTGTAATTGTGTTTTAGTATCATTGAGTTCTGTTTCTAAGAAATTTTTTAGACTTTGTAGTTCACTTAATTGTGTTTCAAATCCAATAAATTTTGTATCATTTAATGATAAAATTTTTTCTTTTTCTAATAAACAATCTTTAAGTGTTTTTGTTTCATTTATTAAATTATCTTTATCTGAAGTCAAACTGAAGATGGTCTTTAAATGTTGATCAATTTCTTTTTCCCGAGTTTCTAAGCTTAAATGCATGAGATTTAGTTCTTCTTGCAAGTCGGCTAATTTTGTTTCCATTTCTTTAAGACGTAGATTTAAATCTACTTCCATTGCAGTCTTTTCAGTTAAAATTTTATTATTCATTTCTTCATACTCAAGTAATTTTTCTTGATTAGTTGTAATAATAATATCTTTGTTTAATAAATTATTCTCAAGCGTATCAGTTTTATTAATTAAATTATCCCTTTCCGTGGTTAAATGAGTAACAGTTTTCATAAGGCAGTTATATCTAGTAAAGAATTCATCAAGTTCAATCTGTTTGTTATTATACTTTTCTTGTACTTCATTATACTTGATATTCATATCATCAAGTTGTTGCTTAGACTCCTGGTGTAAATTAACTAATTTCAATTGCTTTTCACTAAGTTCAGATACTAAATTTGTCTTCAATGTTTGTAATTCTTCATACTGATTTTCACAAGCAAGAACTTTTTCTTGCAATGACTTTATAGTATCATCATTTATGTTTAAGCATTTTTGAAGTTTGTTGGTTTCTTCTTCTAACCTAACATTTTCCGCATTCAAAATAGATATTGTCTTTATTTGTTCATTTGACTTTTCTATTTCTTTCTTCAATTCATCTTGTTCAAGAATTAATTTTTCTTGAGTGTTTAATAAATTTGTTTCATTGATTTCTAATTGTAGGGTAAGATCTTGGTTTGCTTTTGATAATTTAGTAATAGTTTCTTTCAATTCCAATTCTAAAAATGACTTTTCATTTTTTATCTCATTTATTTTTTTTTCCAAATCATCAACTGTATTACTGCAATCATATAATTTCCCTTCACATAAATTAAATTTGTATTCGTTATGAGTTAGTGATTCTTCGAGGTTTATTATTTTATCATTAAGACACTCTTTTTCCAAGTTTAATTTTATGATTGCTTCTCTTTGCTCATTGTATTGTTGAATTTGATCTTCTAACTCAATATTTTTATTGTTCAAAACTTGCTGTACTTCAATAACTTGTTTCTGTAGGCTTTCTTTCAAAACTGAATTTTCTGATATATCAACTTTCAATAATTTTATGTCTTCTTCTTTTTTTAATATAATGTTATTCAAATCATTTAATTTATGTTGTAAATCAAGACATTGATTTTCAATATAATCAACATTTTGTTTCAATTTATTATTCTCTTTAGTAATTTGTTCAAATTGTATCTGTTTTTGATTTAAATCTAGATTACTTAATTTTAATTTTTCCTCTAATTCTTTTTTTTCTACTTGTAACTGAGAAATAGTTTCAGTTAGTTTATTACATACTATAAGTTGTTCATTAAAATCATTTTGTTTTTTATCTAAATTATCTTGTAATTTCTCAACCTTTTTTATATACTGATTATTTTGATTTTCTAATACATTTTTCATATCATTAATCTGACACTGAAATTCTTCTTTCAAAGTTTTCATTTGCAATTCATTTTTTTTCAAATTTGTTTCTATAATATCATTATCAGCCAGAGCCACACTAAGTTTTTCATTCAACTTATTTAAATCTGATGTAGTTTCAAGTACTTTTGCACTTAAATCTTTATTTTCAGAAGATTTTTGCTGCAAAACTTCATTAAGATCATTTATGATAAGTTGTTGGCTACATTGTTCTGATTGTAATGTTTTAATTATATCTTTTTGATAGTTAATTAGTTCTAGTTGTTGATCTATTTCATTTTTTTTACAATGTAAAATTTCTTCAATTTTTGTTTTTTCATTTTTAATATCTTTCAACTCATCTAAATAATATTCTAAATAGTTTTCCATCTCATGATTTTTGTCATTAAAATTTTTCTGTTGTGTTTCAATTTCTACTTTTACATTTTTCAAATGTGATTCTAATAATAGCTTTTCTTGATACATAGTTTTCAATTGCTCTTCTTGAGTACCAATAATTTGGTAATTTTCAGCCATTTTTTCTTCATAAAAAATAATAATGTGTTCTTTATTTGCTAAATTATCTTGAACATTTTTCAAATTATTCTCCAAGTCAATTAAGTTTTGATGAGATAAATTTTCCGAATTTTTATATTCTTCTATCGTTGACTGGAATTTTTTTACTTTTTCATCATATTCTTCATGTATTGCTTCAATTTCGGTGTTAGTTTTGCTTAAAATTAGTTCAATCATAGTTTTTGATTTTTTCACAGAATCCATTTCAACAGATAACATCTCAATTTGTTTTTCTCTTTTATCTAACTTAGAACAAAGGGATTCAATATGATTTTCATTGTCTTTGATAGTATCTTTAAGATGCTTAATTTTTGATTCTAAATTATTTTTTTTCTTTTGACATTCTTGAAGTTCTTTTTTTTTGTTTGTGAATTGATCTATCAATTCATCTTTATGAGTTTCATAATCATTCAACTTTTTTTCTAATATAATTATTTTATCATTTAATTCTTTAACATGGATTTCAGTCTGGAAAAACATTAAAGGAAAGTAAACAATTATGCTATTAAAGTAGTCAGTAGTTGTCAGATAATTAATTTGCAGGTATTTGAGCGAAGTTTGTTAATTACTCATAAGCCTGGCAACTGATATAAAATGAAATACTAGAAGTATATTTCAAACAAATAAATATTGCTATTTTAGTTTATTTTATTCTTATTGAACGAATGTATTTTTACTTTTCATGTCTTACAAACATGTAATATGACTAATTTGCATTAATCAGAACTATGTTTTAGCTAGATTATATTCTATTTAAAAAGTTAATAGACAAAGTGGTGAAAGGTTTTTGTCTAGTGCACACTCCTCTACAATAAATATTGCAACTAGACATATATCTGCATGCTAGTGTCAATGGAAAGGGAAATGAGTGCAGAACTAGCATATTCTCTATCAAAATAATAATTTTATTATTACATATACTTAAAAAAATAGCAAAAATACTAAGAATTGTAAGGTGTTTGATGACAACTATATTAATTAGATAGTTAAAGCACTAAATATATAAGCTATGAGTTATATTTTGATATAAAAAAAATCATAAAAAAATTATTTATTACTATACTTACATTTGATAATTCCTTTTTTATTGATTTGTACTTATGTCTGTATTTCTCTTTATCATGTGTTATTTCTTCTAATTTCAAACAACTCAATTCATTAAATAATGTATTTGGAGGCATAGAATTAGCTTCTTGGCTGCTTATATTTGTTGGATTATTTGTTATTGATTTATTACATAATTCATCTTTTAAAGACTTAAATGAAAAAAAGTTATACATTTTATTAAACTTAATATTTTATGATTATAATTCATTGATTATACTGTGTTAGAAATATATAATTTGTGAAGACTACCAAGCAAAGAAGTAATTGTAGGTTTCAAAATTATACTTTTTTATTTAGCCAAAAGTATAGAAAAGAATTAAAAAATTCATTATCATTAAACACATGGGTATGTAATTCTTATATTCATTAAGCATACATTTTTAGACTAACAAAGATGAAATATCGTTATCATCTGCACAAAAGAATTTTAATAATAAAGAAACTAAGATTTAAAAAAGAGAAAGGAGATGGTATAAAAACATGGTTATTAGTTAAGTTCATAACTTAAATATTGAGTGAAGTTGTAAAATAAAATAGTTCAATAGATTGTAGATAAAAAATAATATAATAGTATTTTCATTTTTAAATTTATCAAAAATAATAATAACATTATTTTTTTAAAGTAGAGTAGTTTTTTTTTTTTATTATGGCCCATCTAACTGTTTACTATTAAAACTATGGCATCAAGTTTTAAACTTACAGTTATTTCTAAGTCTTTTGCTTTTATGGTTGCTTCAAATAATTTCATGTTTTCTTTTAACATCATATTTTCGCTTTCAACATTATCAAACGTTAAAATAAGATTATTATACTCTGAAGTTTTCATTTCAAACTAAAAACAAAAATAATAAATTATTAATTAAAATTAGAACATTGTAAACAGAATAAGATTTATTTAGTTATCAATGGTAAGTGTGGCAGTATAGTTTATCAAGAGACTTCTCCATCACAAAAAAAAAAAAAAAAAAAAAAAAACAAACAATATATCAATAAAAAAAACTTTGAATAAAAATTTCAATTTAATTTTTGATCTTTAATTTTATTAAAGTGTTGGTAATATAATTTTTTGATTTAAAATTATTGGAGTTACATGGTATAGGAGTTCTTTTTTTACTGTTATTGTTGTTCAAATATATATTATACTTTTAAATATTCCTAGTATCTGTTAATTTATAAATGTAAAACTACAACTATTAGACTTAATCTTAAATTATAGTAATATTTAATTATTTATCAATGCATTAGTGAATCAACTCTTTTCTTTCATAATATATAGTTCTACAAAACACCATTGCTATAGAAGTATTCTACCTGCATTATTTTTGCGCCTAGATAATACATTTTAAACTTAACAACATTTTCATCCTCCAATTTTATTTCTTAATCTAGTGAATGAAAAATTTCCCCAAATTGCTATAGTACCTGTTCTTCTGTCTAGGAAAAAATAAATCATCTGATAGTTACAAATGGAAGATAGCTGTATTCAAATTTCAAACCAAGTGTTGTTTAAAAAAGTTGATTTTTTAATATTTTACTTTCAAATTATAATTTGGTACCATGACTATTTTTACATTGGGACCATGGTAGTAATAATAAGTCATAATTCAAATAGAATAATAGTAAAGACCGATATTAAATATATCAGGGTGATCAAATAGTTCATTGATTTCAAAGTTTACCCCTTCTTTAATAAAAGCTATTATTATACATTTAATAAATACAATTACATTATATTATACTACAGACAAATCTTTTAGTGCAATTGATTTTTAGTACATTTTTTTATATTAAAGTTATAAAATTTTAATACCGAGCTACACAGGCTGATGATTATTTAAAGCAGCATCTTTTATTGGGTATTCAGTGACTATTCCCTAGATTATAATAAACTGGACAACTATATACAATGACTTATTCCAATTAACTTATACCTATTGCATATTATAAAGCTATAACCATTAAAGAAAATTGTTGATCAAAAATTAATGTGGGATTGTTGTTTACTAGAACATTTTAAGATATTAGTTAAGCTTTACATGTCTTAACTATAAATCTACAATGGACAGTCCTGATAGATAGTTTATAATTAATCATAATTTACATACTTTTCCATTAAGCTCTTTATGTTTTTTATCAAGTTCTGTTACTTGTTGTTTTAATTCATTGCAATTCATCTCCAAATCTTTTTTGTCCCTATTTAATTTTTTTATAATTAATGTATTATCTGTTTTATTTTCTGGAGACTGATTTGGTTTGGAATATTCTTTGATTTCATCTTTCAATAATTGTAATATTTTATCTTTGTCTTCTAATTTATTACCTAAATTAAAAATCAATAATTAATAAAACTTAAAAATAATTTACTATTTTTAATTTATGTACTATGCAAAAAATATAATAAGCTACTTAATACATATTATATATTAATAAATAATAATTTCTCAATTCTTATTAAACCTGTATAATTTACTTTACAATGACATATTAACTGTTATTTTAAATTAAATTATTATTTTTTTAATTATAGTATATATATATTCTCAGATAACAAAATCAACCTTGGAAAAATATTATTTTTTTTCAATATTTACTTAGTTGAGTATTAAGCTCTTTTAGATATTTAACATTTTCAGCCAACTTGTAGTTTTCTTCACATTCATTTTTATAGTCTTCAGTAAGTTTGGTGATATATTTTTCTTTCTCTTGATTTATTAAACACTGAGATTTTGGTGACTAAAATAAAGGTTATTAAATTAGGTAAATATTAATATAAATATAAAATTATTAACTGTAAATATTAAACACAAATAAAATCATTTATTGTTTAGGACAGCGGTTCTCAAACTTTTTTGTTCGCGGAGCCCATATATTCCTAAAAAAAATTACGGAGCCCCAAAGATCAGAAATGTCTATATGAGACAACAAAAATTCATAAATAAATTATGTAATTACAATTAACAATTGTAAATGATTTGCTTTTTATTTTTATTTTCTATAAAATACGAATATATACGATCCATTTGTATTTTTATTCACAAAAAAAATTGTTAACAATAAAAACAATTGATGGTAAAATAAGAAACACGTAATACGAAATAAACACCGAAATAACAATATTTGCGTTAGCGGCCGATGAATAACGAGTAATGACTGAAGAATCAAGAAATTATTAGAACTTCGTAGAATGTAGATTGTACTCTTGTAGATAAGTAAACTAAATCATTATCTTACAACATGTCAAATGAATGAAAAACCCGACTTTTATCTAATCTCATTTTGACAATGACACAAAATATGACATATGTGGATTTATAAATATTTTAAAGTTTTAAACGTTTAAAATAATTCATATTGGTACGGTCTAAATAATATTGATTATAAAAATAAAAATTTAACTAAGAAATATAATAATAATTTAATAATTTAAATTTAATTAATACAAAAATTCTCAGGGAGCCACGGAGCCCTTAGACTACTCTCGCGGAGCCCTAGGGCTCCGCGGAGCACAGTTTGAGAACCGCTGGTTTAGGAAGTATCAATAACATGAAGTACTATAAATTAACAACCAGTATTCAGTATAATTCAAAAAAACTGGGTGATGAATGTTTGACAATTAAAATAGGCTGGAAACCAAATGCACTAGGACTAATAATATTTGTGGACCAATTATTTAAAATTAATATTTGCTAGGGACGAAATGTTTATTAAGACAAGGCCACAACTTTAAATTTTGTGAACTTAAATATTAAAAAAAAAAAAATCGCCTATCATAAAAATTAAAGGTTACACAATAATCAGTGTTGTAGTTTTGATTTTTTTTTTTATATTTTAATTTTTAATCAAGGTATGTAAGAAAAATATCAAAAATTTAGAATGTTTATATTCAGCTTAAAAATAAAAACAAAAAATCAACACTGCGACATTGATCGTTCTGTAACCTTTAATTTTGATAATAGGTAAATTCTTTCTAATATTATTTAAATAAGTAATAACAAATATTTTTAACTGAATGCAAATTTGCTAAGTTATATGCATGTAAGAGGGTGACAATACACACAGGTGTAACATTCTCTTAACTTATTACATTTTTACTTCTTAATTATAATCAAAACGTATTAATACTAATACAGGTCTTTTAATAATTTATTCTTTTTTAAATAATATTTTTTGATTTACTGTCTTATTAATATATAAAACTTACATCTTATGAATTGATTCTAAAAGAAATGTGGTTACCAAAAAACAATATATTTATATAGGTTAGTAACTCACTGAATATATGTGAAATTCTATCTGCAGGATTGCATAACACTGCGAGATCTGTTAATCAGCTTATTTATAATATATGCTATCAATGAACTTATGCGTGTATAGACTTATGTCAAATGTTAATTTTAATAAAATTTTTTCTATGAAAAAAGTTAATATTTCAACCAAAATTGTAAGAATTTGGTTTAACAATTTTAAATCTTGAAATTGGATTTTAATTGATTAACAAGTTCCAATAGGTTTTAATAAAAGTGATTTTAATAACTAAATTTTGAATTACAATATTGATAAATAATAATCTAGTAATTTTTATTTATATTTTTCAATATGAAACTAACAACTTTTGGAATATTAAAAATTTTCTCTCCAAAAATTTAGTTAAATACATTAATCAAACAAAACTTTTTTGAAAATTAAAATTGATAAAACCCAATTTCTACAGTTTTGTCTGGCTTTTGTTTAAATACCATTAATTAAGTAAACTGATGTATCATAAAACATGAAGTTAATAATACTACCTATGGAACCTTTAGGCTACTATTGAAATTTTAGTTTGAAAGTATTTTATGAGTATGTAATTAATTACAATTTAAAATTTCTTATAACTAACTTAAAAATTTAAATATTGTAAAAAACCTAAGAGAAAACATGTCTTTACTTTAAAATTTAATAATAAATCAATTGAATTTAATATTAATAACTACACACAATTTGGATGGTTAATCACAAAGACATAAATACAATTAAAATAATACTTTAAAAAGTGAGTAATTTTAAAAATATTAGTATTACCTCACAAAATTCTTGTAAATAGCTTCGCCGCATTGATTTTGATTTGATTGGTGTATTGTTATTTGAATAAACTTCTATACACAAAGATATATTTATCCAATACAATTATTTATTTCAAATTATATAATTAAATTAAAAAAATATTTATATTAATCTTTATGTTTACCTGAAACATTAATAGAAGTATGCTTAGAATCACTTATTAATACAAGTGCTTCAGAAATATTTTGTTTGGTGAACAATAAAGATTGTGTAGCTTTTAAAAAATTTGCAAGTAATTCTTGTTCTTCATTATTCATTCTTTCACTTAACTGATTTCTAAATTTGTCATTTGTACATTTTAATAATGCATGTAGCAAAACCACGACACAAGTGTAGATTGAATTTTCTTTATTGTATAAGTCTTCATACTTTTGGACTTCAAACTCACAATAATTCACTGTTAAATTTTTTTTTTTAATAATTAATAAAAAAATATTACTTTAAAATTAAAAAAATACCTTTTATAGTGTTGTAAACTTGTGTATCTTCTGTACTCAAATCTGAAGAACATTTCAAACAAAATCTATAAAATATCAAAATATATTTTAATTAGTAATACTATATTATTAAGTTTTATAGAAGAATTAATTAATTAAACTTTCATGGACCAACAATGAGTTACTAAATTATTTATAAGAGATCATAATTATATTATTAATTCATTAAATATTCATGATTGTTTATGCAACTTGGCACAAATACTTATGATAAATCAAATAAAATGTTAAGCAAATATAAATTAACATTGCAGAAAGATTAAAAAAAGTTATTAGTATGTTAAGTTATTTGACAATTTATGTTGTTGTAAGTTAAATATAATAAGTAAAACACAATACTTACACATTATCAACAAATTGCTTAAACGATGTACTGGATACAAGATTTTTTATACTTGAATATTCATTGTCTTTAAATTCATCAAATAAACATATCTGAAAATAAAAATAACTACTTATTTTTTAAATTTAATATAGTATATTTACAATCTATACAAACAAGGTATAATAAGTAAGCGTGTTGAATTAAAAATAACATTAATTAAAAAGTAGGAAGGTTACCAGCAGTGCTACCTGACAAGAAATTAAGGTTTTATATTTTTATTATTGTTATTATTATTTTTAAACTTTTTAACCTTCTAAGAATGATTAAGGTAGAGGATATACTTTTAATTAGTGAATTAGCATGAATAACTACCTAACATCTTATAAATTATAATTATTATCAGGTGAATACTATATAGCAGGTAATTTACATTTAAATATCTACAATATATTTGAATTTAAAAAGGTTAACGTGTAAAATAAGATCAGCAACACAAATCATAAACTTAACAACTAATTAAATTTGAATTGATAAAATAATTAAATAAATTGATTTGTTTATCCAATTATACTGTATTTAGTTGCCAAAATATTATTATTGTATGAGTATTGTATACTATTAACTTTTATTATATCAGTACTGTAGTAAGATTATACAGGTATTTATCTATACCAAGTATTTAGATATTGAAGGAAAACATAAAGTAATAATAATATTACTTACTTAATTACTGGCCCAATAAAAAGAAATAATTTTGAATGTTATAATAGTTATGCAAGAATGTGTACTTATTTATTTTATCCGAGTCCAACATCATAATATGAGTTCTGTCTAAATTCATATGACTTACCCAACGAAGAAAAGTGGATTCGAAATTGTCCATTATGGTTTCAAAATATCAGGTTCTTGAATATTGATCAACAAACATGTAATTTGCTGTTTATTCGTATAAATTACGCGTTTATAATCGAAAAAACAACGAAGTAATTACTAAAAAAAATCACTAGAGAATGGAGGTATCATTATTCGTTATGACCGTTAAATAGTAAATACGTTAGTACGTTACACTGTAAACATAATCACTTCTATGACGACCGATCAGTGTGGCCACGCTTCATAAAATTAAATAACGTAGAATTGAAGTTAAAAATCTTGTTTTATTATCAATATTATCATACAGACAACCCACAGATATATAAAAATACTAGATAGCCGACTGCCATACGTTTTACATACAAAATTATGTCTCCAACAAAATGGCCGATAATCGTTATCTAAGAGGTGACTGTTTACAAATTAAACTGATATGATAAATGATAAGATACTATTTTGGAGGGATATAGTATTTTAAATTTTATAGGAACGAAAACTTCAGAAAATTTTTTTGTCTGAATAGTGTAAGCTCAGAAACTTTTATTGTAGAAAATGTATTTGCTTGGAACTGAAATTTGGAACCATTTAATATTTTACACAATTATATATTTTAATATAATATAATATTTTACTGTATGTATTTGAATAAAACAATATTATGGTATTTGTGAGCTATTTATAATTATTAAGAATCCCAAACGATTATCAAACATGATAAATCTTAATAAAAATAATAATTAAATATATGCATTGTGTTATTATTTTATAACAATATATACCTACATGCCAAACATTACTCATACACCAACATTATTAATGCACATATTAAGCATGTTTTTTTAAATTTTATAAATATAAATTGTGATTTATGTATAGGAAAGGTAGGTACAGTAATTATTAATATTTTTTAAACATATATCTATTACTATGGTTTATTATTGCTTTGTTAATAAAAAATTTGCAGTGGACAAAAATATATTTAAATATTTAGAATGTAATAATGTTTTTACATTAGACCCCATAAAATGGTTTTAATTGCATTACTTATAAAGAAATATTTAAGCATGAGATTACATTCATATGGTAAAATGTATTCTACAGATATTTTAAATCTAATTAGTAACCGCCATAAATTGACAAAACAAATTTTATTTATGAATCAATAAAATTGTTTTACCCATATGTCATGTAGTTTATAATACCTATTATTTTTTTATTGTTATTATAAATATTTTATATCATTATTTAAGCATTTTGATAAATACAAGGAATCAAGATTTATTTTAATATATATATATATATATATTATTTTATTAAAGTTATATTGTACTGATTAAATAAATAAAGCACGTGATCATTTTTTTAAATGTTATACTTTCTGGATGTACTGGTATTTGTATTACAATAAATTATGTTATAAGTAGGTAGTTATACCTAACTTACATTTATCTTTAAAACTTCATCTTCAAGAACACAGACAAAATATTTGATGAACATTTCCCTTGTATAAAGGAAAATTTAATTCCACTCAAAAAGACAAAAACTTTTCTAAAATGTTACACAAAATAATAATAGCTTTAAGTATTTAAATGTAATTCTAAATGTTCATTTATTATTCCTAGTATTAAATAATAAATAATATTAACATCGTTCTTATCAATACTAAGAAACATAAACATTCACCTCTTAGATAAGGATGGCGGCCATTTTACTGGCGACAATAATAATACCAAGTCGGCTATCTAGTATTTTTATATATCTGTGAGACAACCTTAGATCATATACGATATATATTGTATATGATCTAAGCAGACAACAGACTCTTATTATTGGTCGATAATAAACCAGTATATTATCTAAAACATTTTATGTTGTTGTTTTGCACTTCTACAGGCTAAACGTCTAATTTTAATAAGCTTATTTCTTTTAACTTTACTCCATTCTCAATACAAAATAAAATAAATTTTTTTTTTATAGGATGCTGGCTTTATTATTTAATAATTATTAATAAATTGTAATTAATATTCTCTGTTTTAACTTTTTATTATTTGTTGAGCAATCATAATGTAATCTATGGAGTATGGCTATTAAATAATAAAAAAATAAATTATGTTTGTGTTATAGATAATCCTTTCCAACCTTTTTCAAGTCTATTAATCTATAGTTTATATTGCACTGTTTATTAACTTATATACTTATTTATTTTTCTTCTTCTATCAATTTGTGTATACATATTTTAAATGTCTAAAAAAAAAAATTCATCATTTTTCAACATTTTCTGTTAGATATGCATCGTAGTCAAATATTACAATAGACACAATTTAGTTAATATGTTAGTGCTATCTATTAAACTTATTTAATTTTTAAAAGTATGAAACACTGAGGAATTATTTATTCAATTTTTTTCAAGTCAGGTATTTAAATCCAAATTGTAGGTATTAATTTTAGCTACAAACTATTTACGATTTTTCCTGTTTTAACGAATTGTATTTACTGTTTGAATTTCAAACTGTAATAAAAACAATGTTCCAATGTACAGCAGTTATAAGTTATGTACAATTTATACACTGCGGTTTGCGGATGACACTGGACAAAAAGATATAGTTTTTTGTGAACTTAAAACAGCTTAATATTTATATAGCTAGGTACCTTATACGAATTATACATCGAGAATCCTCAAGATTCGATTGTAAACAAACTAATAATAAATAATTTTTTGACATTTTTAATGAGGCTATCACGATTTTTTACAACGTAAAATGAATTTATAAATATTTTTTTAACACTTTCATATTCAGTAGGTAGGTATCTACCTTAAATCATACATTTTGATTAAAAATTAAAAACTGAAAAATCAGTACCTATGTATTTTAAGGACTAAACTATATTTATTCCAAAAGTAGTTACTATATTTTTATTCAATGGTAATCGAATATGAACTGCGCTTGAACTTTTAAACATCGAGTAAAGTACAATGCATATCTATGAGCAAATTTTATAGTAAAATACCTTGTAAGTACACAACGACACAATGCGCTGAGGGAGGTGCATAGTTTATATAATAATACCTGTGGGTTTCACTTGAAAATATTTTTATACAACTTGACCTAAAAATCTGCTGTCGGTTAATAAGTCAAAACGTTTGCCTCGGGTATTAATATTTTTACGTAAAAAATATTTTCACAAAAAATAAATTCTGAACAGTTTTTCTTAAGAGTTAGTTTTAGATTTTTTTGAAGATAAAAACCGTTTGCATAACCTAAACGTCCTAAACTCAATGTTTATTTTACTTTTTCCTGTTATACGTCATTTTAAAACATCCATTATATTGAATCTAAGCAAACGAAAATAACACCAGATGCTAGATAGTTTTAAAAGAAAAAAAAAATACATTTTTAGGTCATCACTGTAAATGACTATACCTACTTATTTTGTCCGTGCAAACTATTCGTATACACTCGTTCGTGATAATTATTCATGTACATTATTTAAATTGCAATTGGCAATGGTAGATATAGGTATATATCGTGGTAATTATTTTGGTAGTAGTTTTGCATAATAATTTTATAGTAGTCATTTTACTCATTATTTATTTATTATTAAAATTATTAAGGTATTGGTTTGTTATAACCTCGCCGCGGCGAGTGAAAACTTTATAGCCCCACCACTCAGGTTTATTTTAGTCCCGCCATTCATATAACAATAAACACATCGTAAAAATATAAAATAGTGAGTTTATTAATCTAATAATTCAATGATATAATATGAAAAAAAATTTAAAAAATATGATAATGTTAAAAATGTATAAATAATGTATATAAAAATGTTTATGGTTATTGCTACATATTTTAAAATGGTGTAATACAGATCACTGTTATTCAGTTTTGATCACCACATACATTTCGCCATGTAAGAGTCTAAAAAAATTCTGTCTGTTCCTCTACGTTTTTTGTTACCTCATTTGGTCGATTGACGATTTTTAGGTGCTTAATAGTATAATGGTACGTATTTTTCGTCGAATTATTTTATATTTATACGATGTGTTTATTGTTATAATGAATGGCGGGACTATAACAAACCAGTATCAAGAATACGCCCAATTTATTGAGCTCAGGACAGTTATTTTATAAAAATAAAAAACGTAACAACATGTGTTTAACTAAAATTTACATTTAATCCGACGTAACGTTACAATACTAAATAAGTGATTTTAACCTGGATAAACTATCATTAAAAAAATCAAAATTGTTTATTGAATTATTTGAGATCAACACTATATTTATCGGAGAAAATAAACTATAATTTTAACGATGAATAGGTGTTATTAAACAAACGAGTAATAGTTTTTGGGACATTAAAAGATATTTAGTTAAGTAATTCAGGACATATAATTTAGGAACTAAATAGCTTGTATAGGCAAGTACATCAAATAGTTTCTATCTTTTTTTCAAGCGACTCGTACTATACTCTCTTACTAGCATGTTCATCTAATCCAGGGGTCACCAACTAATTTCTATGGGGGTCCGTTTTGAAACTTACCAAACTTTACGCGGTCCAAACAGTTTTAATGACTTTTGCACACGTTAATAAATAGGTATTTATAATTTATAAATTTGTGATTATACTTATTTATTTATTCAAATTGTATTATATACACGTTAATAAATAGTAGGTAAATACATTTTTTAAATTTGTATTTATATTTATTTATTTATTCATATTAAATTCGTTTATTAATATAAAATGAAAACGCGCTCGCGGTCCGTAAAAAAAGTACTCAAGGTCCGCCAGTTGGTGACCCCTGATCTAATCTAATCTAAACGTTAGTCTTGTTGGTCCTAAAACAAGTACATTCAAAAATCGATTTTGAAGGCGTTCAATTTTATTAATTAATCCAGTTTGATGAGGATTCCGTATTAGTCATATGTATTCAAACTTTACTATGAAGTATAAATTACTTAATAAATATTTGGTCGTATTATTGTCTTAAATAATAGCTAGACAATCTAATTTATAGTTATTTATGTTTAGAGAGGGATAGATTCTAATGGTGGACTGGGTTTTTAATTTGTGTTACATCGCTCACCTCTTAATATGAAATATTGAGTAAACCTTAATTCGTTGTTTAAAAAATCTATTATTTAGCCATGTATTTGTGAGAACTATAAAATTATGTCAAAAAGATAGAATTAAACATTTTAATAGGTTAATTTTGATACGAAGATCTTGAATATTTTGGTAGTAAGTAGTAACCGATAAAATTAAAATTGGTATAAACAGAAGGTTTATTATGCCGATTATTGTATTTATGGTTTACATTAGGTTCTAAAAAAAAAATATTAAAATTATTAATATTACTTTAGACCTCTGCCTTCGGATTTAGTTTTTTTTAATTTTTAAGATTTTTGGAATATCATTGAGGTAGTAGATTTCGATATCATTGGTTTCAGCTTAGGTATATTATATAGTATTAATTATTATATCACTAATAAAGTAATAAATACAGGTATTGTCATACAATAGTGTTAGTCTGTTATTGATAATATTACGCATTATATATTTATATAATGCGTAATATTATCATTATGTAAGTAAGTATCTAGTGGAGTATCAATTATATTGAAAATTTAATAAAATAATAAAATTTTATTTGAAATTTTTTGAATGTATTTTTTTTAAAAAAAATATCTTTTTAGTCCAATTAAGGTCACCCAAATTCTTTATTACCTGTCTACAATCATCCGAGTTCCAACCAGTGTCGTATACATAATTTTTGTATAGGGGGGGAGCTGGGGGAGGAGATCTGGAAAAAAAATGTAAGCCTATAGCCACTTACCACTTAAGTTTATGCACATTAAAACATAGGCAGATATATGGGCCATATTATGCCTTACTTCTATTTTTATAATATGCTTCTAGTTCTAACAGGCAA
Organism: Melanaphis sacchari; assembly: GCF_002803265.2. Classification (NCBI taxonomy): domain Eukaryota; kingdom Metazoa; phylum Arthropoda; class Insecta; order Hemiptera; family Aphididae; genus Melanaphis; species Melanaphis sacchari. The sequence continues at coordinate 961,765 of NW_020271344.1, forward strand.
TCTCTATGTGATAATTAATTAGATTACATCGAAATTAAAGTATAATAATACACGAAAAAATACCTAGCTCATTTACAAATAAATGTAGGTATCAAATGGAAGAATTTGAACTATTCAATTACTTGGATTACTAAAAGATAGAAAAATCGAATTAATTTTGAATAATTTCGCGATAGAAACGGAAGTTTGTTCACGTTTTAGTGACTACGATACACAGTTGATGTGAAATGTAATATAAACCACAAATTTAGTATTTATAATTTTTTGTTTGATTGAACATGAAAAGAAAGATTTACTGAACGAAATTAGATCAATTTTTACTGTGGAATATTTTGTATGTTACAAAAATTTGATCAGTAGAGTGCAGCACCTAAACAGTAGTTTTTAATTATTTTAAACTCGTTTAATATTTTAATGTTGGTAATAGTAATTAGTATGTTATATTATATTATTGTGATCAATGTTACCCATAGCGATTAACTGTTAAAATTGTTTTAAAAGGTGTAATAAGAGCACGAATTAGAGGGGTACGCAAGAGGACGAAGCTCCTATTATATTTTTTTTATTTGTCTACCCTAACTATTATTTTTTGATGGAGGGAAATGGCGTAATCTAATACTCATAATAATATTTTATCAATTATGGATTTAAATTTTTCTCAATGATTTTGTAATTACGATTTGTTAAAAAATTTAATACGTTTTATAGTTAAACATTTTTATTTTCCACAAAGTTTAAATTGTAATGTAAAATTATTGTATTGAGTGATAATTAATTAAAATAGTTGAATATTTAAGCGAAAATAAATGCATGTGTTTATTAAAACTATTTAAGTATACTCGTATAAAAAATAGAAATATTATATTTAAAACAATTTAGTGGTGGTTAGTAGGTGTGAGGGAAAAATCCTCCTCGGGTTTCCTAGTTATTTTACATTTAGAACGCAGTTTTTAAATTATTGGATTGAACTTCTTTACTTAGTTTTTCCTAATTCAAACATTGGATGTCTGGATATAATAATTGTAAAGTTTGTAGATTGACCGACGACCGTTATCACTAATAATTATATTTTTTATCTACATAATCGCTCCATTATGAAACGTCACCAGTATTTAAAAACCAAAAATATTATTAAATTATTTAATATTAAAAATTGTATTTATGTGTAATTAATTAATAATCTATGACAACCTTGATGGCATGTCTTACATTTGAAGTGAGTGAAAGCATTAGTCTTGTAAAAGATACTTTCTAAAAGTATTCAAATAGGTACTATTACAGATACTTATTTTGAACAGTATCTACCTATTTGAAATATATGTATATTAATACTTGATAAAAAAAAAAAGGATTTAAAAATAAATACAGATATAGTATCTGGGATACTTCTAAAAAGTGTTTATAAATACTATCACATACATTCAAAATTGTCAAATAAAATTTGTTTGTATCTTTATCTTATAAATTAGCGAAATAAAATATGTGAAAGTCAATCTTAAGTAGCTTAATATGAAAGATTGTTGTGTGATAGATAATGACAAAACTATTGCGACATTATTTTAAATTCTTCTTAAATCAGTTTTAGTATTGTTAACCATTTGATTTTTCTTCCAGTGTCCATATATGAGCAGACTAAGGAATTATAACATAAAAATAGTTTTCGTCGTGAAAATAATAATTAAGATTGTTAAGCAATGTTTTCAGCAAATAGCATAAATACAGTCATTATATTATTATCATTGAATGTCAGTTATAAATATTCGCTTACTCCCTTAAATAAACTTCAGATTTACTCCACAACAACAATTATTTAAAATAATAACTAAATTTTAATGTTTTTTTTTCTTTAAAATAACCATATATATTTTAATGGAAAACACAAATATTGTAATATTTTCAATAAACTAAAAATTCAGATTTTAAGAACCATTGTTTAATCTAGTCATATAAACTTTTTACAATTTTTTATCATCGAAATTGCGTCATGGTATTTGACTATATTTGGAAATTATTAAAGTAATGGAGGTTGCCAAATCCATCACAAACATTCCATTTATTATTCATCCAATATTTATATAATATGCTGAAATCATTCGTAATACCTAGGTACGCAAATGATTGCACATTTTACAAAGTTTTCCGTTGGACTACACTCAGAAACCGCGATGTTAATTACGCGTGTACTTATGTGCATTTGAGACTTACTTAGGTTGAAAACAAATCGCCCACCTCTGAGTCGTTGAATACTAAATGGATCTATTTACTGTCTAAGGGCGGCGATAAGGATTTCTAGACCAAGCAACCCGTTACGATGCGGGTACGCTATACGAGCTATATACTATAGTGATGATAATATATTATACTTGTAAAAACGTGTGCAAGTGCTTTATATTATAATAATATTAAACACGTGATAAAATAACCATGAATGAGATGCCACACGCGTATACACGAGATCTCAAACCGGAAGTTTGTCAGCACGGTACTGTTACTGCGAGAAACAGCGGCGTTCGAGTCTCGTTCGAGGACGGATTTATGAGTAGCACAGGAAAGAAGTATCCTGGATAACTCATACGGCACATATGTATATAATATTATGTGTATTAGGTTTGTATGTATGTGTGATGTACAGTATGAACATTCGAGCGCGTTTTATCAAAACAAAAATAACAAACCAACGTCGCCGCCGGAGAGCGGAATATATCCTATGTTGAATGAGTATATTATTTATTATTATTAGTATTATTATGATCATCATGATCGTCATAAGAACACATAATTGTCACACACACTGCGTGTCCAAAATACCGCCGGCAGCCACGTGATAGCGATTAATAACCACCGCAGTCGCGGTGTCTGTAAGTATATATGTATATATATATATATATATATGCACGACGGTTAATGAAAAAAAATTTTAAAACCACTAATATAATAATATATTATTATATATATATGCGCCAAACAATATGATATTGAACCTGAGCCAAAAACCGTTTGTATTTGTGTCGCCGCGACTGTAACGGAGACACAAAAAATATTATACTAACGGTTTTTTAGTTTTATACGAAACTCGTAGATATCGTGACCAAACAATCAGGATTAGCGTGATATTGCGCGAGATGACTATTGGTATATTATAAAAAAAAGTCGTGAAAACAATAACCAAAAACTACGTAATACGCGTGTTTGTAGTGTAGAATAGTACCTACGCCACTGAATGTTTACTGGTAGATTGTGTCTTGTAGGTACTCTCGTAGGTAATAGAAAAATGAATTTTCAAAACGTTTTGACGACCTACTATGCCCAGAAATATTATATACTCGCTGTTATATTAATATGTACTCTTACTCATTTGTACACGATCAATTATTTTAATTTTTAAAGTAACGTACCTAATATATTATATTATAAGTGACAATCGTAATTATTATCAGAAAGTACAATATTCTGTTAATATCTAATTCATATAATTTTGTAGATATTTAAAATAAACGTTACAAACAACATTTTCAATAAATTACATTTTTAACTGAGAATTATTTTATGTAATATATGAAATGAGTAATTTTATTTATCTAATTTAAGTCGGGGAAATTATATTTTTAATGTTACACACTTATTTATTAAATACTTTAAAAAAAATATGATGAAAATTATTTTTAAATATTTTATAAGAACCTGAAAATATTTTTAATACAATTTTAAGAAATTGCGTTTGTATAATTAGCATTGAGAATAATTAGATAGTATAAAATATTAAGTAGAATGTTATAAAATTTGGACGTAACCAGCCAGACATAAATATAAGTTTAACAGAATGATAACCTAAAAATGTAATATTGTGACTCACCGATTATTATGAAAAAAATTATATTTGGTACTTACTTGAGCGAATGATTAAATTTTATGTTAGAAATCAAATTCGTTCAGGTAATTAATTTTTACCTAACCTTTTTTTACTTAATTTAACCTAACTGATATACTTGATATCTTGAAAACAAAGATTCTAAATAACATACATTGCCTAACAACAAACTTGAATGAACTCTACTCCGATTACTACTCAGTCCTTCTTATAATCGACCTTATCCCTCAATCAAACCAACTAAATCTTGCCTAGTTTAAGGCTAAATGGATTGGGAAACTTTCAATTCATTTTTATAAAACAAAATCAAACTTAAAATCTCTTGCTGACATAGATGCTGCAGTAGTAAACTTTTAAATTTGATTTTAACTTTGTAGAATTCAATATAAATTGTCTTATTCTTAATTCATTTGTATGGTTTGTATCTAAAAATAATGTATCATTTACAATTACATTATAGTACAATATGTAGAAGGTATAATACGATAATAAGAGTACATAAGAGTTGATGCACAAGTTAGTATGACGAGTGATAATATGGATTTTATATCTTTGAGGGTAGTAAAAAAAAAAGTAATGTATGTGTAAAGTATCAAACAGATTATCTCTTTTGAATCATGACCGGAATACTAAATATCAGCTATGATTCTAACCATGTGCGTAACTTGAATCAGTGAAATTCTACTTTTTATTATCTCGATTTTAAATAATATTTATTTTATTTTCAACTGAAAGAACATTTATTTTGTTTTAATAAACGTTGGTCATAAAATAAAACACTTAGAATATTGATATAAGTGTGGTAAAGTTATACATTTTTTAAACAAAAAAATAACTATTTTTTAAATTTTTATTTTTGTTCATTAAAATAAACGTATTAATTTTTACTATATTTAATGTACAATGTACATAAATTCATTATATAATATATAACTCGAATAATACTGCTATTTATTTTGTAATATTTGTATATTATTTATTATTTTATATTATATTGTATACTATAATTATGATAAATATTAATTATACTTGAATTAAAGTTATGTATATTATATTATAATTATATTGCTGTTATATTTTTTACTGTTGAAATTTTGTCATTGCGATATTTTAGTGATGATATTTAGTCACTGATTCTTATGTTATAACTTATAACTTAGTGTTTTAATTAATCACATTATATATTATACTTATATAGTAAAAGCAAAACGAAGTGGAACAGACTCATACGACATTACAAACTCTAATCAATCTGTTTAAAATAATCGAGACCTATAGAATATCTTCTATTTTTTTTTCAAATAAACGGGATTAGATAAACTATTTTAGTTTTATATTGTACATATTATTATAATGAAATGTAAAAATAAATTACAATATAATGTTACTGAAGCTAAGTTTAATACAAATATGTGATTATTTAAAAATATAATTTATATTTAATACATATAATATATATATCAAAAAAAAAAAAAAAATACTTTAAATTACTAATTAAAAAAAAAAAAAACAATAAATATTCGTATGAATCTTTTTGTCAGACATACATATAAAAAACACTCAATGTACAATTTAGAATATGCTCTATTTATTTTGTATTCATATAACGTGCATGTATCAGGACTTGGGAGTTCTTAAAATCAGCAAAAATGTTTGTTGGACTATCTATAAGGGTGTTATGTAGAGGAAGGATATAAAGATATGAAATCATAAAAAGAGAAAATAAATATGTAGTACATACACTTGTGATTTTACTATATTATAAAAGTATTTTCGTCATAAACCCCGGAAATGGGATCGTAAAGTTAGGACGGTAATTTTATTTATCTTTTTACGAATACCCATTATGCCAGACGAGGGCTACGGCAATGAAGTTTATTTGTAGTGATAGAAAATCTACATAAAAACTGCGACTTTTAAAAAACTCATTTTGTTTAACGCCTGTGCAGCAGTCGAATGCAGTGAAAGTTTTATGCTAACAGTTACGAGTGGATCAATTAAATGTCACAAAAGTGTAGAGTGATAAATCGATTTACTGAAATTGTTCACCCATTATTTATTATAAATGTATGCAGTAATAAATAAGAATGATATTAAAGTTTATATTGTAATTGTACGATGAAATATTGAATATTGTATTAGTTAGTATAATTTACATAAATGAAAAAAATGGGCCCTGTAGTTCAATGTACTAAAATCAGATTTTATGTGTTGAAGAATAATAAGAAAAATGTTTAAAATATTTATTTTTTTGTAAAAAAAATATCAAGCATAAAACATCGTCAACGAAAATAAAAATAATTTAAAGATAATTTTAATATCTAGTATTTAATTACTGTTGAATAATATAAAAATATGGACGAGTAATATTAGTTATTTTTCATAATTTAATTATGAAAAAAAAAATTGGATATTACATTTTGAAATGATGCCAAGTATATTTGTTATCATATCGTATTATAAAATTTTACGATAAAAAGAAAACATTTCACTTTTATTTAAATAATTTTAACTGACAAATTAGCTAAATTTTTATTTTATTTTGATCATTTTTACAAAATAAATTATATTTAATAATAAATAATTATCAAAATTAATTAAAAAAATAATTTTTTATTTGTCAAAGAAAACCTGTTATTAAGTTAATTAATTGCTCATAATAAACAATGAAGGGAATTGCTATAATTTAAAAGCTACCTTATTATTACTTAATAGTATAATACATTTATTATAGTAACAATATGTGCATAAAGTCTTATTAATGAAGCAAATAAGTATCATTTTAGAAAGAATGATTTTAATCTTCAAGAAAAAAACGCAAGAACGTGAATTAATGTTGGGAAAATTAAACTGATCCGAATAATGCATTGCCATAATTAATAGTTGGAGTTTTTGAAACACTAATGAACCTCGAAATTCATTCTGGCTTCGCCAAGTCGTTTAATCGTTATTTTGCCTTCTCTTCTATTTAGCCTTCCTCAACATTGATTGTCTAAGATGTTTCTTTTTGAATAATAAAAAAAAAAAAAAAAAAATCGGTCATGTTTTTTAATTAAAGTTAATTACTTTGACAAAAAACTTTTCTGTCCATTTAACAACGGGCCTTTTTGGTACTTTCGCCCTCGTTTCCATTAATGGAGGGTTGATTCAGAGTTGGCGGCTGTTCTTGACGTATAAATAATACAGAAAAAGGGGAAAAACTAAATTCCTGCCAATATGACTGGGTTTTTTTTTAATCTCTGGTTTTGAAAAGAAAATAATAAGGCAACTAAATAAATATTATGGACAAGTATAAAATTGTGTTAATATCCAATAAGGTGTATACTATTATTGTGTATTGCGATCAAAACAATATTTTATTGCAAGTTATATATTAATTTATAGATACGTAAATACTACAATAATATGTATACAATAGTTTGAATTGAGTAAATTTATTTAATAAAATAAAATTTTTTTTTTTTTCTTAAAGTTAGTTTAAAACTAAAAACATTGCTTAAAAGTTAAAACCACTAAAAAGTCCAAAACTATGTTCAAACACTGAAAACATAAGTTTGGTATTATTTTTTTATTGTGTATAATTTCATACTTAATGTACTTAATTGACTGCATTAACCAATGTATTTATAAAAACATAACCAGTTCCTAAGTTTTAATTCTTAAAAAATCGATACAAAAAAAACATTTGGCATAAATAGAAAAATCAATATAAAGCCGCTATTTTGTTAAGACAAAATTTGGAATTACATGAATTATTGTATTGATAAATGATATAAAATTAATATTTATGAAAAACAGTCATAAAAATATATTATTATGAAACTGTTTTAATAGTAACGGTTTAGAAATGCCAGTGCTGGTTAGATTTAATTTATTTTACTACTAGCAATAAAATTAAATTGAAAGAATCCTAATGTATAAAACAGAGTGAAGAGGAAATTTGAGTACTAAAGCAGAAAATTGTCATGGACGTTAGAAAATTAGAAAATAAATCTATTGTAGAATCTGGGTTAAATATTTAATGTTGTAATTGATCAGATAAATATTTTTCAGGGTTGTAACTCATAAATAATATTAAAGTGAAACATTTTGCCAAGTTATGTGTTTATTTGGTAGCATCCCAAACAGCTATATAGTAGCAAAGTTAACGGTTAAATGAGTTATATAGTTGTGATGTATTACATTTAATTCAAAAAGATTAATAAAAAAAAAATATAATAACCTAACAAATTATAATTTTTACTAAGAAATATTATCGTCAAAATATTACTAGGAAATCACTAATGTTATTAATATAGATCTTCGAAGTGAAGTTTAACTTTAAAATTAAACTTATTTGTTTGATGTATTGCAGGCTGCTGATTACAATATAAATTTTTGGTGTATAGCTGCCAATTTTGTAAACAATCATTATTACCTATCTATTTCGCTAACATACACTATCATTATTAAAATATAAAAAATATGCTCAAATAAATTCTCAAATATATAAATTGTATATAAAATAAAAAATATTGTACTACTGGTTACTATTACTTATAATCATTGAGTATATTTTATTTTAATATTATAATGAATTTATAAAAAAAAAAAATCATAGTTAAAACTTAAAATTATTTTAAATATATACAATTTGAAATTAAAATTAAATAAAAATATAAACATGGGATAATGGATTTTTAAAATAAATACTCTGGTATACGAGATTTAGAAAAATTACGAATACTTAAGTGTTAATAAATAGGTATTAAGTAAACTTCTTAGCATATTTTAAAATTTAAATGAACATTACGTATAAGCATATTAATTTAATTATTTTGATTTGACTTCTCAGAGTATGTAGAGCTGTTAACATATAATCAGGTCATTACATCCACTATCAAAACTTATTCAATGGTGTAGCATTAATAATTTAACTCCTAATAAGAAATAGTACTTATATGTAATAGGTATTGTTTTTGTATCGGTATTAATTAGCGAATGAATAATTTTTTTTGTTTTATTTATTATTATAAAATTTTTTTAGCACATTAGGTTCTATTACAAGTACAGTAAGTTATAATTACAATTTAATATTAATTTATTTTTTTTAACTTTTATATTTAAATTACTGATAAAAACAAAGATATAATTATTCATTGTTATAGGTTTTTTTTATTGTTGAATATTTTCATTTTCCGATAAGAGCTCTTTTGTATTCGTTTGGAGGATGTCTTGGGACAGTTGAGGTCGCTGTCACCTATTTTGAGTTTTTCTTTCTAGTTGAAAATGTCGGGTTTCCTCCAAGTCTTTCAGCTTGGCGTGGAAGTTTGTAAGTTGTGTGTTAATCCAGATATTTATTACGGGTATTCCAGTGTCGTTGTGTATTTGGTGATTCCTCATAAACCAGGGGGCTTTTAGGCAAATTCTACAGGGCAGGCATACGTTAACAGTGGTCTGATTATTGAGGTATATAGGAGGAGTGATGACTTAATTTGTAGTGTTGACTTATAGTTGACTAGAGGGTAAAGAATTCTCATCCTTGTATAGTCCTGTACGAGTTTTTTGTTTATGCGCATGTTCAAGTAAGTGAATAATTAAATATATAATTAATTAGTAATGAAAATAATGTATTTCTCAAGTTAGTTTTATAAAATAGTTGAATTTTGATTTTAAGTCCTGTATGTTTTAAAGGTTTGTGACTTTGCAACAAAATCATTCCACTAACTATTGTAACTACATCGCTGTTTAATTGAAATTCGAGTATAATCTTAAATCATAAATAAACATACGTTTCTTTTAAAATTGAATTTATTAAAAAAAAAAATTATTATAGTAAAGTTATCCCTATTTGTATCTTGGTTTCTTATTTTTGTAGTTCCATATTATTGTCTCTTCGCCTCCATCGGTTCTTTTTCGTTTTATTGCCTTATTTTGGTTGTGTTCTTCTATTATTATATCTAGTTTTAGAAAATTTACTTTAAAATTATATTTTTTTACTGTTCTATTCATATACATGTTTATTGTTTGAGATAAAAACGTTTTCTATTTTTTATAGAATTTGACTTGACTTTTTTTTATAAAATATTCTAAGTAATTAAATATATTAAAAATAAAAAAATATTAATATTATAATGTATGTGGAAAACAATAATGTATTTAAAAATATTTTCATATTATTTTGTAACCAAAAGACTGTAGTAGCCAGTTTAATTATTAATGAAATAATTTATACAAAGTTAAAAACATAAAAATTATATCAAAATACGTGATATATAGTTTTTTACATATTTATTTGTATACTCATGCATAATATGAGTATTACATTTAAATAATATCTAACCGGTATCTGTTTCTTAATTTTATTGTTAATTTAATCGATTTGTTATGGTAATCAAGTAGCATAAATTACGAATCATCGATTTGTTATCACCAATTACGATTTTTTTTGTTCAGTGTACGAATTTTTTGTAAAAAAAAAAATCGAACATCTTCCATGTGGTGTTTGAGATAAAAATACAACAAGAACGATGACTATGACGACCAGGCAATGAGAGAGTGACGTGCGCGCGGGTAATAGTTTTCCAAAACCACCGTACATAATTAATTCTCTTTTCTCATCGTCTTCGTCGTCATCTTCGTCGTCAATAGCTTTGTTCACTCAAATAACTTGAGGGTTAGAGTGAATTAATATCTTTCGCGTATCGAAACGAGGCCGTACGCTAAAAATAAATACGCACGTTGGTTGGACGTTGTTAATGACGTACCTCTTTGGACTCAGCTCCACAGATGTAATAAATTTCGATTTCGAACGAATATATTTCCTGTAATAGCGTATAGTTTTGTTTCTATCTGTTTGTCTGATCGTCTTTCTTTGTCACTCAATCTCTGTCTCTATTTCCGTCTCTTTCTATCTCCCTCACGCGAGTACACTATATGTACTTACTCACAAAACCACGTTTTGCAGGGAATCAACATTCCACAGTTGATGGTTAAGAATCATTAAAATATATTTTGATTCATTGAAGTTGGTGTTACCGATGATGTTCCAAATTTAGTTGATCTTTTTATTTTTGTTTCTAGTTTATAACCCTTATGCACTTAGCAGCACAAGGTTAACAGTCAATATTTAATTTAATCAAACGCATTTGTTATTTAAAGTGTTATAGATTTTGAGATGACTTTCAAAGTTTGTTAGAGTTAATTCTTGAAGATATTTCCTGTCCTTTTCTGTTTTTATTCATTATAGATACTGTTTCATAAAAATAATTATTACGATAAAAATAAAATGATCGAAAAAAGTCTGCAAGTTATATAACACATAAGTAGGTACCTAGCTGTTTTGCTGTAAATCACTTCTAAAAATTGTATTCTTATGTTTAAATTTAATAAATTTTTAACTTGTTAGAAACATATATAATATTTTATAATTTTTATGAATTTGACAAATTCTATAAGTACGAGTATATGAACTTTTAAAATTATACAAAAAAAAAAAAATAAAATAATTTTAACATGAATTATTTTTATTTTTGAATTTTTAAAGGACTAACTTATAATTAACCTTATTTTAGCCTACACATAAGTAAACAATAAAAAAAAACTAAAAGAATTTGAACATTTAAAAATAAACAAAACTTACCTAACTTATGTCAAAATTTAGATTACAGAGCACAATTACACAAAAATAAGTAGTTAAGGCTACTGTTGGATGGGAAAATGTTTAAATAAAAATAATAAATATGATAAATGATAATAAAGGATATATTAAAGTAATTGTGATAAAACAAAATATATTTTATAACTTGTTTCAATAATAATAATAAAAAAAAAAATAATAATATTAATAATTACAACTGTTATCATACATATAAAATTGTTCTCTCTATTTTTATTTTGTTTAAAATTAAATTAAAACGATTAATATAATATCTATAATCTTAACAGTTTTTACTAAATTGTGTTTTTATATTTTAATATAAAAAAGTAAAAACCAAGGATTGTAAAAGTATGCAATATATTATAATATATACCACAAATTATTTTGTATTTTGTAATTTTGTAATTTTTTGTATTTATAATACAAATGAGTATTATATATTAAAAATTGATATAATTAACTTTGAATATTTCAATCTAAATATTGAAATAGCTGTTATCGAAAAATGCATAATGGACTCAACTGATACATGTAATTTTATATAAAACTAAAAATTTGTTTTCTCGTTTTACAAAGAATTTGGAAATATACCCTAAGTACATTATTACATCCCGGTCGTGCAAAATATTGGACTAAGCGTCAGCTATACCCATATTACTCGTATATACATATTCCACAGATCCCACATCCTTTGCATTAATGTCCGCATAATTTTATACGTTCTAAGCCTTTCAAAATTTCTTATGTATGGGGTATCAGTGTATCACGACCCTTGAAGGATATTATAAAATAGATTTTCCGGAAGGTCTCGGTCGTTTCTACTATAGGGATATGCTCGCACGTGTGTGAACCATTAAACACATTGACGTTATTCAGCATCCCCCGGAAGTCATGGGAACTGTGCGGGTTCATTAGTATCGAAGTTACGAGGGTATTACCAGTTAAAGGGAACCACCTTGGTTTCCCATAAATTCATAAGGATTGGCCCTAGATTCACCATTAGATTAAACGTGTATAAGCACGGTGTACTCGAAGGGACCAATTTGAAAAACGATACATTTAGATTAAAGTGTTAATATATTGATGCTTTGAAGTCATTTGTTTTATAAATCTTTTAAATGGCTGTAGTCATATGGAATCGCATTACTCTAGATTTTTTGATAGTATAAAATATAATTTAATATCGAAGTATTAGAATAACCAATACTGTGTTTTTAATCAAAAATATTAGTTAGTGTGATAGTTAATTTAAATTTTAATATAATATAGTGTTGTAGAACTTAATTATTTTGGGTTTAATAAAACGTGTATTTAAATAACAAATGAAATATAACCAATTTCAACGCTACGTAAGTCATAATGTATTATAGATTATTTGTTTTAATAGTTAATATTATTTGTATAATGATGCATGATTTATTCATATGGTTAAACTTGGTACGTGATTTCAATAATAGCAACTATTTTTGTTGGGTTGTCGTATTTATCACACTGCTTTGTATTTTATTTAGGGTCGAAAAAACTAAACCAATATCCATATCAGGCTTGCAGTTTGGTTTAGTCGTAAACCCTAAGTTAAAAATAATTGAGATAACCACATTATAGGTGTGACCAATCGATAACACTATGTTCATTACGCTACAATTTGATGGCATCACGTTTTGATAAAGCACTTGGCAAAGTGCCGTATAGTGGTTAACAATGATTTACATTTATCAGTAACTTAAAAACGATCATCACGTGGGTGGTTACTCGATACCATCACCAAAGAATTATTTATCATTTTCATGAATTATCTTGTTATGCGCGCACCCCTCTATGCAGTTTTTACGACTTAAATTTGTGTTTTCTTCATTAATACCGGTACCGGAACCGTGGCTGTTCCAGAAAAAAATACGTTCATGTAAATTCATCTAACGATAAAAAATAGAGATAAATGAAGATGGTTGGGAAAAAATTTTAAGTTATCAAATATATTTAAAATGCAAAAAAGCCCTTAAATTCCTCGAATTAGCAAACTACTTTTCTCTGTTCATAGTTGACGGTGTTGTGATAATACACACACACACACACACACACACACACACACACACACACACACACACTTTCTGCTGACCGAGCTAATGTATTTAGGTTACTATTAGGTTTGGTTGAACGTTCCGGCCCTGGAACTATTCCAGCTAATTTCTCTCCAGACAATATTTTATGGACAAGCGGAGGCCGTCAAAGTGTATAGTTAAATGCGTGACACTATTTTCAGACCCGAGATTTATTGAAATGCCTACAAGATAAAAGCTTATTTTCTTTTCAAACGACCCAAATCCCCATAGTGGCATTTATATATTGAAAAGAAATATACATACACGCTACGGAGAGGATCGCATAAAGAGAGAAAGAGAAAGATAAAGTGAGTGAGTCAATGAGACTACAATCCTATTTGTCGGGGTCCACCGCCGATTGGCAGTCCCGGAAATAGAATAATACTCTAATCAGAAATAACTCCAAGTAATGAACAAAATACCAGCACAAATATATTTCATGAAATGGCTATTCGTCGGGATTATTGTCTTCGCCGCTCAATTTGCTCCGAATAGCTAATTTATTTTTGACGAGAATTTGAAAAATATATTTGATCCGTTTCGGTTAGTAGAAGCACATACATTTTACTGACTGTCGGATATTTTATTTTTTTCAAAAGAAAACTTAGCTTAAGCAATCTTAAGATTTTTTTAAGATTTTATTATTCTTAAACTGTTTGAAAATTATGAATTGATTTACAGCCATAAAAACTTTGAAAAACCACTTTGTGTGAGAAACGATATTTAGAAAGTATTCAAAAGTCCTTAAACTTTTCAATTTATATGGAATATATAATATATTTATCAATATTTTAAATTTAAACTTTTGTATTTGTTTAATATGTCTTTGTTAAATTTAAAGCCCTATAATTTGTATTCATATTTCACAAAAAGCTGCTACGTAACAAAATATCAAACCACAACTAAAATTGTATGTTTAAATATTAAATAGAAGGTAAGTATGTAATAGAAGCGCTTCTAAGTTGTACATTCGGGTGGAGTACGATTAAGTGTTGTCGACAAAATGAAGATGTAGTGATTTAAAAATTTAAAAAGTATACGTAAACATTTTGATGAAGTGACTTAATTGATTATAATCTATTAGTATATGTATTGTTTGTAATTTAGTTATACAAAAACTGTTAAATTAATGTATAAATTAATCATAATATCATAAAAGAAAAAAAAAAGAAAAAAAAATAAATACTTTAATGAAAATTAGAAATTGTAAAAATAATAAATTGAAAGTTATATTGTAAAGCTTTGGGACACCTATATTCCATTAATGGCTATATATTTTTGAAAATTATCCGTTATTTTGTTATTTTACATAATATTTAGATTGATAAAAAAAAATTGTATTTTTTTTTCATATTTTTTATTCAAAATGATGGAGTAGATTGACAAATCTCTGCTTAAAAATCACAAACATTGAGCAAAAATAAGTAAGTAAATTATTAGAAAACAAACCCTTCTAATAAAAATAAAAATAGTGCTTTAGCTCTTACGATGTTTTGTTGCTGATATTTTTGCTGATGAATTATTACTTTTATTATATATTATGATTTATTGTTCTATTTATCAAATATAATCCATCATATAATCATTATTATTCATTGTATATTCAATCATTATTATTGTTTTATTTTTTTGATTAAATAAAATACATAATATTACGTCTTTTAAATTTTTATGCTATATTGGTTTAAGATTTTATGTTCGCATGAGCTTTTTTAAATCCATACCGCAAATTTATTTAACTAAAAATTTAAATCAATTTTTATTTTTATTTTTATTTATTCTTCTTTATTCCCGTCTAATGATGTCAGATTGTATAGGTTGGAAAATATACATACAAATAGGGTGCAAGTAATCTAAAACATTATAAAACATTAACTGCTTGTATATTAAATATATTTGATACGAACAATACTAAAACTGCTTAAATTATCATCACTAAATACAGCATAGCTTACAGTAATCATTATGATAATTAATTAATATAATATAAGACAGAAAATATTAGAGGATATTGATTGTTATAAAATTGTTATTGTTTGAATAAATAATGATGTTTATCGGAATTACAGTCATTAGTTGTATTTTTATTAAGAACTTGAAGTATTTAAATAAATCATTTAAACATTTTTTTTTAAATATTTCTAACTATTAAATACTTATCAGGTTTATATTAGTAAATAATTTCAGTAGCTACGAACAAAAAAAAAAACACAGTTTATATAATAAATGTTTCAATAAGTATAAATTAATGTCAGACAGGACTCGGTGACCTGATGTGAGTGGTGGTTATTGCCACATTTGGTTAATGGTACCATAAGCTGTTAGACAGTGATGTAGTATATTTTTATAAATTTAAAAGCAATATTAAATCATTGTATTTGAAAAACTGTTTTGTAAAAGTCGTAGTTTCAAATATTTCTTATAAATATATGCACGACTGTTATTTTTATGATCTAGTTTTTATTGATAATGGCTTTAAATATATCAAAAAAATAAATAAGAAAAAAACAGAACATAATCAAAGAAACAAAAATCGAATCTAAGTATAAAATTATAGCGTCATCGTTGGTTGGTTGATTTTCTTTAGTTTGTCAAGTCATATTTTATAAACAAAAACTCATGCACTTATTTGCTTTATTGTAAATATATTTACAGTAGGAATATTATAAATATAATGTGTAAAAAAAAACAAAAAAAAAAAAAAACAGGGAAATCGGAGCACTTGCTCTGTTTTATAGAGAATAACATATGGATTAAGTAAGTCTTTTGTAATTTATGTATTAAATTCTCAAGTGAAGACAATTTTTTTTTTCAGCTAATATGTCTAAGACTATTTTATAATAAAGATATTTCTGTTAGTTATTAAGTAAGTTGAATTCATTTTTGACTCTCAAAAATATAGTTGCATCCAAATTACAGTTTTAAATTGTACGGTCGTATAAAATTATGTGTTTGAATTTGGTCCGTATACAATTATTTGTTTTTTTCGTAGAAATATAAAGTACGATTAGGTATAATATAGATTCCTTACTTTTTTTGCGGTTAATTAATATTATATGCGTCTATACTAATTATATCACTAAGTGTTTACATTTTATAAAAAATAATGGGAAATAGGAAAGTCATGTAGTATTATGTTTAGTGAAAAATACAAGCGTATAAATTTTAAATTTTAATTACAAGAGTATCTAAAAAATAATATCAAATGATGGTGACGTGTGAAAAAAACATGTAAATATTTTTATTAAAGTGAAAGAAAATAATTATTGAATAAATATCTCGTACAGTCATAGATTTGATTAAGCAAATATTTTAATCAGACAGACAGTGAATAAGTCTTTAAAAAGAAAAGCACTAGAAAATCTTTTTGAAACGCCGTTTAAGTTATTTTATAATAAATATAAAATTATATAGAAAATCTAATATATAACGGTTGAACTTGATTTAAAATATATGCACTATGCTAGAAAAAATATTCAACGGAATATTCTTAAAAAATTTAAGTATTATTCATAAAAAACTAAACAATTTTAAAACAAAAACAAATCGTGAAAAAAGACTTTATTAATTAATGAAAGTACAAATAACATAATAAGCATTGTTTATAACATAGAACCCAATAAGTGCAGCCTATTATTTTTATGAAATAACCAGGTTATGAAATAGAAAATTAATTATTGAATTTTTTTGTTAAGTTAAAAACATTATTTTAAATTAAATTAATCAAGTTTGCATTGATGTTTATTGAGATTGTGAGAATATGATATTATAAGCTACATAAATGATTATTTTTCTTATGTTTAGGAAATATTTGCATTCATTTTCATTCAATGTGTATCATTCTTGATAGTTATGTAATTATTTTTGTTGGGTTTAATGAGAATAATATGCCTGTGTATATTCATAAACCGTCTCATTATATTGGATAGATATTTTTTATATACTGTATTATGTATCATTAATCATGGTAGCTCTGTTGCCACTTAATTATTTTTCACACTTATATAAATTGGTGTACATGCAAAATGAAATATTTTTCGAGTATCTCTGATGAAATCTTCGTCATCTGGGCCATCAAATGTACGAGAATTGAATAATTTAAGGTCCAAGTATGATACCAAATAATAATATTATAACACGACATAAAATAAGTGTCTAACAATCATAATAATAAATTATTCATAGGAATAAAATATTGTTGACTGATAATATTT
Source organism: Melanaphis sacchari (assembly GCF_002803265.2). NCBI lineage: Eukaryota > Metazoa > Arthropoda > Insecta > Hemiptera > Aphididae > Melanaphis > Melanaphis sacchari. The sequence continues at coordinate 979,585 of NW_020271344.1, forward strand.
GATGAGAATTTATTTGTGTATTAGTTGGAATTCTATATTTTCGAATAAATGATAAATATAACAAAAACTTTTGTAGAATTTCAGACACTCGTAGATCATAATTCATAGTTAATGTAACTCATATAATATGCAAATTTAGTTTTTATGTTGAATTGAATGTAATTTTGATAGAATTTTATTTATTTTAACGTTACAATATAGTCCTTTAAATGAGATATTTAAAGAATAATTAAACGTTCATAAAAAATATTTAAATATATAAATATTTAAATTTTCAAAAATTCAAAGCTATTTTCTAGTTATTATAATACTACTGTTTGAGTAATGTACTAATATATTTTAAAATTTTGTTGTTTGTATTATTTTAAATAAAACGCTCGATTATTACATTTATAGATTGAATTAATCTGTCTTAGAACACATAGTATGACAATTTATTAGAATTAGCGATCAATGTGAATATTTTTGTAAGCAAATAATTAAATGTCTTGAATATAAAATTACAACTTTAATACTATATATATAGCCATTAGTTTTATAAATTATTTGTGCATGTAGTTGATTGCTTGTAAAGTAATTTATTTTAGGGGATCTTTACATTTACATTTACATTTTTAAGGAAAATAAATATACATATTATATTCTTTTTTTTTTTTATATAAATCAGGTATTAAAATAGAAATAGGCATTTTAGGATGAGATTTAATCTCAATTCCGCGTATACGCCATATGGCTATTATAATGAAGACATTATTGTGGCAACGACCGATATCATTCTGTAGTTATTTATAAAATTATAATGATGAAATATAATAACATAAAATTTTAGCCATATAATTTACTACAAAATATCAGTCATTTCTTTATGATAATTTATACATGGTTTGTACAAATTGTTATATTGAATTTATTTAAGCACATAACATTTTACTTTTTATTACAAAATAATATAAATATATAATTATAAAATTATCATGTAAAATCCTGTGAAAATTACTATAAAATATTACCAAAATTAACGTTGTCTTAATATTTTTTTTTATATTTTAACTTTTTAGAGTCAACGCATTGACAGGTAGTACCTACACCTTACACTCTAACCTAAATATGAAAAATATATTTATTTTTCCGTGAATGCACATAAATATATTAATTTAATTTAGGTAAAACAATAAATATGTTTCAAGTCTATTGCTTTATCAATCACATGCCTATTTAGATAAAACCATACACAAACAAGTATCCATTATCGAATGATAATGGTTTAATGCAAATTATGAACCCGTGAGCCATTGACATCTGTTACCTGACGTTCTTGGTATGCGTTAAGATTGCATTGAAGTAAATAGACGTGGAGTAATTTAAGTGATGATTTAAATTCAAATGTACTTTTGTTTATATAATTTATGTAGGAGAAAGGAAAGCGTTCTATACAGTACACTATTAGGAATTAATTGCTAATAAATATACAAAAATATAAATTCCCCACAAAAAAATCAAATGTAACTAGCTCTTACCTACACCATATTAATTATTCATTAATTAAAACTATCTTACGAGTTATTTTATGATTTTATGATTTATAAGAATATATTATGATTAATGATTTTAGATATGTTTGTATAGGTAGTTCAAGTTAAAATGTAATTACTTATTTCAAATATAGTCAGATTTAATTTCCTGCGATACGTGTTTATAATTATATAGTAGTGTACAATTAATATTTAGTAGCTATAAATAAACAATAATAATTAGTCGACAGCTCTTGGGTATCCACAACTGTCACATATCTTGAATGCGTATATGAATGCATTGCTTAGAACAGGATATAATTTCAGAGCTAATCAGAACTCAAGTTATGATGATGGGAAAATACTTGGCTTAAATCCCAATTTTATTAATAGTGTCACGTAGGGTAAAGTAATATTGGTTTTTTTAAAATTGAGATGTTATCCATCAAAGTAATTATATTTTACTGTTTAGAGTTTATTATAGCTAGTTTGTTCAAATAATAAGTGATATATACCAATTGTAAAATAAAACATTAATTATGAAATAAATGTATAAAAAATAAATGATTGTAAGAAATAATATTTATACAGGAATAGTCTTAGTTAGTGTAATCTTTGATTAAACTAAAATTCACAATAATATAATTAATTATTTTTTGCTTTAATACTTTATATTTATAGCAGATAATTTTGTTTGATGGAAGATAGTTATTTATTTTTGTATGATAGAAAATATTAGAACTTAATTTTTGAAGAAGTACTGATTTTTATTTAGTTCTCTTCTAAATCATAACTAAATAAATAATATTTGAGAATTTAAAATAATTGATGATAAAGTTTATTGTGTTACGGTGTCTATGGTTATCATAGCGAAAGTTAATCAGTTTTAAAATTGATGTTGTTTGCAAGCCTTTGAATTTGAATGGTTTGTCGTAAGATTGTTGTATTAATGCATACATTGAATAGTATACACATTTTAATATTTAAATACCTTAAATTGTGTACTTTATTGTACCTCAGTAACTGGGATTTATTCTTAGCAAGTATCAAAGACGACTGGATAAAAAGAAATTGTATTGTTAAATCATATGACCACATCGTCATTTATCAAATACAAAAAGCAGACATAATCAAATGTTTTAAAAGTGTTTAAATACATTAAGTGTTTGAATTTGATGTTTATTGGGGGAAAATATTTAAGAACTTTTTGATTTTAAAACACGTGATAGAACAAATTAGACTGCAGAGTGCAGACTGTAATGTTTTGTATTTCGTAATATAATTCGAATTCATATCCAAAAATGTACATTAAAATAATACTTTATATTATTGCGTCAGACATTTGACGAGAAATTAGATTTATACCTCACACATACATTTTCACTATATTGGTAGTCGAATAGCATAGAAAAAAAAAACAGTTACTAAATAATTTTAATAACAATAATATTGTCATTTTTGTCATATCATATTATTATTATTATTATTATTATTATATTATCATTATTCTCATATGCTTGACATTTTGGCGTAACGAGAAATGATTATTCCGTATTTAAAGCATTATAACATAATGTGTCGTCGATCATTAATAAAAACAATAATTTCTATAATCGAAGGGATTTGCGTGTGTGTAGCTTGAGGTGATACAGAACCTTAATCCTGCCTCATTGGCATAGGGTCATTATTAAATATTATTGTTATCGGTATGCAATTAGACAATGACGGCAAGTGTGAGCTGGCGGTGGATTTCGGCAACCTACTCGTACTTTAATCTTCCGCGATTAATATAATTGTACATTATACAGTGTAAAAGGTGAGTGGCACGTAGATGTTGATAACTGGTAAGTGGCAAGGAGTTTGAAAGTTATTGCGCTCTCTTATACACAACTATAATAATTATATTATCCAAAAAATGTGTTAAAACATATTAAAAAATAAGAAATAATAGAAATCTGCTAAGAAAAATAAAAACGAACACTGAATACCAACAAGTGGCAACCGACCGTGTTGCAAATTACATCTTCACTTTTATGGTCAATATAACGATTAAAGTAAATGAAAACTCAATATTATGTGTGGTGAATATTCATACAAAATACACACTACTTTTTAAATTTAGTTTATTTAATTATGTCTTTTGTTCGCGATCATTTATTTTTCTTATTATAGTTAATTATATTGATATTATAAATTCGACAAATAAAAACACTTACCTAGGTATTTAAAAAAATAATATTAAATACTACTAATCTTGTTTAGCTTTTATAAAATGTAACCCAATAAATAATTATAGATATTTAATATATATTATATTAAATATGAAAATGTGTAAAAATTAATTATTATATGTTTTTAAACTGAAATTATGTGTGGCATATATTTTTGCTTGACAAATATTAATATAAAAATGTTTTAGGAAAATAACGAATTTGCGTACAGAGATGCATATTTATTTGATTGTTTTGTAGGTATTTCAAAGATATATTGCTATGCAAAAATAAAAAAATTAATGTTTAATAAATAAATAATGTTTTGTAGTTTATCCTAGTTTAATTTTAGTAAGTATTTACTTAGTTACCTACAATTATTCCTTAATTTTAGAGATTTATTCGTCTTGATTCAGAAAGATTATTTATGGAAATATAATTAGAAAACATATATCATTTAAAATATTATGCTGAAGCTGTATATTTAATTCATTAATTTCGATCAATGTATTACTTAAATATTGTTTTTCACACATATATAAGATATTACCTAAACATTTTAAATGTAATGTTGTTAAACAAAAATAATTTAATTTAATTTTATACTTAAATATTTTAAATATTCTTTAAATAATCTAAAACTTAACATTTATGATTGAATTATTTTTCGGTTCATACATTTATTAGGTGCTATTATTATGTTTAGTCATGAATGATTTTATTATTATTATATTTGTTTTATGAGTCTCAAAATAGTTTTTTCGAAATAAATGTTACAAAAAGGGATAAGAAACATATAAATGAATTATAACATTTTTTCATATGTTGTTATTTTTTTTTTACTATATTTTTTGAACCATTAAACATTAATGAATTACTTAAATATGATTATTATGAATACATATTATATGAAAAAAAAACCTAAAAAAATTGGCGTTTAACAAAAATTGGTTTTGTTTTTATTTTTTGGTAAACATTTTTATAAAATATTAGAAAAAATTATTTAAAATATTCAGTTTGGCAGTTAGAGTATTTTTTTAAATGTGATAACAATATCGAGTCTAAATTTAAATAATGAAACTTAAACTATTACATTATTAAGTCTAAATTCAAAAGCCATAAAATGTATTTAACATGATATAAAAATTTGAAAAAAGTCCATTATTTTTCTAAATATGTACTTCTTAAAACAATTTTTTACATATATGAATAAAAAATAAACATTTCATATTTTTATTAGCTCAGTGTCTTTAATTAAACATTATATAATTATTATAAAATTAGTTTATTAGTATTAGTGAATTTGCGAAGAAATATTGTGAAATGCAGAATGAGATAATTGTGTTTTTATGATAGAAATACATTTTAAAATATTGTAATTTCTTACATTTTTATTATATTTTGATATTTTTTAGTAAATTTACAATATTAATCAAAGTTTACATACTAATGATTTTATATTTTATTTTGTTTTTACTCACAAGAATATTTATTTTGGCAACAATCGAACAGTTTTTTTAGTATTTATAATTTTATTATTATTTATCAATTGATTTTGTGTATATTTTACAATATTTAAATGTACGTATTTATAATATGACATTTTTAAGAGGGAAAAGAATCATATCTCTAGAAATATAGCTTGCTATATTATTCAGTTATTATAGTTTTAAGCAGATTGTTTTCAACGATGAATTATTGAAATGACAATTTCCCTGACACAAACATGGCTTATAAAATGCATTGCCATGCGTAAATGTAATTCTTATGTACAGTGAATGCTATTTTATACTATAGTATTCTGTGAAATTTGTACTGTTCAGCTTCAATATTTGAGTAGATACAATAGATTTAAATTTACCTTTGGTCTTTTGATTTGATCACAGTAGGGGTTTTGCCCAATCATCGCATCTGGCAGCCCTTGTATTACTCAGACTTTAAGTCTTAGTCTAAGTCTTAGAGGATATTATAAGCTATCACGGTGTAGTTATTTGAGTTTTAAATAAAAACCCCTAACTTAATTAAATTATTTTGAAAATTATACTGTTATACCAGTTTCAGTGTATCTATTTATTTACTAATTCAGATTATTTAGTTTAAAATGGCAAATATATAATTAAAATATAATTATTTGATATAGATAAATCATAATTTTCATATAATATTTTATCACATAAAATACAGATCCAATTGGGGCAATAATGCCACTTAAAAATATACCTCTGATTACAAACGTGTGCTATAATTTGTTGGAAAAATATTATTTTAATAATAAATTAATGTTATATACTCGTAGATTCTTATTTATAGATCAGAAGTTAAACACAGATGGATTATATAATTTGAAGAAATTGTGTCTGAATGGAGTAGACAATTTTTATAAAAATTGAAAAATCTAAGAATATTGTGAAGCAAGCTTTTTAAAATCAAGGTTTAATACAATATAATTTTAAAAAAGACGTAATTAAAATATTTTGATACTTAATGCATAAAGTGAGAATATACTTTAAATTTGAGTACTTATAAAATATTTTGTCACCTTGACTAATATGATATACTATAGTAAAAAACCTTTTTTTGCTAAACTATCAATAACTATGAATAACAATATACTGTAAATTTTTGTTAGTTGTCGGTTCTTTGAAAACCACACACTAGTTCCATTAGACTGGCAATGGTAACATGGTATTTTAAAAGCGATCCAAAATACTTATTGAGACAAGCATTTTCACCAGTTCTATGCATTTTATCTGTCCACAAATAACTTGGATTATTGCTATTCAGCATTTTTTATATATTTTTTCAAATAGTTTATAAAAGCTTCTCATTAGAAAGCCGTTTTCTAACCGAGTATTTCAGCATTATTTTTTCTGTGCACATCTTCACAAGCTCGATTATACAGACGCAATTTGTCGTGTACGCCTCGCGGCTGCTGATGTGGTACACTTTTCCCCAAAAAATAATACAACTCGGTAAAATAACGCTCGTTAGATAAAGTACAGTGGAGCAGAAAAAAAATCACGAACTTCACGTCAACAGGATAAGGAAACTGCGGCCATTATTTTCAAATCATATGCTTCGCCGTCATCATTGGATAACATATTTCATTTATGAAGTCATCTACAAATATTAGATCGACCCTATAAGTCACAAAACGTAACAGCGTTTGTATATATATACATATATATATGTGTGTTTTTTTATTCAAATAAACGGTAAAATATATATCTCTTTAGTATTCTGACGATAGATCATAAAAATTTGTGTGATATAATATTTTTATGAATAATCATATGATAAACATGTTTTACTTAATGATATTATTTAGCTTTTACAAATAAATATTAGTAGAATAAGTTCATAACTAAGTTATAAACTGCATGAAATAACAATAATCGAAAATTCTTGGTGTATATATTTTAAATAAATAGTTAAAAATTCTATAGTGTGAAAAGCGCAAGATAATAGTGGATTAATAAGTGTGTTTTTTATTTAGCTCTTTAATTAAATAACTATTTCGTTATAAAAAGTCAAATGTTAATGAATTCGTTTAAATTATTTGTATAAATATCTTCTATACGAGTTAAAAATTAAAAAAAACATATATTATCAAAATACATACATATTGATTACTATTAAAAATTTGAATTTTAATAAATAAAAAAATATACTTTTCTTGATGTTGGATTATTTTTAAAGTAAATTGTAAATTATTTTAATTTTAATGATTAGATAAAAAAAAAAATTAGATTTTAAAAATATAATCATCCACTTTTAAACTATCAGAATTTATCGTATTTTTTGATCACGAATAAACTCAAAATATACAAGTTGCACAATAAAAATATTTGTATGTGTATAATTAATAATATTTAAAAAGCTTTATGAGATTTTTTTAGACTTTTAGATATAAGTTTCAATTTGTAAGTAAGTACTTAAAAAGGCCATTTTTCGATTTGTTTTTATACTTATAAAGATGGGACTTAAATTTAAAAACAAATGCTTTTGAAAAAAAAAATTTTAGATTCTGAGCGAAGCGATAGGTTGATATACCGTTTCCATTCAGAATCGTTTTTCGTATGCATTATGATTTATCATTGAACTAAAATTTAAAACATCCATCACAGTGACCTACTTGACATATACTGTACAGCAGAATAGTACTCACTTGCCAACATATGTATTTAGAAATATAATTTAATTTCTATTAAAATGGAATAAACTTAATTTTACTTTTATTTTCTAGAAAATATAAATGCATTTTTTATTGCCTTTTCTCTATTTCGATGTTTGGTGTTAAACTTTTAGATTATTACTATTATTGAATTTATTGAGTGTAAAATTCTATAAGGTTTTTGTCACTATATTGAAAATAATATAAATAATACAAGTGCTTAAAAATACACATACGTTTTATTTTTGGCAGATGTATCGATTGAAGATCAATTATATTTTTTACGTTATATTATTATGCTCATAAACACATAGTAATTGAGTATAAATTATCGAAGTGTTTATCGATCATCACGATTACTTAAAATTTTCCAGTAAAATCAATTCTGTTAATGTGACAGAAATCACAAGTTACGTTATATTATTCTTAGGTAATTTTATAATCTAACCTATTATTTGAATGTATTTTTAGATAATTTGTCAGTTAGCAGACGTTTCAATCGAAATAATTAGATTATACTAAAGATAAATTAGTCTAAGTATCATGAAAATAAAAATAAATTGTATGAAAATCAAAAATTAATCAGTTCTTATACTCAGAAGACTTTTTCTGTATACGACACCAATCTGACGCAGTTACTCTATAGGAAGCAAGATCATAGTCATTGCCATTGTTTATCAACCGACCGTCTCCAACATTTTTATTTTATTTTGCGCATTGTAAGCAATACTCCGAGTTACCTAAAATATGTTATAACTACATTTAAATTCGACAGAAGTTACCATTTTTACCACGTATTACTTGAAGTAACTGCATAGGTACTTTGTTTTACCGTTGTTTTGTGTTTTATATTGGAGTCTCTGTAGAAGGATAAAGCATATTTATATAAAACAAAAACATGATAAATTTGTTTGATATAGGAACCTAAATTGTTGCTATTAGCGGCTGTTTTACTTTAAATTTTAAATTGAATTATTGAGTATACCTAAATGTATCTTTTTATTCAAATAACTGCGATTTTTTTAACCTAACCTAACCGAGCTATCTCGAGTTATATAGAGCTTTGATTTATAATTTTATTAGGAATAGACTATATAATTATACTCGTAACTTATTATTGAACATAATATCATTATTTACAAGTTAACATATAGCTGTTTTATTTTTAAACTAAAATAGAAATGTTATAAAAGTAAAATAATATAAATACACTTTTGAAAAGCAAATGTTCTTTTATGATCAATAATAAAAGTTTTAAAACGTACAGTTTTGTATAAAATTACAGTGAATATTTTGACTAACCGTCAAATAATTGTAAATTGTTAAAAATAATTTATTGGTACTAATATACGCATACCATCATATTTATTATTATTATAATTATTTAATATAGAAACGTTTTTGAATTGTAAACACGGCAGTAGTCGTTCAAAGCGGTTAAACTTGATCGGATAAGGTCCATCCGGCGAGGGTTTATCCACGTGACAAGAAGTTACTATATAATCGACGACGTTCTAGTCGCTTTTCAAAACCCACACTAATATTAAATTATATAAGTTGTCCACATTAAAATAATAATAGTAGTAATTAATTCAATATTATAAATGTATAATATTACGGGGTCGCGATAAATCGGAAAAGTTTAATCAAACGCCGCGGCGATGGTTGGAACGTGCAATAACATTTCGCCTTTCGTGTACTAATTTGGGCCTTATATAATACACAATCTAGAGGGTGTTGGTTAAACGATAAAGCCCGCAATAGACGGTCGAATTGAACGCAGAAAGTCACCAGTCACGTGTATGCGCGCGTTAAATCGCCGGAAGTAGCTTTGGCGTTGCGTAACTATCAGACGTACAGGATGCGACCGAATTCGGAGAGGATTTTTAGAACTGCTATCGGTAACGGTAGTAATTTCCCGTAGTCAGACTTCATACACACGTATATGTTTTATAATATCTTCTCTCGGATTGAATTGATTTAAAACAGCCTGAGATTTTTTGGTGATGTATTTCGACTGATCTCCGCACCCAAATGCCTAAACGGCTTGTTGGCGCATATGATTTATGTTCGTGGGTGCGTTTGTACTTATTCTAGCTCCACAACTGCACCCTATAAACTTACCCTAACTCCTCAACCGCACCCTATAAAGAAACAATATGATAATATGCCCATGATCAAAGCCTGAACGTAAATGTTTATTATACATGATGGAAAAAAAATGTTTACACGAATAAAAAAAATAAAAAACCTCATCATTGCTATTATCTCATACGTGGGAAACAAAAGTGTAAGGAGAAATTAATAAAGTACCTATATCATTTTATTGACACGTATCCGATTTGTAATTTTTTCGACGGCTCTCCATTCCCATCCTACTGATTGCACTGAACAATTTAATTGAATGGCTTGGTTTAAATTTAATACATTACGGTGACATTATGATGGTACCAAATAAAATAACCTGCGATGGCATTTTAATAATAGTTTATCACCAACCAAATGATGAAATAGAACGTTCTAAATTTGAGGCTATATTACTGATATTTTTTAATTAATGTAAATGGATTGAATACTGAATTATTATGTTTCGATTTCGTGAATAGTAGTATGCTTACATGTCTTATGATAAATCACGTTTTATGATGTTTCTGTACAACACTTTGAGAAAGAATGAAAATGATTTTTCGAAAGTCTGAGCGTCATCAGCTGTTGTGCATTACCTACGCCATGTCTACCAATTGAAAATTGATGGCGTTTTTTAATCGTTACGGTTCAGTGAAACAGAAAGGTTGAAAATGTCGGCAGCCAAATGAGTTACGAGTAAAACTCAAAGTCCCTTTTTGATATATATTTTATATCTATGTGACTATGTGTAGTCAATATATATATATATATATAAATATTTGACACACATAAATAATATATAAATAAATATATTACATTAAAACAACTTTTATTATTATATTTTGATCGTAACTTTAAAAACCATTGTAATAGTTCTGCATCAGAAGAATACTTATATATGTATTGGTAGTTGATATCATAAACACAGTAAAAATTCCAAGTGGGTTGATAACATTGTTGTCTATATTGTAATATGTTCGAGCACAGATGCGTTTAATAGTGCTTAATGTAGATTACAGTAGGGTTCAAAGTATCAATTTATATTTGGTAATTCACATTTGATTTGCGTTTTCATTTAAATTACCGTCACGATATGTTCGAACGCCTTCAAAATATAATTTTAGGGTTACAAAACATTTTTATCTATGAACATCATTAATTGTGCAATTAGGACAAAAATTAAAATCTCATTATCCACTAAGAAATATTCTCGAGGTCACAAACCTGCACACGAGAATTTAAAGTTACCATGGTAGTTTTTGTTCATTAGTTTAACGTTTGGTTAGTTTAAAAATATGATATTTGTTTATTTGTAATTACAAAAGAGGATGTATTTATTGTATTCATATATTTACGCTTTAAAATTGTTTTGAATTAAACATTAAATTATTTTTTATCAAAAATCATACTATATATAATAATTTTATAATTATCTATTTATCTAAGTTTGTTTTTTATGAATTTTTAGGTCTTTAAATCAATCATATTAAATTAGCATGAGCAATATTTATCCTCCAGATTCAAAGTTGAGAATATTTATCTATTTATTAACCCTATAAATATGTATTTAAATTTTCATCTCTGTTGTTATGCATTTTTGTAATACTTCAAGTTGTGTATTGTTTTTAGATATAAATAATGTGTTAGTGTTTGCCGTGCACGAAAAAAAATATATTTCTAAAAACTTAATTATAATTTAAGATTAATAAAATACTTACATGTTACTTTATTTACTTAAGTCTTTGAGTCAATGGGGTTACAAAAACTTATAGGTATTGTAAAAAATATTGAATCATTTTAATTTTTATATTTAGCATTTAATTATAATGATATGAGCCATTTATATACTCTTAAGATATTAAAGATATAATTGACCTATAAATATGTTTTTTTTTCATAATACATATATATCTAGTATATGTCTTAATGTATCATAATAAAGTCTTCACCAAGGCGGTTGATCAATTTATGATTACTGTTTTTGAAAAAATGGCCAAAATATTTTAAATATATTATATTTATTTAAGTACCAATAGTTTTAATTATAATAGAGAATAACAACGGGCACTTGAGTGATTTATATCTATCATAAATATATATTAGCTATTTAAGAGGAAATATGTCATTTTACTATTTTGAAGAAAAAATATATTACATTATTTTTTTTTTTGTTAAGCTAAATTTATTTTATTTTATTACTAAGATATTTGTCGCTAATATTATTATTTATAAATTATAATTTTTTAGATTAAATTTAAATGTTTTATTCTTCAATTCATGTTATTTTAAACCTTTATAATATGATTATAAAATTGTGATTTTCTTTAAGCATTTTAATCGTAGATAGCTACAAAACTAATTATTTAAATGATTTCTGTATTTTTGAAGTTACTTTCTACCATAACGAGTGGAAAGTAGAATGATAATGACAGCTTAGAAGCAAATCTTATGTTTCTATCTAAGTTCCAGTATTGAAACGGAAGCCGGTGTAGAAACATCGGAAATTGCCTTGTCTAATGCCAACTTACCGATTGCTAGTTATTGTGTATGCGTCGGAAGTATCTTAGCTAGTTCATGTTTCCACGAGATTAAATTAACGATAATAATCTTATAGAAACATTAGAAACAATATAAATGTCATTATTAAAAGTATAGAAAACTTAATTAATTATTAAATTCAAGTAATACATGAGTGCATTTTTGCAAGTTTAAATTATAAAATATATTGGTTTAATAAACATAATTTATAAATATTAATGAGAAAATGTATAAATATTTAGTATTTTTAAGCTTATTGTTGCCTTAAATTAGTTGTCTTGCAAGGGTTTCATATGGAATTACTCGTGTTACTGCTTTAATTAAGCGTAGAAAAATGTTTAATAGTTTTAGTTATTTCTTAAAGTATTTTTAACGTAAATAAAATTTTTAACTTTTGCACTTAATTCATGTATTTTCTTGTTGAATAATTTAATTTATTTTCAGAATTATATTATTATATGTTATTAATATAATTTATAGTTAGTAGAAAAAACATCTAACGAAATAAATTGTGTTTATTAATTCCACAATTTTTAGATATTCATATATTTTAATAAAATTATGTAAAATCTAAATAATTTAAAATAAATAATTTTTTTATATATTTTGATAGGTACATTGAGTGAAAAATATTTGGTATCCATGAAAATTTCTATGCACCTTTTTAATTATTAAATAGATATCCATGTATTATAATTTTAATATGATTATTATGTAATATATAAATATATTAAGATCATGTCATACTGCTGTATAATGTGCCTAACATGAAGTCAGAAAAATCACTTAATCGTATAAATTATATTTATATATTTTCGAATAGCAGCCCTTATATTTATCTGTAATGGAAACGCATGCACTTCCGGTAATTTGAGCCTTCGAGATCGTTTCGGTTGAAAGTTCACGACGGTCGATGGGGCGCCACCGCGCCGTAATGACTCGGGAAAACGATTCTCCGGAAACTTAAATTGTCTTGTAATGAAATGGTTGTGTTTTGCTCCAGGAAGAAATTATTAACTCACTAAAGAGAATATTATAAGGGTACGAGGATATTTTCTGAAAATAAGTTATCTCAAAACTAAAGTTTTGATAAAATCTACATATTTTTTTATCTACTCTATAATAATCTAAAAAAATAATTTAGTGATATAACCTAGTTTTTCATGTATAACTGATTCAATCAAACGGTTTTATTTTAATCTATTAATTTTCCTCTTAACCTCATTATAATATTTGCATAAACATAGTTTTGATATAGTTATTATTAACCATCATAATATTATATTATGGTGAATATTATGTTTGGTTTTAATTATTGAATTGGTTATTTTAGAAAAATTATTACATTTCGACATATTATTATGAACTTTGAGTTAATTATAAATATATATTTACATTTTTGATCTTAAATTAATGAATATAACTCATCAATTTTGAAATCCATTTTAAACATTTTATTAAGTGATATATTTTTATACCTAGTCTAAACCTAAAATTTTATTATTTTGTTAGATTTTTCTGAATAATATGTTATGTTTTTTTTTTTATAATTGACAAAAATAGTATATTTTGTTAATGTTGACTAAATGCCAAGATGTTGTGTACTTCTTTTCGTAAAATAAAGTACCCTTCTATATACAATTGAATATTTTACTGTTGATTTTTATAATTTACTAATTAATCTAATTTAAAATAACAGTCTATTTTTATATTTTATTTATATCATCACATACATCTATACGTTGAATCTAATACATACATGAATTATAAGCTATAAATATAATTTTTTTTGAAGTGTTTATATAAGATTATATATTAATTTATGGAGTTTTTTTATCAGTATTGTTATACATATAGATAATAAAGTAATGTTAATTGATTAGATAAAAAGTAAATTCTAAAATAATATTATTGCTACAAAATATATTAACAATTACGTAATAATGTTAAAACAAAGCTCTTTATGACGGCGCGTTGTATAGGCAATATAAATACGAAGAAAAAAATACATAATGATATCTATTTATTATCTTATAAATACAACATTTAGCACAAAAAAAAAAAAAACATTAAAATATTGATGATGTGTTAAGTAGTTAGTAAGGATATAATTTTGTTTTATACCGTAATATATATAATATCCATTATAGGATAATATGATAATTTGTTTCTGTGATTTATTAGTTTTCTCAGTAAATAAAGATAAACTAATAAAATGTTTAAAAGTTAAACAATTCATGTAACTAATGGGATTTTATTGAAGTTGAATTTTAGATTTAATTAGTTACTATTATTGATATATAAATACACTTTAAATATTTTCATACACATCTTTTTTATTTTAATTATTTCCGTAAGTATGTAATGTAATTAAAACATTATTTAAACATTATTTAAAATTGAAATATCTATTTATTTTACCAACTGGAACTCAATTATTTAGAAAGTTTTTCGTACACTCAAAAATCGTTATCATATAATCATTCTATATTGAAATTATTTTGTTTTATTATTTTCTAACATATAATACTGATGGTGTTTCTTGAGTTATGTGTACAAGTATATATATATAAATATAAATGTGATATAATATTAATAATTATTTTCTTATTTAATAAATTTATTATTTTAAATACTAAAACGTAATAAAACATATTTATTTATTTATTTTTTTATTGATATTATTTAAGCCCGGAAACTAAGGCCATTAGCTGTGGCATAGGAATATTAGGTTTTTTGTGTAAGGTTTGATTAATAGGGTTAAAACACGTGTGTGTGCCATGAATTAATCACTAAGAACTCAAGTGGTCACCCATCCAAAAGCTATTGACGCCGGCCCATGCTTGATCTTTGAACATATTAGTGACTGAAGCCAATCACCGTGCCACACCAGGCCACGAAATATTTATTTATATATATAATAAGTACATATTATAATGAATTATTTTTTAATTATTTTCACTGTATTATTCTAAATATTTACTTGAATTAAAAAAAAAAAATATTATATTCTTTTTTTTATATTTGTAATATATTAAATTATAATTATATGTAGTTATATATACGTATTATAATTATTGCATATAATATTTGCATACACACATTTATGAAAAAATTCTTGCAATCGGTAATATAATTATTTTAAATATATATTATATAATTATCTTCATTTTTTTCAAAAACAATATATGTTATATAATAATAACTTAATTGTAAAAGTATAAAATGTTGAAATATAATATGATGACCTGTGAATTGTTTTATTGATAATGGGTATTATATTTTAATGTTGGGATGTAATAAATATTTTATAAGAAATAAGTTAAAATTTACTGCATTGTTTAATTTTGTGTTATAAAATAAGTATAGTATAGTTCCCATTTATGACATTTTATTACTAAAGAATTAAATACGGAAATTATTATTTAAATCCAACATGTTTTTTTTAAAAATTTTATATGAAAATCAGAGTGTCGCCAGTGGGCGGATTCTCAACTCAAGTCCCTCTGTTATATTTTGTTTTCTCTTTCTAACCATCTATTATGCTTATTATACTAAACACTCTATAGATTGTATAATTCAAATAAACACACCAACACACAATATATATATATATATATATATATATATATATGAAATAAACATCGAGTATTGTGTAATATTATTTACTTAAAAGTTTGTAAATGTCTGATAAAATTTTTTAATTATATGAGGTAGTTAAAATAATAATTATATTGTTTATAATGATACATTATAAATGTTCACACATTCAAAGGTTTTATGCATTTCTATTATATAACTTCTTGTGCACTGTACGAAAATAATGTATGTTTAAAAATAGTAGTATTTTATGAATAGTTGTACAAGACGTACAATATAGTAACGAGGTACTATTAATGTGAATCATACTCTCTAACTTGATATACTTTGTTTCAAAAAAACTTGTGTCCGATGAAAGCTTTAGTGGATAAAAATTAGCTATGTAGTTAGACTTACAGCGTTTATTTAAGATGTAAATAATCAATTATATTAATAAGGTCAAACAACACAATATTTTGGCAATATAGGTGATACCTACGTTAATGTTATATGAGTTTAGTTTAAGCGTTATATGGCTAAAAAAATTCTTGTTGATAATATTATGCTTTATGCGATTATAATATTTTGCTGTTTCTCAATATTTAAAATTGCAAAAATGCAATTAAAAATGTAAAAAAAAATTTTACTACACGCTCCGCTAATCAACTTCTTCTATTAACTTATACTGTTATTTTTACAATTTTAAATTTTAATTACATTTTTCATGAATTTGTTTTTAGGTACTATAGCAATTAAGCAATTATATTTCCTGAAAAATTAAAATTACCTTACTTTGTGTATAAATAACAAAGTATTTAATTAAATAATTAAATATTTTAAAGTATAAGTATTTCTTGTAATTTTTTTTTTTTTAGTATGAGCTGAATTCATAATAAAACTACTAAAACAATCTAAGAAGATTTAATTAAATGCCAAGATAAATAGTAAATTTTAAATTTATATTAAATCTTAAATTTATGACTTAATTATAGAATGTATACGTTTACGACATACCTACCACGTATAACGCCAGGTAATATTGTGTATTATTAATATTATAATACGTCGCGATATTACAATAGTTGACCGTATTATGTAATAAATGTACATAAAAACAAATCGTCGGCGTACTATAATAATCCCCTTTCACTGCGAAACGCAGTGTCCCGCACGCCAGCAATAAGCGGCGTGTAAACGAGGGCGGGTACTTATATGTATACGGTATGAGGTAGTTGGCGTTTTCAAGGGGCGTTGCGGGCTCATATATCAACCGGGTGCCCTTCCGAAAACTTGGCGTACCCCCCTCGTCATCCGCACTCTACTGCGTCTGCCGTTCGGGTTATTTGATTTATACGTTATTTCACATACGCCGAGAATAAAGTATACACACACTATCTCACTCTTTCTCTCTCTCTCTTTCTTTCATACACATACATGCTCCACGTTAGCGTTTAGATAATACTCGTACAGGTTTAAAATAATAAAATATAATATATATAATATTATGTGTGTATATGCCGAGCGTGTGCGACGTGTGTTTGTGTCGTCGTAATACCGGTGAGCTGGACGTGGCTGGGCGCCCACCGCCGTTTTCTCGCCGCTTACGCAGTTCTCGATGAATTATTGAGGTCGTCGAATAGATTAGTGAAAACCGTTTTTAATCGCCGGAGACGTTTACAAGCGCGGCTGTATTCCTGTATAATATGTTTAGTGTGCGGCGTGCGCGTGAGAGATTCGGGACGTTGCGGGACACAATGTTGCGGCGGCGTTTTTAAAAAATGTCTGATTTATGGACCCTTTTTAGAATGCCAAACGACCGGCAAATACGTTGTTACGTTTCCGAGAAAATAATACATTTATACATACGCTGGTTTACTACAACAGATATCGACAATATTTTTCCATTGGGCCAATAAAACAATAATGCTCGCGCTCCAAATCAATAACAAATATATTCTTTCCACCTCAATATAATTTACTATACTTATATATTATTATTTATTATAATATACTGTTTTATATTTATCCATATAATATCAATTTTACGGGTTATACATACACAATTAACGAAAATATCATATTCGAAAAACGAACGGGTTCTGTCTTGTTATACAATATCAGTACATATTATTATGTTCGTTTTTAAAATAAAAAATTAGAATAACATAGTATTGTTCTACAATTAGATAACAGTGGGAATTAAAATTCATTAAAAATTGATTTTTTCTTATGTTTTGAATAATATACATTTAGCGATTGAGTCATACGATATAAAATATGTTTAAAACCACAGATATTCAGTTTAAACGTTTTTACATTATTACTTTGATTTTTACCATTTGCTAGTAACTAGTTTTGATTGTATCTTATAAATTGTTCATTACTTTATTTCAAGATATTATATACGTTAACATAAATAAATCAAAGCTTTAAAATATTTAAATTCGAAAAAATATTTATTTGTTGCTTATTTTTCGAAACATAGACAGTATGTTTTGCTTATTGGTTGTATGAATGTGTATACTATTACCATAGATTAGACAATTCAAATTTGTTTTATGGATCAAAACTATAGGATATGAGATTTCATATATAATAGCTATTTGTAAATTAAATTTTTTGTAATCTGCCCAGAATTGTAAGAGCTGTATTGAAACGAAGGTGAATGTATACCAGTTGATAGAAGGGAGTAAATATTGAAAATGGTAAATCACGTTTTATAGTGTCGGTAACGTGTTTTTTTGGTCCTGGTCAATCAAACGACGACAACAAACTATCGATGTAGCTCAGCAGCTTTGTACAACAGACCTTATTGTGTGCCTAAATAATTAATTTATAATATTATGGTCAATATTACTAATAAACAGTATTCAATTTGAAAAATAACTTAAACTTTTTCTTATGAAAAATAGTCTTGTATTTTTCAATAAAGGTCATCAAACGTAATTCATAATAATATAATAATACGTCATTATTAAAAATTTAATTAAAAGAATAATGTTATGTTAATTTGGCTTACTAAAAAAGAAAGTCAAGTTACACATTAAAATTTTAATATTGTGTTATACCACGAAATCGGTGTGGATAATTTATTAAAATATGAATCGTTCAAAATTTTTTTTTAAATATTTTGCGCTCTGCGGGTTTTTTTTTGTAAATGAAATATTTTATTCGTTTAACAATCGAAACGAGGTAAACAAATAAACACCTAGACGGAATATTAGTCGTTGGTAGACTATATGTACGACGCAGTGTCATGGCGAGTATAGATATGGCTTGGTTGCTGTAATGTGTTCATGTGTCATGCGTTGATAGTTAACGGACCAAAAACGATCGATTTTGTCAATATATATTTTTGTTTTGTAAAAATACTCAGTCGTAAGTTTTTGGAGCCCATTTCCATTAGCCGATTGGTTACCGTATACATTGTGTACATACTATTCAATATAAATATAATTTATTGTACAATCAATGTGAGAGATAAGAAATAAGGATAATTTCAAGATGGTTAATCGGGTGTTATTTGAACGATGTACGCTTATCTGCGTTAACTGTGGTCAAGAATTAAAAGTTTCTGATTTTAAAATAAAAAAATCATTCTTTTAAATGCAACTTTATATGTTAATTCGTAGTAAAAATACGAGTATTTGAGAAGTATTCAGTATAATAGAGTAGTTTTATCGTTCTGTATTTTATTCTAAGGACAGCATTTGTCATGATAATGATGAAATCACATAAAGCGTATTTTTATTAATTATTTTACATTTTAATTTATTTCAAATGGCTCTAATTGTGATAGAAAATATCAACGGTATGATAATACGGAATCGACAGGAAGTTTCATATAATATTGTTAAATTAAAACACGCATGCGTTCAAATACATTAGTTTATTAAAATAGCAACAAAATACAATGAATTAAGGTTACCAAGAGCTACTAAAACATAGTTGAAACAAACTATGTATAATTCGATTAAAAATAAAAGTTATAATAAGATAATATGTTGACATGGTGAACTAAACCAAACACATTATGACACGTTTTATTTTTTCAGTACACATTTAAAAATAACAATTGCGATTAATTAATAATACCTAAGATCTCAGAAGACTAGTGATTTATATTATCTTTTCAGCATCAACCACATGTTATGTATTATAAAAAGAATAAAAAATGATATATTTTCATGAATATTGCATTATTACTTTTATATTATCAATGTGTTCATAATACTTTTGTTTCTCAATTATTATACTATAAATTAAATATTTTGAAATTTAGCTTTAGGTTATACTAATTTAATGTCATATTTTTTAGGAAATTTCAACTTAATTTTTATGTTAAACACAAAGTACTCGATTGCATCATTATAGAAATTTTATTATAGAATTCACATTGTACAAGAATATAGTAAATTCACTTGAATATACTCGTATGATGAATACTCATTTTTATCCTTGTATTTCAAAGCTTATTCTCGGCTATGCAAAGTGCGTCATCATTGAATTTATTTTTAAAAGAAATCCGTGGTTCACGTTTGGCAAATTCGCTTTACACTCGAGCATCTGTATAGTCGTGGCATATTTCTCAGACCAGTAAAACATATTATTATCATAGCTGGAGTTGGCGCGAGCTATCCACCCCAACGGAAAACTTGTATACTCACCCTAAAAATATAAGGGTGGATCTTGAACGACAAAAATACTAATAAATTATGCCGAACCATCCTCGGGGTTAATACGTCTTTATCGTGACAACAATGATGGATTTCACATTCTTTCACATATATTCTGGCAGTGCACATACACTCGCTAACTCGTAATCTTGACACATCTACCATGATCTCTTACACATATGTACTTGCACTCAATCTCTTACATTCTTTTGATATGCGTGTAGTGGTCTTGGTTTGATATAATTTTATTCTGCAAATGCTTTATAGCTATAATGTCAACGACGCCACTTTGGTTTGAATTAAAACACAAATTTTGTACAAAAGAGCTTGTGTAAACGTGATTAAAAAATAAAAACCTGACGTTCGTTATGAATAATATTTTATGTGATAAAATAAAATCGAGAGACCGGATATTGAATAAAATAATCGTAAAAATGCATTTGTTCAGCTATTACGATATTTTCTAATGCAATAAACTTTAACACTCACGTTCTAGTACCGCTCATACGGCGAGACTAGTAGTTAGACGCTAGATCAATTTTAAAGTTTTAAACTATATCCAGAACGATCGATAAAACCCTTTTTTTTCTATTAACTGATTTTTGAACACAATTAAGTGTATTATTTACTCCATTTGGTCGTATGATTATGGGGTTTATGCATTGATGGTGTCTAAAGATAAAATAAGAGTTACCCAAGGGCACAATCGTTATTATCTCTCTGTAGATACGATTAACGGTCTTTTGTATTTTTTCTAGACATTTATTACTGAGGTTATGTGTTTTGTATCAAAACAATCAAAACAATTTTTTTTAGATAACAAGTGCTTAAAATTTGAATCATGATAACATGGTAAACTTAATACATTACAATTTAATGATTACATTGTGGTAGGTATTTAAAATAAGGTACTTTTTAAAATTTATTTTGATACGACTTGTATCATTATTCTTAAATAACTCTTTAACGACTAATGAGTAATGGGTTTATTATATGAATATAAAGTTAACTATTACATATTATGGCACATTAATAATAATTAGTTGAACCTTTCTAGTTTTTGTTTTTGAAAAAAATTATGTTTTACTTGTTTAATTCTACGTTTGTATTGTATATTTTATGGTTTATATGATATTATTTTTATTGAACAGTTACTAACATTAATCAATATTATTAATAAAAGTAGATTGTATTTGTTATTTTATTAAAAACTAATCTAATTATAAGAAAAAATATATTTATTAAATAGTTTTACGTGAGAATCACTCTTAATTTTTTATATCCCATAAACGTTGTGTCTATTTAAGTAATTCGTTGAAATGGTTGTAAAGCTACATTTCATTCGTCACTACTTTATTCGACTGTAAAAAATTGATATAAAAAAAAAAATGCATATATTTTTTCATAGCCTTCATTGGGTGATAAAAATGTCAAATTATATTATATATCACTTTCTACTTCTTTTATATATAGAACTATTAACAATTTAATAACTTAACTAGAAAGGAGTAAGAGTTAAAAATATTAATTTAGTCACATTTTAGAAGCGCATATATCTATGAATTCTAGAAGTACAGTTTTCAAAAACTACAAAAACGTTAATATTTTATATTTTGTACTTAAATATAATAAAAATAATTCTATCATGTAAGGGGTGTAACTTTATAATTTACTAAGTATACTTGAATATAGTTTTAAAGTTCTGCTATTATAATATGTTCAGTGTCCAATATTATAATATTAAAAACACAGTAACCACAGTTAATTAGGTACATGAATTATGTAAATTAATTCTAGATTATTCCATTGTCGATTTATAAGGCTTAGTGAATGAGATTTTCTTAATTCTATTTATTTATTACTTATAGTAAGAGATAAAATTTTGACTAAGTAAAAGCAAAAGCAATTATTGTTTGTATTAAATATTAAATATGTTAAATATACACATATATATATATATATATAAGAAAAAGGTAGGAAAGTGAATACTTTCTATCACAAAGCTAATGATGCCTTAAAATTGGATTCGCGTAAAAACCCCTATTTTTTTCTTAATTTTGCTTTGTTTTTCTCGATTACAAAGTCTGCTTTCAAAGAAATCACCCCTATTTTTGAAAATCAAAGAATTTTTATTACTACCGAAAGTTTTTACAGACATAGAAAAAAAATATACATCATTGTAAAATTAATGCGTTTATCGCTCCACCAGGAATTTAATGACAAGTACTGAGGAGTTATACTATTTAAACATTTTCAATTAGATAAAAATAAATTTATAAATATATTATTGTATAATTTTATATTTTAAGCGTATATCCATGCACTAGAGTATTGGTTTTGACAAAATTAATTTTGCAATATTGCTGTAATATAATAAGAAATAACCATTTGATAAATTTTTCATAGAATAAAAAACGATAAATAAAAGAGTAAAACTCTTTTTGAGCTATTTATTTTTATTTTTTATAAATTGTTGACACTTTTTTAGTAGATTTATAATTTATGTATGAATTTTTTTCCTAAGTAAAAAAAAAAAATTGAAAATAATTATATGTTACATGAGGAATAATGATATTTTACTAATCGGTGGTAGTAATTTTGTTTTAATTCAAAATATCTATATTTACAAAAAATGTTATTTTATAAACTGATATATTTTATTCCTTCGACCTTTTTAGTCATTAAGTATATGTCTATTATATAGCAAAACAACTATGTTTTATAATACATATAATAATAAAGTGTATTTTATAATGTATATTTTTTTATCATGGTCTATATTAAATAAAACCACTTGGATCATTGCACGATAAGATAAAAGATTACAGATTAAATAAAAAAGTTAATTGGTCTGATACTTTTTTAAGCTTATTTATCTTGACTAAAATGAATTATTTATTTTAGTTTCGTATGTTTTTATAAAATAAATTATTCAATTTTTTTTTTATTATTATCTTTAATTTTGATTTAAAAATATTTAGAATTATAAGGTACTTAATGTTTAGAAGCATAAATAAAATAAAATAGGTATACAAATTTATAGGCAAAACTAAAGAAGTGTATGAATATGTTTATAGCAGTTACATTAAATTTTTTTTGATTTTTCATTAAAATATTTATATTTTAAAGGTGCATACATTTAATGTTTCGCTCATTAAAATATATTTATGTAATAGTATTCTAGTAATTAGTGATATATTTTTAATAATTTTAAAATTTAACAAAATGTTAAGCCGGACTGATATCCATATTAATCCTTAGATGTATTGATTTATTATTCGTAAATTATTGAGAGGGATATTTATATTATATTATTTTTCAGTATATTTGTTATAATTTATTTTAAAATAGATAAAAAATATTTATCCCTTAACAGATAATAATAAAAAAAAAAAAACAATTAAAATAAAACTTGAGTTATACCATTTATTTTATTAATTTACCTCATACAATAAATTATATATATAAATAGTATAAAATAAATAATAAAATAAATAAAATTTATAAAAATAGTAAATTAAATAAATATTAATATAGATAAGTAATGACACATGAAAATATATCATATTATAATAATATACAGATTTAACAGTTAATTGATTTTATTTTTAGTTTAAAGTAAACGTTATTTATTATTTATAATCGCTTAAAATTTATATGAAATTGAATTTATCAATTAAAGTTCATACATTTTCTTGAGTTTCTATGTTTTTGAAGTATTTATTTCAGCGATTGGAACATTTCATATGGTTAAAAAGATATTATTTTCGTGAAATTTCAAAAATATTGAATATAAGCACAGACATATTTTGAAACATTATTTATGAAATAAAAATTTAAAACAGATAGATTCAGTGTTGTTGATTAACGTATGATAAAATAACAAAATAGTATTCTATTTGACGGCCATTATATTAGGTTATTTATACATTACATTATATATTTTTTTTGCAAGTCTATAAACTGATGTTATATTCTCTTGTGAAAAAATCATATTTTCTATGCATAACATATTGTTGTTTTATGTTTATAATATATATATATATAATATGTGTTTATTATTTTATATTTTTTTCTACGATATGTACAACTAGTATACGCAACATGATTGATGAAAAAGGATTTGCCAAATTTTCCAGGTATGTTATTACGTATAAGATGGTATATAATTTATTTCATACTGGGTGACGCAAAAGTAACGATGATTTATACTTTTTAAAGTAAAAGCAAAAAATAAAAAGCTGTGCTAGGAGAAAACAAACGGTTTACTCATTTCCCACGGGAGATGGTTAGAAATATCGTATCTTTTTCTTTTTTTCTTGGCAGAATAGCTATCATTACCACTGTACGTTTTCCGTTTAAAATATTTCTTGTTTTTACATCTATAATTATTTTACACAATTTTAAATCTTAATTATTAGATATCATATAATTTTTATACTTAACATTGGTAGTTTAGAGTAGTTACTAATGGTAATCGTAGGTATAGATAAGATAATCACTGATCAATGTAGGTATTTTAAATTTTTAAGATGTATTATATTATTATACATAAACAAAATAAATGCATACGATTTATCTACTTAAAGTAAAGTATCAATGTAATTATTAATTAGAGTTCAAGAAAATAGTAAACAAATAAATTTGTTTTAATAAGATTGTTCATAGTTAAATAATAACATCGGCAATGTCTTATAATATTGAAATATTGAATGAATTAACCAGATGAAGATATAAAAAAATATATCAAATATATTAATAACAACTAAAGTGTAATTTAATTCACTAAAAGTGTAAAAATTATTTATTGTTTTATATATTTTTCCAATTTTTATTTTTAAGAAGACTTAAAGTAAATATTATTTAATATTTATTATATTTTCTGTCGGAGTAATCGTATTAAACAAAATAATTACTCAATATCTTTGTTTTTTTAAAAGCACTTTTAAATATTATGTACGATTATAATAGCGAGAGGGCTAATCACTCAAATAACGGCATTGTATCAGAATTTTCTCATATATTTTTTTCTGAAAAAACTGACTATACTAACCTGGCTGCTAGTTCTTGAATGTTGTACAGTGAGAAAGAAATATAAAATATTATATTGAAATCGAAAAAACTAACGCAAAGGTTCACGAAAAAGGGGAAGTTTGTGAGAGTCTTCCGTGCATCTGGGTAGATGTAAATGGAAACAAGAAAAAGAATCAGGGGAGAAAAAAGGGAGAGAAAGAGAAGAAAGAAATAGCCCCGTCTGGGTAAACTCATTGTGTGTGTTTAGTTTGACGGAAACGTGCCCGGCCCCTTAATATCCTTCTTTGAGCTATTGCAGTAGTAGAGTTGAGTCGTTTATGCTTAAAAACGACGACAACATTACTATAACGCTACGTCCACCACCACCACTAGTATAGTACGAGGAGTCCAAAAGGGTTCCCTTTCCATAAATTCTATATAGCAGTGGTATAGTAAACTTTTCGGGGTGCCTTATCTTTGAATAGGTGTTTTCCTACACAAAGCTGTACAGCGGTACACCGTTCGCTTCCTTTACCACGACTAACCCTCCCCTCTTGATTATCTTCTCTATTATCCTTTCGTGAATATATGTATGTATATTTGTGTATGAGAGAGAAAGATATATACTAACAAGTGTTGCTGTTGTCCTCATCATCAGAGTGTGCATCATGCGTGTTACACTACAGTCACTGTATACTCGTACATGCGGGTAAACCATATCCTTGGTCGGAGTTTGTCCCTTACTAGTGTTAGACTACATAAATACATATATATATATATATTATCTGGTTAAAGCTATTGTTGTTAACTTTAAAAACGAAATATAATAAATTCGTTGTGTGTTTGTATTTAACTGTGTACCTACGTATTTTGCGATTCCACTCGACTAATTTTCCATAGTTGTTATGTTTAAAACTCACAGTTATTTAAATTATTGGTTATTAGACTAAAAATCACGTGGCCAGAACATATTGCAGTAAAATAATTTAAGTCAATACATTAATGTTGTGCAATAGATATAAATTTTAAGTTAATACCCTGTACACACGAAGTAGTGGTAAATGCAACAAAACTAATGACGATTTTCATTTAAAATTTTAGACTATTAAGTAATTACCATTATGTTAGTATAGTAATCATTTTCATTGTACATACTTACATTTTTTCTTAGTTTTAATAATTTATGTGTCCAGAAAAAAATTTTTTCATTGTATTTTTTATTTCATCTCAAAAATATAATTATTTACACTACTTCAGGCTAGTTTTTGACATTTTAATTTAATCAATTCATATATTATATTATATTTTTTTGAAATTATATTAATGAACTTTTACTGATAAACTAAATTACATTATTAATATTTTTCAAATTTTATTCTATAAGTATACATAACTTTTAGAAGTACATCATTTTTTATATTTTTCACATTCATAAAATATATGGGCAAAATAATTTATGTGCTTGAATAAATATAAACTATACTCTCTATTTGTTTTCAAAAAACGAATAAGCCTCTGTTCAAAATATAAACAACTCTATAATTTATACAATTGTCACTCATAAACTTAAAACGTACTATTTTATTTTTTTCTACAATAAATAAATAATATTTTCCTAGATATGGAATAGAAGAGGATTTTTATTTAAAAATGTAATAAATTGATTAATAAATATGATAAACATTATAAGGTTATATAATTTATTTTTTTATTGTAAGCATAAAGAAATAAATTAAGGTTAATTATGATCCATTTCTCAGAATATTCATATATATTTTTCCGGTATTCAAAGAATCATATTTTTTTGGAACAGTACAATTATTTTTATAAATATAATATAAAAATCCTATTAATCGAAACTATATTAGATATTTTAAAATATTATATAATTTACTTAGTTTTAATTGTTGATATTTAATTTAAAACGAGTTCGATCAATTCAATTATTCATAAATCAAGCTTACAAATTTCTACACAAAACTATTAATATGCGAAATTTTTTAAATTATTAATTTCTTATAAATACAATTTATTTAATTAGGTATTTATCTTTTATAAGCAATAACAAGCATATGCTTTAGTTTTGTAATTAACAACCATAAGATTACAATACATAGAAAAATAATGATTATTAAAATGAAAAATTAATTAATATAAAATAATTATGCATGGATTATTGAATACAATCTATCTTAATTTCAGTTATAATTTGGAAATAGGAAAATTATTAACGTAAAAAACGTTAAATTTTAGTAAAGCTTTATTAAGATTTATTATTTGCTTTACTTTGTTTTATTTCTATATATTTAATCAATGTGTGTAATCAATATTTTTATTTACATTTCATTTTAGTCAAGGTTTTATATTTATTTAGTTTAATCGTAAATTCTTTTTTTAAATTTTACACTCAAAACACGTATTTGAAAAATATAGGCAATGGTCGATCAGAAAATTCAGGATAGTTTATTTATTTTAATTTGCAATACTATTAATAAAGTATAATTAATTATTAATTATTATTATTAGTATTGAACATTATTTAATATGAATTATTCATATATTCTCAAGTCAATAAATAATTAAAATTGGTATGTTTTCATACATTTTATGAGTTAAAACTTAAAAGTTGAATTTACAAAATATAACAACATATATTTATATATAAATATGATATATAATTTATTAAAAATAAATTTTTAGAAATTTTCCTATAAAAATTCTTATAAAGATACTTTTCAAAAAATTGAGAAACCTTATTTTGGAATACTAAGTTAGTATCAATCCTTTATAGATCAATGTATTTATATTTTAAAAAGAACCCATAGAAAAAGTATAAAAATCATTTGATTTTCTATTACTTTAGATAACTAAAAAAAAAAAAAAAATAATAATAATAATAATATTATTTAAACGTGACAATGGTAAATTTGAACATAATATATTGTATAAGATAGATTTCATGACATTTCAAAGTCCTTCAATCGTGTAGAAAATATCAAAAGCATTAAAGTTGAAGATGTTTTCAAGTCATGTTATAATATTTTTTGTTGCCTGTTTTTGACGTGAACGACCGATATTGGATTATGAGAGTAATGTATTTTAGTGAATTTCCAATAAGATTAATTGCAATAGCATATTCACTTCAGACACTATTCATAATGTGTTCCGCATCTTGTCAATCTTTTCCTCTTTTAGCAATCCATTAGTCGCTCTGGTGGGTTTTTAATGTTTTTATCATTTTTAAGTTTATAATGGTTCATTCTTTGAGTTCAATGAAAAAAAAAAGTATAAAAATATCTTAAGTAAGGCTAAATACGCAGAACTTCATTTGAGTACGTAGATGGTGTGATGGACTTCACTTGTATAATGACGCATTTAATGATTATGTTGTTTAAGTGAATGTTTTAACACTTTTGTTATATTTATATCCAGGTAATGCAATAGTTATAATATTTGGTTAATATAGCAACACAATTTTAATATAACTTGAAAGAAATTTAATGTAATAAATTTGTAAATATTTAAAAATATGAAAATTGTTGTAAGAATTATTAACTATAAATAGTATGACGATATTATAGGATACATAGACGTATTTGGAAATATTATAATTTAGTATTCTCTTAATAGGTGTTGAAAAATTAAAATAATTCTTATTTTTATTATTACATTCATATTTTTTGTCTATTCATAATCCAAGTTGTTTCAAGATTGACTACATAGTCTATAATAAAATTGTATATATTATTTAGAAATTTTACTCATAAATATATTTTTTAGATATAATACGATATTATACTACATTGTAGTTATAAAACTGTTCAAAAAAAATTAACAAATAGTAAAATGGTAAGAAATTTATCTATTTATTATATTTTTTCATTTTAATTTAATGATAAAAAAAAAAATAATTATTATTATCTGTAACAAATAGCAATACAATTTAATATAAATGATTAATTGATTAATATTAAAGAATTATTTTGAAAGCTAGTCGAATGTTACTTTGATATAAATTATTGAAATAGTATCATATTATATTTATACTGTATTGACGTTGGTATTTCGTAATTTTTTAAGGTACGTAATTATGTATATTTGTATTGTATGTTTTTCCGGTAACATTTCATTTAACCATAGATTATTCTAAAATAAATCACACAATGAGATGTTTATATTTAATTTTTAATTTTTTCTAACAATCAAATAGACGTGCATTATAGTGTTTGATATGCAAAACAGGCAAGTTTCTCTATGCATTGATTAACACTGATGGCAGTGTAGATATAGGTATCAAACCTATTCGGAAGATATATTATTATGTACATCTGTCTAACTCCGCAAGCAGTAAGTTCATGTACCAGTGGGTAATTGAATAATTATTAATCATGGTTCAAAGTAAATCAACCCTGGGTTATATAAATATTCATAAACCGAAAGTTAATTACTAAAATAATGAACATTACGACGTCGATTATTACAATATATTAATATACTACACTAAATAATTATTACTACCTGCCAACTTTACGCTATGTTGAATAAAATTAAAAAATAATTTAAGTTTTTTGTAAAAAGACAATAATAATAATGTATAGGCTCATATATTGATATGTTGTATTAAATTTATTATATTATAAGAGTACACACTATAATTGTAAATGTTTACATTTTTCATACACGTCTGAGTATTAGACTCTTACGTAAGATTAAAACGTGTAATACGGACAAATTATCTTAACTCTACTGTTAATACTTAAGCGTTCTTCAATACTGTAATATCAATTTTGTATCCACTCAATTGTTAATTTACTTTTTCCATTTTAATTTCATCACGATCGTATAGTTCCAATGTCAAATAGAATAGCTTTCATAAAGTTTTTTCAAAAGTAACGAGATGATCAAATACAACGGAAATGGGTTATAGGCATGTGTATATTTTATTAAGTTTTCATTTAAAGGGTGATCACATTAAACAATTAAACAGGGGCATGAACGTAACATGATAATAGAATATATTATTTTATAAGACAAATTTACAACCATAAATTTGAATTCCCACCATGACGTGAACATAATGTTTATGTATAGCATTGTGAATAAAATATTTTACTGAAAGCTAGAGCGCACTAGTAGTTTTGATGTCAATTAATTATATTATATTATATTATAATATCCATCAAGGTATACTTGTGACCGCAAAATCTGCGTACTGTAAGTTAAAAAAACTTTTTTATCATTAAAATAAATGGAAACTATTACAATTTGAACTGTAGGATTTGTAATTCTAAGTAGAGAAAAATCATAATTTAAAGTTAAAACTTTTAAACATGTATTTAAACGCATAAAGACACTCATAATTATTTATAATTCAGTAATTACTGAGAAAATTTTTATATTTAATTAAAATATAAAAATAATGTATATTATAATTTATTATATTTATTAGTTTGTAGGTATGTAAAATAAATGCATTTAATGAATAACGTACTTCAAGTATCACATAATTGTTTATAAAAAATATAAAATAAATTTGAATAATTTATAAAGAAGACAATTTTTTTTTCATTTTTTTTCAGTTGTTTATTCATTTATAATATATAATTTAAATTCACGTAAAATTCGTTTATAAGAATCTTTAAAAAGACAGAAGATTGACATATTATTGAACTATTATTTTTTTTATATTTAGTTTTTATATAATAAATTATTGTATAAGTATTGTACAGAAACGGATTTTATCTGTAACGCGTCTTACTAAATCAATGTTTTAAGCGAAATTTACTTTATAGAAGTCGTATTTGCGTTGAAAAAAAATGTAATTAAAAATGCAAAAAAATTTCTACTAAAGAAATATTTTGAAATTTAATATCATTTATACATTATATATATATATATATATTTATGGATAATGAATGGCATATAGTAAAAATCCTTCTATGAAGCCTGTACAAATTAAATAGTTTATATTTATTTATGTTTAATTTAATTTGTTTAGTCGAAATATTTTATGAACAAATATATCTAAATATTAACGGTAAATCATATTTTTTTAAGAAAACTTAATAATATTATACCTACATAAAGTTTGTTTTAAAAATGTTTTCAAAGTAAAGTAGAAAAAGTTATTAGTTGTAACAATTGAAAGAAAAATACAAGTTTATGCTTGATTGTCTCAACTCCCAAGGTTTCACCACATAATTATTATGCAATTATTAGTCTTCAGAAAATTATTTTCATGTTTTCATGTATAGTTTTGCTGACTACGTAAATTGTGTTCAACATAAATGATTGCAAGACATAGAATTTTAAAATAAAGCTTGGTCTATACCATGTATTATTCATATTATCCATTATTTTTCAGACTGCTTGAAGTAAAACTCAGGATACATGTATGTGCTGTGATCTACACAATGTGCAAATTATAATTTATATTCAGTTTTTAATGCAATTCGTATTTACTCTGAGTATTTACAATTGTATGCAGTTCAAAGACTGGTTTTATATTCATATATTATAAATTTGAAATGAAAATGCTTTATGGCTTGTTGAATATTTAAAATATTAAACTATTAATTTACTTCTATGGAGCATATACTGTAATACTAAATGGATATTCAATTAACTTAAATATTTACTGTATGAAATGTAAGTGAGATACTCGCAATTTAGGAATTCTATCATTCATCATTATAATAATATTTTGTTAAATACAGGTCTTATGTGTTATTCATAAAATTCAATTCGTTTATATTTGTAAAGGTATCGTTCATATAATTAAGTATCATATAGAACAATATTATGTAATTTAGATATTTTGTATAAGATGTATATTATTTGAAATTTAAAAAAGAGGCAAAATAGATAAACGCTCTGGTGTACAGAGTAGGTTTCAAGTGAGCATTATCATTGAATAAGTGACTGTAATTTATGAATTATATTTGAATTCAATAACAAAGTTTTTATACAAAAACTATTTGAGTGAAAGTGATCTATTAGCCTTTATTATCAAGTTTATTTTATAATATGTTTATAATGCTGCTAAAGTAATTAATTTTATTATTAGTAGTAAAGAAAATTGAATTAAATTTTTTAAATACCATTATGAATATGAAATTTAATAATATACGTAAACGTTTTAAATTTCTACCAAAAATATTTTTGAATTACAGCAAAATAACTTAAATTGTTATTATTTGTTTAACTATCTTATTTCATCCAAATATAAACTATAAGTCTATAAAAAAATTTAATTTTTAAAATTATACAATGTATTTAAAATAATAATAAAAATATTTAGTGGATACCTCAAGTATCTACAGTTCTTTGTTTTTCTCATTTTCCAATTATAACAAAACCAATTTTGTCATAGATATGCCTTGTGTAAAAATTCTTGTTTTTAATTAAAATTTTCCCCAATTTTAAAAAAATGCTCAAAAAATATTTAATTTTAACCACTTAAAAGTAAATAATTTTATTTTCCTACAAAAAAAAAAAAATATTGAAGTTTAAAATGGAAGAAGTTTTTATAATATAAATCGTGTATCATAAAAAAAAAATAAAAAAATAAATACATTTCATTGTTCAAAATCAATAAATTTGTCGACTTATTGTAACTTTCAAAGTTAAAAAATATAAAAGAGAAAAAAAATTAAAATAAGAACTAATAAAATATATTAATTTTTTTTTATAATTTATTCAATAAATAACTAATCTTTTATAAATAGTTTCTTTAATACAATATAATAGGTAATTCTAAAATCTACAAATTGTATATAATATATTATATATATGTATACTAATTATTAGCTTTAGTTAATAAATGATAACATTGATTTAATCCATTGAATAATGTGGATTGGCTAAGTTTATATTAATATATGATTAAAAAATTAAAATTAGCAAATACATACAAATGCTGATAAAATTTATATACCCAAATTTATAAAAATAAATTCATGGATAGAAAATTGTTTCATAATAGATGCTTTTTATTATCTAAAAACTAAATTACAAAATTTATAATAATATGATATTTTACGCAATATAATATTATGACTTTTTTAAACCAATGAATATATAAATAAACCAACGATTCGTTATACATCATATGATTGATTTTTGGCGTAACTATACCATGCGTGATATTTATCATGGTTAAGAAAGGATTTGTTTGACACATACGATAGCTAAACGATTGCAGATACTGGGCGGTGACAGCAGTTTAAAACTTTCAGTGGTCTAGTGATTTACATTTGATTTATTCATAACTTTTTTCGCCACTTTGTTGAATATCCAATAAAAATACGTAAATTCAATTATGTCGTTTAGATTTTTCAATTTAAATATATTTTTTGCATATATTTCGTGATAGAGGTTATGATAAGCCAGTGACTTGATTTGTTTTACTTTTAGATAATTTAATTTAATTTGGATATTCAAGTGTAATAATAGTCTAATAGTCACAATTATATGTAAATAATATAATAATATAATAATATATATAATAATACAATTATATTATTATAGTCACTATTAATTGTATATTACCGATTTTTCGTGAACACTATTACAAACTCAATGTGTTATACCGTTTATTTGAACAATAAATATTATTTATTGAAAAAAATATTTCGTGAAAAATTATAATTTAAGTTTGAAAAATAAGTATCGTCAAAAAACGTAAGCAAAACGATTTTATTTTTTACAAATTACAAATTGTATAAGACATAAAATAAAAATTTAAACAGTTTTTTACATGTAATTCCAATTTATTCTAAAAACTTGATAAAACAAATATTTGTTAAATAGCATATACGATTATACTCATATATATTGTTTTTAAATCGTTATTTGTATATTGCTATTCACAAATATTATTTAATTATATTTGTTTAACTAATTCTTTTTAATTATTTTATTTTAGTTCTTAAGTATCTACTAATGATTTATTTAATTAAATTTCATAAAATATATGTGAAATTTAAAATGTATATTTTAAGAGAGTTTCAATTGATTATTAAGCAATTATTGATTTAATAATTTGTAATATAATGTAATTTTTGTATTATTCGGTTTAGCATATTTTGTTATCTTACTCGTACATATATCTATTTAATGTTATTTTATTATGTCATATACTTTATACCAAAGGTTTTTTATCGTTTTTTTCCTTTAAAAAGTTACCCAAGGACATTATGCATAAAAAAAAAAAAAGAGACGAAAAAATTCCTTTGATCATTGGTTAAACGAGATACTCCGTGGGTACAGGGTAAAGTTCGTACGTGGTAAATTGTGATCAATGTATATTGCCTTTTTCATCGTAGTCACGTGCACGGGTGGGGGTCTCGTCAAGTACTTAACCAAATAAATCGTTCAGATATGCGGTACTATGTTTGACACACTTTTGACTTTCTGGTTTATTTAATAAATTTTATTAAAATACAATTAATTTATAATTATTTTTAATATTATTATTTTAATACGAATGCAAATATTTTGTATTACAACCATCTTAAAGTCGACTACAGAGTAAAATAGTAAATTATTACTTATTTGTATAATACTTTTTTTTATAATAGTAATTACACATTTCAATTAGCTTAAAAAGCACTGGTTTATCATATTGTAAAGTAAGTCAATATTTGTATTAAACGCTTTAAAATGTTTCGTGGAATATGATGGTTTGACAAATAGTAATTAACTAAAGACTAAAATATTTTTAATGTACATTTTTATGATTTTATCCAAAGAAAAATACCTATAATTATAATAATACCTTGCTAGATAAATATAATTATAATAATATAACTTGATAAATAATATTTTATATTATGTTTATGAACTGAGTAAGCTTTTATGGTATGTTTATATGGATACCTTTGTTATTTATGCCAGTATATTCTTGTACATTTTGTTTCGTGAAAATAGCTTTAAATAAATGAAACTCAGATAGATGTATATCATAATTTTAAATATACAGCTGGACATAATCCAATACATTCTGTAATAATTCAGTCAAGTTTAATTAAATGCATGAATTCCGTCCAGACTGTATAAATATTTTCTAGATAAAACTTTTACACTAAAGATTGTCGAAAATCAAACTATTGAGTATTTTTATGAATGCGTCTCATCTACTACATATTGTATATTATTGTCTCTAGATAATATTAATTCACGTGCATTCATTTTTACTTATATAAATATCATTACTGGATAAAGTATGAATTAATTAAAATTGGTATTTTATACAATTCTTACTATTATATTCAATCAGTACTATAATATGTATAATTATGTATTACCAGCATTCTATCATACTATTGAGTTATTTGAATCATATTAATTTTTAGCATATTATAGTATATTTATATTATAATAATTACTTTAAGAAGATTTGTTTATTTAGTTTTATTAAAACTAAAATTTGATTTAAGGATTCACATTTGTTGTTACGACTCATAATGTTTTAAGAAATCATACGCATATTTTATGAAATTTATAGCAAGTTAATTCGGAAGTGTATAAAATACAAAAACTTATTTCAAATTATTGACATTTTATTAATTATAGAATTTTAAAATATAACTTTAATAACTCATGTATTTAAATATATTTATTGTAATATCGTTAGTTGTTACATGTTGATATTTAATACTAATTAACAAAGAATATCTATTACTTATTAGAAAGTATAACAATTATTATATTAACCTATATTAATATATTATAATCCTTGTAACAACAAACAAAAATTGTGTAACTTAAATAAAGAAGATTTAATCAATATTACACGTAAATTGAAATCTGTAACTGCAATAAAGTATTAATTTTATAATTAAATTTATAAGCCAAGTATTAACCAATAACATTTTACTGACTCGATATGAGAAATAAAATCACTTAGTTACACACAAAATGTGGTTATCAAATTCATCTGACCAGAATAAGAGAGGAGATGGGTCGCGTGTATTTCAGAAACTGGCTTGGACAGAGATCGATTAGCTACCGGAAAGCAATTCCAATTAGCAAAGAAACACGGTTCAACTAGGCGGGGGAACCCTAACGTGAAAAAACAGCTTAGAGATTTTCTCTCCATTGACTTTTCCCCATTTTGGACACAACTGATTGAATTACTAGGCAAACTCATTCGCTTTTTCGAGTTTCGGCTTAAAACGTCAATTTTTTTTTTTTACAGTAATTATTAGTTTTTCATATTATATAGTATTGGTAAACACTAAATCTTGATTATAATAACAGCAATTTATAATAGTTATAAATTATAATATTTCCATTGCTTTATCCATTAAATAAACTGTTTCAAAATATTAGTTCATGACTATTTTTAAATAAATTTTATTAAAATTCTTTGGCCTAACTAAATTTAAACGTATACGTACTAGATTCCGAGCGGAACGATGAATGTAGAATATTGTATAATGATGTAAATGATTTTTTTTTTTTTGAAAGCACTTTGCGTACTAGAATACATTTTCAATTTTCAACTTCAATATATTTTTTGGTAAAAATTAATTTAGTGAGTATTTAGAAGAAGAAAAAAATAGGGAAAAACAATAATTTATACGAAAAACCAGTTTTCAACAAAATTGATTTTATTAATTTGTTGTAGGTAATTTTAAAACAATAATAAGTATAGTCATTTGAAATTAACAAAAAAAACTTATAATACAATTTTCAAAATGCTTACTCATTATATAACCTATTTGTACCTATTTATAAAATCAAAATTTTTATTTTTTTTTTTTTCAATAATTGTTGATAACATTTTTTTGTTTTGTCAAATAACTTGGAAATGTAATAAATATTACTTCATAAGTTTTTATTAATAGAATCAAAAACAAACAAAAACAAAATAAAACAAAAAAAAAATGAGTGTTATTCAATAAATATTTTTTTTAAGTTTAAATTTTGCTAAGATAAGAAATTAAAACAAAGAATAATGGTTTTCGTTATTTTATTGTAATTCAAAAGTAATTTTCGTGAGGATCTGAAGCTTTTACGTATCTCATTATATTTAATATAATATAATATGCATTATACATTATAACATTTTCAAAACACTTAGATTCATTTTATGCTATTCCCTATCTATACCACGAACCTATTCACTCTATTATATGGTACATTGTTATTAATTCAAAAATGAATAACAATAATTTATTATAAATATTAATATATCTTACTAAAATAATCAAATACTAATAATATAATAAATCTAATGTTTTTATCAAAAATTAATTCAACTTCCTGTGTTAATTGTAATAAAATAAATCTGTTAAGTAAAAATAAATATATATTTTTTAATATTTATTAATATTTACAAGTTTGCAAAAGCCTCGGCATCTATCAGGTGCTCTCTGAGCTCCAAATTTCCATAGTCTGACTTTATCCCTAACCTTAGGATTTTGCCATCTGGTACAGAAATATATATCCAACCATTTCATCGCTATCCTGGTTTCACCATCTCAATCTCTCCAAGAAAAGTATAGTATCCTTTTCCCGTCTACGCTTTGGCCACACTCTACTTCCTTCTCACTCCTTCAAACTTTCATTAAATGATTCTCCTCTCTGTACACTCCACAATGGTTTATAACCCACCTCATCTTCAACTGCCCCAGCCTTTCACTCCAATGTAACCTAGTATCCCTTTTCAACACCTCCAACATCCTTTTCAACATCAAATATATTTTCTCTTGTTAACAAAAAAACATCATTAATAAAATACTATTTTTTTAACCATACAAGCTTTTTAATTTAAGTTCTTCTTGTTTTTTTCTATTTTCTCATTTGTTAATAATTCATATATTATATTACTCATGTTTTAATCTTGCTTGTTAACATTTAATTGTTAAAACTAATTGTAATAACAAAGTTTAAATAAATAAAAAAAAAGTGTTCATACTTTTTTTAGGTAATTCATCATTTTTAGATTATATTTATTTAATATAAAAATCAGGAAATTCAAAATGTTATTTCAAGAAATGTTGTGAGGTTCAATGTAGCAGATAATTATCATTATTACACACACCATTTTAGAATTGGTTATAGATAGATTTAATGTAGTACTGTATTACACAAACTATTTATACTAATTTAATATCATTTTTTTTTTTTTTTTTTACTTTTGAATTATAAAGTATAATTATTTTTGTGCTATATTTTTGTTTGAAATAATAATCCATAAAATATTACATTTAAATTTGATGAGCTAAATACTTTTGATTATAAAATATTAATAATATTAATAATAAAAAATCTTTATAATTTTTAGTATTTTGAAAAATTAAAATTATTAAATTCTAATAAATATTATAATTGGTAAGGGATTTGTTATTTGCATGTATATATATTATATATATATATTTCAGAATATCTAGTGATATTTTTATAATATATTAATAATTTTGATATTTGAATAATAAGATTCATAAATTATTCCTTAATATCTCTCATACAATACGTGATTAAATTTCTCTTGTGATATTTTATATACGTTATTTTTTATTAAAGGTTAATTTATTTGTAGTGTTAATATGAATAATACTCATTCTGGAGAAAATAAATTATTTTTATGCACAAAATACCTAATATATCAATTTTTTGATACGAGTCTACTATGTCATTCGGTATGGTGTATTTTGAGTGACTTGCTTGTATAAAACATATTACTTATTCTCGTTTTTGAAAAGTTTTTGGCTTATCATCAAAATAGCAGCAAACATTTTGTAATATCACAAGCAATTAAAACGTATATCTTTACATTTAATTTAAATGAACATTTCTCGAGTAGGTATGTGTGTGTGTGTGTGTGCGTTTGTGTAATATCACAATTAAAGGGAATTAATCGCGGATTCTTGAAATAAAAACGAAGAGTGATGGTACAGATTACGTGGTATATTAACAGTTGAGGGGAGATATAACTTGACATTTTTGAACATAAAAATTTTTTTTGAAAATTAGTGTTACCTCCAATTTCCTTCATCCCTCTCCCACAAAAAATGCTCTAAGTAAATCGTCACAACCAGATTAAGATGCAGTATGGCGCACATAACAGCGTGGTATTATGGTTTTTATAAATAACGTACATTACATAACTACGTGTGGTCAGCGTCAATCCACAACGGTATGAACGTTTAATTAATTTTTTTTCAGTTTTTCATAAACAGAAAAATGCATGGCGTTTAGGTGTACGTGTGGTAATGCGACAAGCATTAAGCGAGGTCAGGTACAATTATTATTGTATTGACGTGTAATATACACACACACACACACACGTATATAATTATCATTATTCGGTTGCAAACATGCGTAGTGAATTTCATTTTATTTTTTTCTCACTCTCGTGACTTTGTACGCTAATATAACGCACACACATAGGTACGTTGTTTTATATGTATACAAACTCTGAGGCGCAGCAGCACACGGCGTGTTCTAAAAACATTTATAGCTTTATAGTGCATCGTATATACAGGATGATTCATCAAACCACCCTCTTTTTTTTTCAATAACGTAGTTGTTCAAAATTTAATTTTTAAGTATACTCAAAAAACATATCATTTTAAAACTCATGACATTTTTCATAATATTCAAGAAGTGTCTTGTGAGGATACAAACTTCTATTTTTCAAACGATAAAGCTCACCATTGTTATTCAGTAGATAATTTTTCTGAAAATTTTGACGTTTCAAAATAAAAATTAGAAAGAATAGTTTTTGAGTTATTTAATTCGGTGTACCTACTATTATACTAAAAGTAATAGGTCAATAATAAGGGGTTTGGGAGATGTACTCCAAATTCTGAGTAACACCTATGGTAATTTGAAAATTTTATTAATTTCTATAATCAATCAATATTTATAACTCATGTATACAAAAAAAAAATGTCCAAGTATAGTAAATACTATATTTTATATTAGATATGTATCATATTTTTGCAAAAAAGTATTGAAGGACTTTTATTCTTGATATAAACGTTTTAGTTACTGACAAATTGCTGATTCAAATTTTGAATTTGGTATATCAAAATTAAAAAAAAATAAAAATTATCCAATAAAGAATTTATACATTAAAATTAAGAGGTTTTCATTTGTAAATCGAAGTTTGTGTATTGCCATAAAAAATTCCTTAAGTAGTACAAAAAAATAGTACATTTGAAAATTCTATAAACCAGAATTTGAATAATTTTATTATTAAATGAAAAAAATGAGGGTGAGCCTGCTTGGCAAATCACCCTGTATATGAGTGTGTGTTTGAGAGAGTGTGATATATATAATACAGTAGCGGAAAAGCGCGTGTAACCCTTCGCCCTTTCCACGCAGGCTCTGCCGTTCGCGTGAGTGGCGCACGTGTCGCAGCCCGTCGCACGTGGAGCGGTCGGTCGGCGTTTCAGCCTCGCGCGCGCAATATCACAGTCGCAACGATTTTCGAATTCTATACCAGCCTACGCCATTAGTATTGTGTATATATACACACATATAAATATATATATATATACGTATATGGGTTTTATAACTATACGGCATACCGTATTATAGTTACCCATATTACACGTAATTTATTATATTTTATTATATTATTAAAATATAAACGCGTATTCGCGTTATATACCTGCTGCTACAATGTTGACTGCTACTTTAAAATCGCCGTCGGTTCATTCAATAATAATAACAACTATTACGCCTACGAGCGCTTACAAGTGCATAGACTTATACACTCATATATACATACACGCTGACAATATTAATGATCACTGCTCGAAGGGAGTTACTAGGTGATTAGGACGGAGATAGACGGAGGAGACTGGCGCAAATTGCTACAGCAAGTGATGTGGTAGGGTCGGTGTGGCTGAACGTATAATTTTCGCTCCGAGTTTTAGACGCACTTTGATAATAATCTGTTGTAAAAAACAATAAGAGAGAAATGTGTACAACGTTAAGTGATTGTAAATGATAAAAAAAATAAAAAATAATAAT
Organism: Melanaphis sacchari; assembly: GCF_002803265.2. NCBI lineage: Eukaryota > Metazoa > Arthropoda > Insecta > Hemiptera > Aphididae > Melanaphis > Melanaphis sacchari. Next base: position 1,021,406 of record NW_020271344.1, read on the forward strand.
AATAAAGGCTTGCAATTATTATGAAAAGCTTAATATTTTCTGAATGTTATTGTAGAGTACATATGTAGATACTATATGTTATGTACAATATACATAAAATAAAAAGAGCAAAGAAATGCCCTTACAAAGAGCCGTTAGTAAGAAATTAAATCCTTAATGGTCGGTTAACAATTACCGGTTAATACTGAACACGTTTATTTATATTTAAATGTGTAGATATCTAATTTTATATTATTTTAATTTTTCGTTAATCACACAATTGACTGCTATTTGTTAATACATATACAAAACGTTTATAAACATATGATAATTGCTTATAATAGTGAATTGATAATGGTTTAAGTTTTTTTTGCTTAACGCCGTAAATTTTTTTATAAATAGATAACTTTATAGTGATTGATGCACAATAATATTATCTTTTTTAACGTGAGTTGAAATTTGCCAGGTTTACAAACAATATTGACGGGTTGAATTTAAAACGATAATAATGAAATAAAAAATATCGACTATTTAAAAAAAAAATACTTAATTCTTAAATATTAGTCGTAATATAAATTTTTATTCAAGACAATTTAGTTTTTTACTTTTTTGTATATTAGTAAAATTTCATAAATTATAATTTATAATTGTAGAAGAGTGGAAAAATATCATATATTTAAAGTAGCTATTATTATAATTTTAATAAATTAATCTTAGTATTTTATTTTTCATGTGGTATCGATGATATTTATTTGCTGGAACAATTTGAATACGAATTCAATAGTAGGTATTTTCCTAGTTCTATACCTGAGCAAAGTAATGTCAACACTCAATTTTAATAATAATGGACTTGATAATATCTTATCTGTTCTACCAATAATATGCAATTAATCATTCTTCTTATTTTACTGATCAACATTAATTTATACAGTAATCTAAAATGCTATTATAAAATAATAAATATTATATTATTATATTTAAATTAAAACATTTATTTTAACTATATTAATAAAAAGTATATTTATTTTTAAAAATTAAAAAAAAAAAATTATTTTTGATCTTATATTATTAATAGCTATACTATTTTTCTTTATCTCAAATGTATTTTTATCATAAACTATCGATTATATGGGCCGTATAGTGTATGGTTATAATAGAGACGCTGTTTGAAATTAAAAAATTTAATAAAAATGTAAAAAAAAAACTAATAAATAACGTCATTATTGGTTATGGAAACTGATACAATTTAAAATATAAGTTTTTCTATTATTTTTAATTTATATTATTAAATCATGTATATCACTATCATCGTTGTAATTGGTTTCTAATGTATAAAAAAAACTCAATTTATTCAAAATCATTATTATTATTATAAATGTAGCATATATTTATAAAACATTAGTATGTATGATTTTTATTTCTTAGATAATCATTATATCTATTTGTATTTAATTTATGTAATTTAAATTTATTGGATATAATACAAGTAACTAGATAAAAAATAATCGAAAGAATCACCAAGTTTTAATCACCTTAAAATATTATTTAATATCATAATATGTTTATATGTTCAAATGAATCATATAATTAAAAATATTGATTAAGCTGTTCAAATATTGAAGATCTATCAAAATATTTTAATACGTATACTAGTTATTCATTAATTAAATATAATATATATAATGATAGTATTTTTTATAAGATAAAATGTTGTTTTTGATTTGATAGTATATTTTATATTATAAGTATACAAATTGTGTATTAAAATTTATTCTTGGTCATCAAATAAGATCTAAACTTATTGAATTTATTTTTAAATTCGACACATTTTTAGTATCGAAAAAACATTTATCTTTTGTCAGTAAAATAACGGTTTAAAATATCTACTTGTTTTAGACGATAAATGAATGATATTAAGAAGTGACATTCGATGATTTAAAGAAAAAAATTGGTAGTAATATAACTGAAAGGCTTTCTATGAACATAGAAGAAAGAATTGTATACACACATTTAGGGTAAAATTCAAATTTATCCTTGCATGTTTACTTTCAATTTCGTTAAAACTACTGAAAAATAAAATATTAAAAATAAAAAAATAAAACTATCGATAACACGCATTTCGTATTGCGTGTTGGAAATTGTATTGTCAAAAGTTCAATTGGGCCCCCCATTTTAATTTTTTCCCCGTCTAACGAAGAAAAATCATTATTTTTTTTTACCCTCTTGTGTTTTTGATTTATGTTGTTCCGTTTATGCTTGACTTATTTGTATAACTGTTTTTCAATAGACAATTTATGTTTATATGTTTCTTCAGTAAAAAAAAAAAAAGTTATGGTTGATTTACCCTTTAAATTTTCATCTTGAGAATTTTGATAATACTTTGTTTAATAATCTGAACTTACCGGCTTTTATTTGTTCTATCAAACAATATTTTCTATAGTTGAAGTAGTGTCATATTTATTAATATTTACTGACTGTGCTTATATTATATTTCTCAACGAACTTACTCGTTTATTTTATGTCATAGTGTATTTTCTTTAATTTGTTGTATGTGAAACCGTAAACTTCACAAACTTTAACTCCTTATATGTGATGAATTAATTATAGACTACACAATAGTTTAAGTATTTATTTGATAAATGTATAATGTTTTTTTTAACGAACACAATACTATAATATTTAGTCATCTTCAATTATATAATTTCTGTTTAGTATTTTTAAAAACGGGTTTTCGAAGTAAACATTAAGTCTTGTAAATAGAAAAAATACCGTTATAAGAATATTATAATTCACAGATTAAATTTAAAAAAAAATAAATAATAATATTCAAATTTATCTCCTTGAACCCCGTTTTAAATATGTACTAATATACTAATTATTGTTAAATACAATTCGATTTACAACAATGTCAAATACATTTTTTCACAATTTTACTTCACTTAATTATCAAAATAATAGGGTATTTATATTTTGTTTAAATGAAAATAAAAACTTATTTATTTATTAATAAACATCATTAACTATTTTAAAGTGTTTTTAAATTTTCGAAATAGTATTAAAATTTTGAGTATGTTTAAAATTAAGATTAAACATTAAGGCTACCAATGCTTTTTGTATCCTATCAATATTTCCAGATAAGCCAAGAAAAGTGTCCGTTTGTTGAAATTCCGTTGAAGAAAAACATTTTTTATGGAATGCGAAAAAAAAAACAAAAACTGATAATATATTATATTGATAACAAATAGAAAAAAACTCCAATTTACATAAATAATCAAATGATTTTTGTATACACAGATCTATTTTTCAAGACAAGAAACTCTGCAAAACAGGTTGGTTATAAATACATTTGGTTCTGAAATAATATAATTTTTGATAAAAAAAAAAAAAAAAAATGGTATAACTCAAAGGCAATAATAATAGTCGATGAATTTTCTATCTCTAGAATTAAATAACTGTTTACTTATTTCTTTTTAGCGTATATTTTATTTTTGTTTCTGTATTTTTCATGGTTAATCATAACTTTATAGATACAAAAATATGATACCTAATTATGACATTAAATACCACGAATCTATATTTTCTGAATTTGTAAATAATTTAAATCAAATAAAAAGTTATTCTAAAAATGTAATATAATGTTTACCAAGTTAAGAAGTCTAAATGCTAATTTTAATAAATTAATTCAATTTATAGAAAATGATAAAAATTAAAATTGACTTTTAATTGGCGTAATAATGTAGATAATTTTTATAAACTACATACATTACATAGCTTTTTTTTCTATAAAACGAAATCGAAGTGATGGTGTCATTATTTTTGTCAATAATAATTTAATTGTTGATTTTTATTAGTATTGGCTTAAAGAAAATAATATTTGAATACTGTCTATGATTAATAATGATAAGTTTATAATATTATTTTGACTTTTAGGTAAACTGTTCGTTAATTTATTGAAATATGATGGTAAAGTTTATATTCAATATATGTTTAAAACAATTTTTTTGTAAGATAATGTTTCAAGGTATAGAACCATTTCTATTCCATGTCATTTTTTTAAAAACTTTGAAAAAGAAAGTTAAATTTAGACTTATATCATACTTAGAATAAAATTAATTCTTATCTAAAAATTAGTATGGTTTTTCAACTAGGTTAGGTTCTACATATTTCCTATGTTTAAAAATAAGATAATAGTGAAAAAGTTATAGTAATATTTCTAGATTTAATAAAAGTGTTCGACACTGTAAACTTCAAAACTATATTACCAACTTTTGGAATAAACAAGAAAAGTCGTAATTGGTTTTCTAGTTATTTATATGACTACATAGTAAAGACTCAAATGATATTATCACAAAATACTGTTAATAGTGAAAAATAAATTTTGATATAATGTACTACGTGCAAGGCAGCGTATTGGGGCAAATTTTGTTCGTTAGGTATATAAATTGTATTTGTGACTTAAATGTAAGTGATTCAGTGGTTACATATGCTGATTACAACTGTCTTTTATTTTCCAATATATTTTGGGGTTTGGTACAAAAAAAAGCAATTCAAAGCCTAAGTATAGTATTTAAAAAATTGTATAGTTGGTAACTAACTTAAAGTATACAATCGTATTGCTTATTCTATTAATACATGTATTTCTATATACTTATTCATTCTTGTTATAATATATTTATTATTATTGTCAAAAAATAATTAAGTTAACACGTAAAAAATATTTGGGTTTAATTATTCACTGGAATTTAAGTTGGAATATACATATTTAAAATACAGTAATGCGCCCAAGATCAATATTCTTAAATTTTATAAATAAAATACAATTTAGATATTTGAGTTATGCATATTATGTATGGATCATTGTACAAGTCTATTATATACGGAAATATGGCTTGATACCATAGAATAGGTGTAAAAAAAAATGCAATAAAACAATAAATAGTGTAATGTGCAACAGAACCTAGTTGAAAAAATATGTTTTAATAAAAAAGAAACACATGGGTCAACATCATTAATTTACAAAGCTATTTTATTGGTTTTCGAAAAACACATTTTAACTAAACAAAAAAATAACAGAAATTTTTCGTTTTATGAAATTAGTTTACGACATGTAAAGAATTTGGAAAGAAATTTGTTAATTATCTAGGTCCAATTTTTTACAACTTATTATCATTGAACTCAAAAAAAGTATTATTGATTATGCTGTGTTAAAAAATAACAGTATCTACACAAAGAAAGTCATTAAGTTTTGGTTATTAAATAAACTAATGTAAGTACATGATAAAGATAAATTAAAGGTGATTTATTATTGATTGTATTATTTTTATTTGTATTTAAATTTTTGCATTGTATTTTTATTTATAGGCTTATTTAATTGAATAATTTTATTTGTTATTTAATATTTATATTTTAATTCATTTCCTCACCACACGCAATGCTTATTAAGGTTCAAAGTCAATAAGTAGTTTTTTATTAAACTGCATATTATTGGAAATTTTTGATTTGAAAAATAAAAAAAATATATAATTTATTGAAAACTTAGTTAAAGCATGGTTATTTAGGTACAATGAAAGAAAAATCGCAATAACAAATATTCACGTATAAAACTTTTTTACATCTTAGGATAACTTTTTTAGGATTTAATGAGTTAATTTAGAAAAATTTAAATTCATGTAAGTAAAACTTTTAACAATTCCAGATACTTGAAAAATTTGATTAGTTTTTTTGTAAAGATAAAATTAATTTATATCAGTTATTTTCTTTATAATTTATGTAATCTGAATTATGTCAAACTTGTATTATACTTGCCAAGATTTGTCGTTGCGTATACTAGTAATCATATTCACTACTTTGTATTAGTGTAACAAAGCACTAAACTAAAGAGGATTATTGAAAATAGGGTCCAGTCAAATACACGGACATACAGTTCTTTTCAATAGAATTAGGCCAGTGCCTTTAATTCTACTATGTTTCCCTATATATCAAGCTTTGCGCAACACTTTATGGTCATATCCGTTAGACAAGCTATACATTTAAAGACTGAAATCTGTTTTAAACATAATACGTATATTATATGTATAAAATATATCATAGTATTTATCTAAATTTAAATTTATAACTTTTTATTCAAAAATAAAAACCATTAATCGATAAGTCATTTTAAACGGCTTATATAAATTTGCTAAAAATCTTTTACAGTTTTCATAATTATAAACCATTGTTTTTTTTATTATGATGTTATCGCAATATTATGTTGTTTAGCAACTTAATAAAAAGTTTCTTGATAAACAGTCAGTTCAATAGGAAACCGAGTGAATAGAAATCATTTTTTTGACAATTTTATCATATAAATACGTTGGTGTGCAGATATATCATCCAGGTCTTGCTTATGCTTTCCCTATGAAATAATTAATAAATAATAAATTACTTTTTTTCCCCATTAATAATTTTCTACTTGAGATTTGAAAAAAGAAAAATTTAAGCATATTGTTACGTGAGCAATACATATATGTATATTTATATCGAATTTATAAGAAGATACGAAACAGTACATGATGAGTTATTTATCGAGTAGTTATTAATTTTTTTAATTATATCACGTATTCAACTTTATACGTGTCGATACATTTCAAAAATTTTCGATACCATTAATATCAGTTAAGTTATTTTCGTTGTTGTTGATGACAATATATTTTTTAAAGAAATATTGAATTAAATAAAAAACTTATCAAGTTTTCAAGATTATATTTTTATTTTATTAAGTTTTAATCATGTTTATAGTTATTGTTTAAACCAATTTGATCGACGTTGAACATTTCATTCAATTTCTGTATATTAATTCTCGTCGTCTTGTGACCGTAACATACAACATTAATGATGTTGATAGTAGTTTTTATTTTGTACATATTATCAAGCAAAAATTCCGTCGCTATTATTACAATCCATTGTATATTATTTGTATTTATTTGTTATTATTATTAGGTATTTGGGTTTTTTATTTAATTTAAAATAACCGGTTTAGCTTAATGTATACATAAGTACCGAAGCATACACATCGAAATGAGTTATGGGAATATCTCAAGATAAGTGCATTCATAGAAAGCCAGATAGGTAAACTATACAAAATTACGGGTCTTTGAAATCATTTTTTGTGTTCAATTTGAACGATCGAAAATTATATACGTTAGTAGTATAGGTATGTTGATATGCCGATTGGTTACCAAAGCTATGATTTCTTATGTAATAGGTATTTTAAAATGAACAATTATGTACTGTAGGTATTCAATACAGGAAAATTTTCTTTTAAAAATGAAATAAAAACATAGATATATTATGTGATAAAATAAATTAAATTTAAAAACTATTATACATGTTTTAAACATTTAATTTATAAAAAATTTACAAAAAAATTAAATGATAGACATATTTATTTTTAAACATTAAATAGGTAGTTAAAAGTAAATTATTAAGTTTCTTCTATAATAATTCTTATAAAAAATTGATTTTCCTTGAAGTGTTTTTACATACAGTTGAAAATTCACAATTAAAAAAAAAAAAAAAAAACTTGAGTAAAATATACTATTATATCTTAGTATCAAAGTGTTGAACTTGAATCTAATCGAATATACTAAATTTTTAATCAAAAAAGACAAATTAATCAAAAATGTAAAAATTAAAATTCTTATATTTAAAAAAAAAATAAATTAAAATTATATAGACGTTTTAGTTAATTATTTATGTTAATATTGTTATTGCTAATTGTTTTCAAACAACGAAATACTGAAATATAATTGATTTGTATCACAAAAAAGTAGTTTATTTTTTGTTTATTTTTTTTTCTATTTATTATGTTGCGAACAGACTGTGTATCAAACTTTTGTAATCTTTGAATTTTTAGATTGCGTCCGATATATGATTAGTACACCGGATGACATTTATTAACAATTTATTTTTATTGAGGGACCGGATGTAGTCTGGTCAGTGGGTCACAGGTCAATACCAAAATACTTGTCAATTTATAATACGCTATATTATGATCTTGAACTGAATATTATGTGTAAAAGCATAGCTTTGATTAACTAAATCTATTAAAAAATTCCAAGGTCTACAAGGTTTAGTTTGTCTTATTATCGTTTAGCTTAAATTATAATATTATATAATTATAATGTTTATGCATTTATTAAATTGTGTTAGATGCATTGCACTTAAAGAATAGATTTAAAAAAAGAAATTAACCACAAACAATCGATGAAAAATGATACATGTGAATATAATATTATGCTCGTATAAAAACATAATTTTGATTTGTTATTTAAATATTATATGCTTATGACATTTTTCTTGGAGTCATTGTTCTAAAATATGTATACAATGTATATACTATAATATAGTGTTCCTTATAAATAAACTTATAATTTAATAAAATACAAATTAATAAATAATATAATAAGAAAACCAAAAATACTTTTACAATTATTAAAATAAAAATTATAAGAATGTACTATATAAAATTTCCAATTAAATTAGTAACCGTGATAATACTTGATAAAGTATTTCGTAGATTCGTTTTGCGTTAGTTTATGTGCACACATTACGAGAACTAATAAGTAATTAGAACCATTGTTTAATTTGAATTGATAATACGAATATTGTATTATATTATTATAGAAATCGTTATACGACATAGCACATATATATTTATAACTTATGCGGTATAAAACCGTCTGATTCTGTTGGTCAGCACGATTTGTTTTTCGTTTCTCATAAAATATATTATACGATAAACATTTGTATACGTTTCCGGCGACGCGTTGGAAACTCGACGGTTTGCCGTCACAAAACGGATTTATTACTTTTTATTTTTATACGCTTCACATGGAATGCATAGGTTCTACCACGTAGAGTGGTCGTCACCGAGCCCGTCTCCACTACATACCATCTCCACCACAACCCCGGGCAAAAGGTCACGGTGAATTATTCAATTTGTCGGAATGACTAGACGCGATTTGGAGTACACTCTCCGATGATGGAATAGCGTAATATAATGTAACTCGGGTATATAATATAAGAGTATGTATACTTGGTTTTGGAGAACAGGCGGACCGGGCTTGTCGTTTTCGTCGTCAGAAATAAAAACGCAATGCCGCCGTCGACTTATACTCACCCTCGCCATCGTCAGTGACGACTTTATAATTGGAAAATTTCTCAAGGAAGTCGTAGTCTGCGCGCAACCGATAAAATAATACACATACTAAATAAATAAGAAAAAATGCGGCATAAGTACAGGCACACACACACACAAATCACATTGTCTCGTAGCTAGTTATTCATGATACTTTACATCCGTGTATACGTGCAGTTGTAAATTTGCAATTTTTAAAATAATGTATGTACCTATCCTTTTCAAATCTCAGAATATTGCAACTAGAGATATATTTGAGACAGTTCAATATTGTTACCACTCACGCAACTCACGATGGTTTTTCTCAGCAAAGAACGGAACGTTTCATGGCAGTGCTATTAAGAGATTTCATTGGTCCGCGGGGCTTATAACAGTTTATGAGTTTATTATGCGTTTAACTTACTCTTTCTCTTCTCTCAAACGTAGTCAATTCTATATTTAAGATATCATTTCGCCAAAATATTGGAAAAGTTTGTGTTTTTTCCTTGCTATTTTATTTTATTTATTTATTTATTTTTTAGCTCACTTTTATAGGGTACTATTTAGTCGTCGTCGTCATTTTATTTTTCTATCATAAAGTTCAATAGTTTAGGTATGTATGTATATATATATATATGAATGTATGTATGTATGTATGTATGTATGTATATAATACACTATGTAAGGACCGGTAGCAAAATAACTACTTAAAAAGAGCTGTAAAAACGCGTGTAGAAACTAAAATAAGGTTAATCGTCTAGGCGTCTTAACATATTTATACTTTTACAAAATTGGACATATAAGTTCAGAATTTATTTTTCTTATATTGAAATCATGAAATTATATTATTGAAATCCTTTTTATGTACCTACAATAAGTACATTGTTTTGATTCAATATCTCATTTAGTTATATATTTATTAAATTATCGCAAATATAAATATATAAATATATTATTTTAAAATTTATTAGATATTGGAAACAATATTTTATGCATAATTTATGATAAATATACATAGTTTTCAATCAATCTAAAATTAAATAAACAATTTATTATTTAACGTTAAAATATTAATTTATTAAAGTTGTCTTACATTTTTCTGCAAGCTGTTATATTTTGTTGATACTGTTTAATAATATTTATATTTATGTCCATCTTTGTGAAATTAAAATAAATATTCTTTTTTTACCATATTGATGTGTATAAAATATGATTAATCTGTTTGGGATAAATTTAGTTTTCACTTCATTATATGTCTTGCACGCGTTACCATTAAACCGCATACATCATTACTCGTATTAGTTAAGTATGAATTGATGTTTGTCTTTGGTATAGTAAACAAACTTATAATATAATAGATATTGTGTACTATATACAAGACTATATAAACTACTGTGTAGTATTATGTCACATAATTATTTCAGAGAAGTTTTAAATAAACTTGTAACATTGCGTTAGTTGTTACTTTTACATTACATTGATGCTGTTGGTAACTGCGGTTGTCCAAATTAATGACGTTTTACATGAGTTGTTTTAACATAAATATAATATATATTTTGTAACAACATTTCTGAAATGTTATTGAATAAAAGAACAGTTTTACTATATTTACTAGTGTAAGATTGAGTTGTATTAACGTTTGAATAATTCTAGGTATAACAATTAAAATAATTTTTTTAAAAATCAAATATATTAAAATTACATGAAAAAATGTAAACTTTTAATATAACGTAATGTAGTGAGATTGCAAAAAATATAAATTAATAATTGTTAAAATGACTTGGCCACCTTATTTTAATGCAAACACATATTTTTTTTTTTTTAACTAACACAACATAAATGTATTACAGCCACAAGTCTTAGGTACTTAAAATCTTATGTATGACATATTGAAATATTTACAGTATTGATTTTATTTTATTCTATATCGACTTTATCCATTGAAAGAAGTTAGTCTACAGTTATATACATATTATTTAAGTATATATAGGTATATTGTATTTATTTATTCAATATAAGTTTTTTTCAACATGCTGATTCGACAGTGAAAAGTAGAAATGTAAGTATTTATTTAATATATATATATATATATATATATATATATTAAAATATTATATACCAATATTTTGCACTATAAATTTATAATTTATAATTAGAAAATAAATTTTTTTTTAACAAAGATAAATGTATAGGAACTAAAATTTTCAAATATTAATTGTTGTTCATTTATTTTTCAATAATTTTAATACTTAAGTGTATACAAAATTTAATCTATACTAATTTAAGTTTAAGCATTTTTTTAAGTATCTAAGTGTACCTTAGTTATATAATAAATAAATATAGATGGACATTTAAGATTCGAAATTATTTCAAATATTTTCTAAGCTTTAGTTAATATTCAAAATTTGCTTCTTAATTTAATTTTCAACAAACATATTGTAATTATTATTTATAGTATACAAATATTGGATCTCTACAGTGTATATTATGTGCATCGTAAAATATATGAGTAATATTGTGTATTATTAAAATGGAAATTATTGGTCATTTACTCATAATAAATTCAGTGGACGTGGTGTACGTGTAATTTTTTTTATTATTTTTTTATTGCAGGTTAAAAATTTTAATTTTAATTTTTTTTTAAATTTTAATTTCATACCCAATTGATTTAATATTCAAACTGTTCAGTCATGTCCAATTATTTCATGTTTTCAGTGCAATAAAATAATTTATATGCTTTTATGAACTTCATTAATACATTATAGTATAATATATCCTAATTATCTGAATTGTATGCGATACTATTTTTAATTAATCATGTTATTTATGTAGTGTTTTACGGCATGTTAGGTGTTATACTTAAACACTTTTATTTAAAAATATTATAATTTCAAAAACTAAATTATCACAAATAGCTACTATTTTTTATTAACACAATTAATAAGTTTCATTTATAGTAATTCGTGTAATAAGAAAGACCTGAATGAGTTTTATGTCATTCTTAATGCACATTTAATGTAAAAAATACATTTCTAGAGATATGTGAGGAACAACATTAATGTCTTGGTAAATAATTGTTATTGGTTTCATTAATAGTGTATTAAGTAGAATATATAAATTCATTGCTTCAGAATAATACATTTAAAATAAGATGCATAATATACTTGAAATAATAAAAAAGAAAACATTTTAAAAATGCTATTGGTTATTATTGTAAAAATAATTTTACAATTAATATTATTTATTATTTTATATTGATATTGTACATTTTGCAATTTCAAAGAGTTTTTAGTATGTAGCTTGTATCTATTATACCTATTAAATATGTTTATGGTATAATAAATTATATCCAAAATGATTTAGACAAAATTATTTCATACATAATAGGTATATATTTTTTTTAATTATATTAAATTTTTATTTTTATTAAATTAATATTTGCATATACGTATCTGTAAGTCTATATTTAGTTTTATGTAAGATGAAAACAATTTAATAATCATAATCGATCTTGACATTATTTAAATTATAAAAATATTCAGTGATGAAAATTATAAAAAATCTATTTATAATACCAAAATAAATAATAACTAATGGAAACTTGAAATATCTATTTAAGTTTTGAATATAATTAATATATACACATTAAGAATATTATATAGCATAAACGGCATAACTTAGTAATCCAACTCATTTTAACTAGTTTATATAATATAATAATTTATATTTAATTGCATTCATATTTTTGGTTTATTATTTTTATATAAAACATTGTGATTATATGTCTCTGAAATGCGAAATGGTGGGTATTATGATTAGAAAATAATTTCTGCATGAACCAAGAAACTTAAAGTATTATTATTTGAATTACTATTGTTTGAGTCATATCCTTCCGTGTACACCGTACATATTTCATCACAAGAAAACGGTACAGTTCGTGATCCAGAGAAGGAGGCATAGATTGTTCTGAAAAATAATAATAATAATAATAATTATTATTATTATAATTCATAAATTTACCAATATCCAATAACATAACTTCCTAATCGGTTTTCTAAAGGTATAATAAACAGTGCTCGGTTAATGCGGTGACACAAATTATTATAATTGTACTATTAACATGCGTTTACTATTAAATCCAAAGTTTTTTATACAATTTTGTTTCTGGTAAAAAAAAACACGCCCACACACATATTTTTTATTAGATTTGTTATAATGATGCATATCGTACATTTTCATACATAAGATCCTAATTGTAATTTTCTAAATAAATGTATGCATTTTTGGTATAATATTTTTATTATTAGTATATTTTTTTTTATTTACATCATTCATATAATTTCTATTTTTGATATTTTTTAATTTATTATACTTTTTAAATGAAAATTTTGAAGCAAAATATTTTTCGAAAAATGTTGATTCATGTTATTATCAAATTAGTAGCTATAAAAATAATGTAGTAGGTAAAAAATATATTCTAATTATTTTTTTTTTCAGATTGATTTTATTGTATAAAAATAATATAATAATAATGTCTTATTTAATATACGTACCTTTAGAGTAAAAATAACTGTTATTTCTGTTTAGCGATAAAATAATCGCCTAGCAAAATATATCATCATATCGTAGTATACTACGCATAATCATATCTAATTAAACGACATGTAAAATACGTATTTTGTAATGATATATGAATTTATAATGTATTATGATATGTCGTTATATCGTCGTACGACAATACACATTTGTCGTCATTCATATGATAAAATGATTGACGATGAGATACAAGATGGTAGGTTTCCAGTATGGTTATTAAATGAGAATTCAGATTGGTTGTATATTTTGATTCTGCGCCGACCTAACGAAGAAGAGTGTGTAAAAAAGTGTAATAATAATAATAAAAACCATCACCGTGATCACCAGTCAGACGGTCCAAAGACACGCGCAAACGCATCCGTGTACATATAAGTACGTAATACCGTGCAGTCCGGTAAAAAATACCTGTCACGTTTCCAATTAACCCTCGACCGCTTGTCCGCTTACATAGTTAGGCCGGGTTTGTGAGATCGTTTAGCCAACAATTTATAGATGAGCTGTATTTTAGTGCAGCATAATATACACTTATAAGTACTTTCAGTGTTCAACTGCTCAGAGAACCCGCAATGGGATATAATATTATTATTATGTATATGTATAACAATATTCACAGTCAATTGACCGTGGTCAAAGGTTGATCACATTTAGATTTTTGTAATGTCTTTAACGGGAATATCACTCATATTATAATAACAAAATCAGTATACGAGTTGCTTATAAATTTGATATTAAGTACATTACAAGAATGAAACAACTCGTATATAGCGTATATAGGTATGTATAGCCAGGAAATTGTTAGAAACGCTTTAAAAAAAATAATAATAAGACGATAGAGAAATTGGCACCGTATTTTCTTGATGAGTTTATGCGTAAAAATCTGTTAACAACTGCAGTAAGCTTATAGATTTATAGTTTTAACTTCCAGGACATCAACAATGGTAATTATTGTTAAACTAATATTATTATATTTTATATCCTGTCAAACTTTTATTGTTCGTTTGCTTTACTGCTTATATCCTAAACTATTAAGTTAAATACAAAAATAAAATGTATTCCTTTAGCATCGTACGAGTATTTATATTATATATTTGGTTCATACAATTATCACTAAACATTATGTCCAATTTGGTAATTCAAAAAATAATATTTTATTTTATTTTATGTTACAGCCTTATAGATAATAGAAAAAGCTGGTATTGCAAAATTCTTAAATTAAAATGTATAAAAAGAATTCATATACATAGGGTATTTTAAATTCTTAACAAATGAAAAAATCAGGTTTATACATTATTAATAAAATTTCAATCATCTGAACTTATTTTATTTTTATTCCTTTGGTAAATAATTTAAAGAGTTGTACACTGTCTTTATATCATTATACATTTTAGATATAAATGTATATTTAACTACCGAAGATCTTCTTTTTTTTTTGCTATAAAAGAACTTTGTAATTTAAAATTATGATGAATGCATACTTTCAGTGAAAAAACTTTGTATTAAATGAAGTACTGACTTTATATTTTCAATAAAACGTATAAAAAAAGCTGGTAAGTTCTTCGAAGAATGGGATATGATGATATATTTATAATAACAAAGAAGCATTCTTGGGTCAAAGTTTATTACCTCACTTTGATACAGCATTGTTTTAGCTCTACGACCGATTAAAATAATTGAAGTATTTTAGCTTTTATCTTAACTATTTAAAGCCTAATATTATTTTATTTTTTATTATATAGTTTTAAAACTAAACATTCTTTTATTATTAGTTCAGTTTTTAAATGTCAAATTTTATCTTTAATAAGTTATATAAAATCTTTGAATTTTAATAGTAAAGATATGAATATAAAATATTTGTTAATATTTATTAATAATAGTATTTAAGCGTCTAATTTTTTTGTTGATATTAAGTTCTAGTCAAATATTTTTGATCACTTCTTTGTTTTTGACTTCTTCTGATAAATCTTTATTGAAATTAAAAAAAATGATTAATAACTATTTAAAGAATTTAATTCCCCAAGAAATACTGATCATATAGCAATTTTAAACATAGATATAGAAAAAGATAAAACATCAAACATAATTATTGAAAAAATTAACACTGTTAATTTGGAGAAAAAAACGATTTTTTTTCATAACATTTTCAATTTATAATTAATTTAAATAATTTTTAAAGTAACTTACAGGTGTTTGTATTTTCTTATTTTAAATAGTTAATTATAGTTTTTAGTATTTAATATTTTAATGAACTTTATTTAATCTCTTAACACTAGATCTTTTGACTTCAAATAATATATAATACATTTTATATTATTAATTTTTTGAGGAAGGGTTTAATGTGAGGTAAAAGACCCATAGTGCATTTTTATCCACGGGCCTCCTAAAAATAAATTACGGCACTTCATATACATTTTAAACAATTCAAAATTACATAAATACGTTGCTTTTGAAATTAATTACACAGCACACAATGGTCGTTTTACAATCTATAATACTTACTTAAAATTATGTAACAATAACTTTTGATATTAATATATATAATGTATATTATTATAGAATTAAATGAGTTACTTAATGCACACGTTTACAAAAAAAAAAAAAAAAATGGGCAACCTTCTAACATCTCAATTTTCAGATTTTCTTCCTTAAGAGTACTTTTTATTCATTTTTATAAAATTATGTATAGTATCATGTATTGTTTAAACGTTTATAGGTGTTAAATCTTAAAATTAATTGTTTAGCAATGAATAGATAATTATAAATCTGATTATACTATAACAATACACAAGAAATACAAGTCTTGTATTTTTTAATAATGTTATCAAATCAAAAAATGTCTAACAATCTACTATCGATGTAAAAAAATTTTCACAAGTCATTTTTTTATAAAAATAAAATGAATAATACAAGTAAAAAAAATGGTTAAATTTATAATGAAATTATTCATTGATTTTTTTTTTTTAATAATATTGTTTTTGACAATTGCATAACGTTAATGTATACTCGTGCTTAATGTTACAATAATAAAGTTGTAATATATTTATAGTATACAAAATATGTTTAAACAGAATTGATTTTTGAAAGCGATTAAAATAATATTTACTTAATATTACTGATTTGTTCAAAAGTAAATAACAGGCTAATTTGGAAATCCGTAAACCGTACATGAGTTTGCATTACGATACATGTATTGTTTCTGTCATAATATTTTTTTTTATGATGTTTGAAATTTAAATTTTGACCATATTAAATGTTTAATTATTTAATAATATTTTTTTCCTTTGATAATTTTAGTAAAAAAAAAAACATTTATCATAGAAAATTGAAATATTTTGACATATACGTATATTATTATTTTCTATACACAAAAGTAAAATGTTTAAAATATTTTGACTAATTTTAAACTATTTATACCATACGTTTATTAATTTACACGTTATTTAATACATTAGATGCATATTTAAGTTATTAAAACTATTAATATTAAATGTGATGGTTTTGGCTAAAAATAGTTTTTCATATCATATTATTAGAAGAAAAATAAACTATTAATAATCTTTAAAAATATAGGTTGACATGTGTTGTTTCAACTCAAAAACGTCTTTCATACCTTGGCGATGATTAATAATTATTCAATTCAAATTTCAAATTTAATCCATCTATCAGAGTTACCTATATAATGACGAGATACACTCAAAACCTATCATCCAGCAGAATAACTTTCCTAGTTTCCTTATTGTGTAAATTTAGTTATTATTCTGCTATAGTCAACACAACAATATTTTAACTTATTGGGTATCGAAAACTCAAACAATGCTATTGACCAATTAACAGCTAACAAGATGTTCATTACTAAAATTAGTAAATAAACTAAAAAACAAAAATAAATTAACGGTCTGTGTTGTATATACAAAATATGATGATGTATTGACGTGGATACAAGAAAAAATAAAAATCAGAAATTTTAACTTGAAAATACGTTTTTAAATTTTATGTTTCGACTAATGTCCTACAAAATTAACTGTTCCTCCATATAATACAGCCAATGAAAGATACAATAATTAATAATATTTAATATAAGATTATGAGAAGTTTATTTACAGATTTATTTAACCTATTTATAATTAAATTTATAACCAAAATTTAATTTGACTAAGAATACAAAAATAATGTTATTGATTTTTACAAAGATTGGTATTATACAAATATTTCCGTTCCCCATTGTTTTTAGTTAGATTTCTTATTGTTAAGAAAGGTAGTACATTTTTAACTTTTGACACCTCCTTCCCCTAACAAAATATAAAAATAAAAATTACAGACTAAATCAAATTTTCTACCAGAAACCGTTCTTCTCAAGATGATTAAAGTAAATTTTTTTTTCTATAACGTAACAAATAAAAAACACACATGTCATATAATTGTAGCACGTATGTATTTTTCTCACTCTACCCAAAACGTAATAGAATTGACGCATCGAAAAAATATTGTATTATGATTATAAGCCACCAAATTAACTTCAGACAGTAAAAAGTAGAATATACGTACATACCTACGTAGACTTTAAATGAAATCGAATTTTCTGGACTTTTACTAAATACTAAATAAAAAAATAATCTAACAAATATTTCATTTAACGATCTAATAAATACTATAAGTACGTTCGTCGATTTGTGTGGTATTGATTCACCGGTGTAGTGGAAGGTGAAACGATAACTTTTAGGACATGTTAGATTTTGTGTGTGCACATAATAATAAAATATACGATTTGCGTTTTAACTGCTGTCATCGTCGATCGGCTTCTTTCATGTTTTCCTCACCTCTCAGCACCCCATCGTTTGTAAGTGTGTACACATTTGCGGTTTAGCCAGTTCACAAGGAGTGAGAACTCACGACGTTTATTATACATTTACGTACGGTTGTATGTATATGTGTCGTATTTTAATTATCGTATAATATAAACTGCCGCTTGGAGCTGTTTGTATTTTGCTACTTCCTGTTGAACGTGTTTGCGTGTGAGTGTATGTGTATGTGTGTGTATCAGTAGGGTGGTCCATTAGTTGAATGATGATTTTAGTTTCATTTTGTAGGACCACATGCGAATTTAAAATTTATGCTAGAATTTTCATGGCTGTTGTTTTTTAGTTATCATATATAAAATATTTTACTTGTTTGATTGTCTGTTTATTAGTATGCACTTAAATTCAACTTAAACTATTTAATGTTTAGTATACCATGATAGTAGACTAATCCTTTATTGTATACACTTTATGATACATACCATTTAATGCATTATACTGTGCGTTCAATTGATTGAATAAAAAAATGAACTATTCATATTTATTAGTGATTATCTTATTAGATATTACTTATAATTGTAATTTTGTTTTTTTGTAGATTTATACATACAAATAAGGAATATACTATTATGTATTATTAAATATTACTTATTTATTGTAAATATTATTATATTTAGATCTTTAAGTAATTTTTCCCATGAAATACAAGTAATAAAACATGAATAAATAAAAATTAAGTGAAAATTTATCAGAAGTGTAGTTAACGAAAAATATTTAAATAGTAGACTGTGAAAAATAAAAATAAATTATAAATGGAGAGACTGATTCTAAAATTATGAAAAAATAAGTGAAATAATATAAAATAAGTATATTTTTAAATTATTCGTTTATGAATCGTTCATTAAAAAAAGATATTTTTATTGAACTTAACTAACCATATTTAAAAATGTATAAAACACTTTTGAAGATTTCATTAAGTTGTATTATTATATTTTTTTTTATGTTAAAAACTATTAGTATATAGCCATGCCATCTAAAATTAATGTACCATGCTTAAAACGTTTTAAATACGAAAATCTGTTTACTTCTATTGTTTTTATTCTTTAAATTTTCTTTTTAAGTTACTCGAATATTTACGCTTCCATGGCTATTTTAAATCCACTTTATATCAAAAATTTACTTTAATGTTAATTTTTATTTTATAAATCTAGTATTGTAATTTTAATTACAAACATTTAACAATAGACTCATAAACAATCGGTAAATATGATTAAAACCTTTATAAACAATGAAATTCCCAATGAAAAATTTAATAATTTTAACGAGTGTGTTATACTAATTTAATATAATAAAAAACTTTGACTTTAGTTCTAAATGTTTTATTGCGTATTCGTCATTAATGCTATGGATATTATACAATAGTTAATTAAAAAAAAATAAACTGTATACCTAGATTACCACGTAACTACTATCATAGCTACAAGGATATTATACAAATATAATGTCAGTATCATATTTATTTATTTTATTATTATTATTAAACTTGTTTAAATTTGTATTCAAATTTGAAAAGTAAAATCATTTTAAGTAGGTATATAGTTCTTTAGATTTTTTTTTTTTTTAATATATAAATTAGACGATTCTAGGTAAACACTAATTTTCTTTAGAGGTATTTTTTTGAAAAGATTTTCTTTCGTATAATTTGAATTCACTATAAAATATAAATCAAAACAAATATTTATATAAATATAAATTTTTAATGTTATGTTTTATAATTGTTAAAAAGTGTATTTTGCTTTTTTTTTAATGAGCAAATATTTTCATTTCATTTTTGAAATATTTTGCTAAGAATTTCAATGTAAACAAATTGAATTTTGAATGAGTAGTTATAGATATTAAAAGTTTAAATGAGCGAAGTGAATAAGCACAAGCATAAGGGATAAAATAGTTAGTAAAATGTATTCATCAGCTCATTTGAACTTTAAACATTTATTATTAATTAAATACTTGTTTAAAATTCAATTTTTCACACTAAAATTTATATAAAAATGTTTTGCTTCAAATATAAAATTAAAAATGGGAATTGCCTTTAATAAGATTAAAAAGTAAAAACGATAAAGGTAAAAAAATATTAAATACCAGTAGAAAATGTTATTTTTGTAATAATTCTTTGGAAAAGGAGTGTTAACCTTAAACAAATTACCTCAATCGTATAAATATATTCTTATTAACCACCAATTTTATGAAATTATGTTTGGGTAATGATTTGCATAATTAAAGGATGCGCAACGTGTCGTTTATTTGAAATTCACTGAATGATCATGTATGTGATAAAAACTCAATCAAATAGATCGTCCATATCCCCTATACGTAAACAGCTGTTTGCCTATAATGCTTAAGGTTTGAAATTATTAAGGTATTGGCACACTGCAAGAAGTGGGAAAGCACATTCTGGCAAAAGTTCGTCTGCTGTAAGGATGCGAGAGGGATTAATCACGGTAGAGTGGTTCAATGATGCACTCACCCGCAACCTACCTTTCAATGGTTATATTATAACCCTCTCCCCAATGATACGGTTTTCCCGTCGTCGCCTTACAAAATAGCCCCTATCCAGTGATCCCCTACCACCCTCTTAGAAACACCTCACTGCACCTTCTTATAACCATTCACCCAACACTCTTTCAGACCTACCCATATCTCTCCATCCCCAAAACTAACTGTATATTGACTCATACACACTCGTGGTACTATACTTGCTATGAATCAGCTTAACTGCCATGCCGCAACCCGAATCATATATACATCCAAAATATATAAAGGACTTATTTTGACGAAAATACAGGATTGTTTTCGTAATTGGTTTGAGCCTTAAACGTCGTTGGATTTGAGGATGATTTGATTAATACGTAGTATTATTGTTTATAAAATTATTTCATATATATGTGTTATGTTCCAGACAGCGCTACAAATATTATGGATACGAAACGGTGGTCGATATTATCCCGTTACCAGTGAATTTATAAAACAGATAGAAGGGCTAAAAATAAGTTTAAATTGTGTTGACATATAATACTCTTATGGTGTGTAGATATGTAAAACGTTGGTTACATCGATAATATATATTCGATTATTATAATTTATAAATAACTAAATCGGAGTCTTTAAATGTTTAAACCCTGTACATTCAGGAGCTGGCCTATACGGTTAATGCATTGATGATTGATAAAATCAATAGATTTTAAACTAATTTTTTTACTAATAATATTTCAAAAAATATTTGTACAGGATGTTGTTATTAAAGGCAGTAAAATATTTGTTAAAAATTATACCTATTATTTTTTTTTTTAATAAAAAATTATAGGAGTATTATTTTAACAAAATTAAATGCAATACATTAATGGTACATATAGCCTTAATTCGAGTCTATTCAGAATAATAATATAGTATTATATTGAATACGCTACCACAACATATTTTTAAAGTCTATTTTTAATTGTTTTGGGATTTTTTTTCTTCTGTTAATCACTGTTTCATAATATTATAAATCATACTGATTCCAAAATTACTAAATGAAATATTTTTTAGCATTATAATGACTATTCAAACTTTGTCATACTATAACTATTTGTTTGAAATCTCTAAATTATCCCATTGTGGTATCTAAGTGTAAAAGCAGACATCTTAATAATTGCTTTCACATAATTTATTTTGTTCGTAATTCATAATCTAAAATTAAATTTGCAGTCAAACTATCTTACTTTTTAATAAAATCCCATGACATATACTCTAATGAACAGTTTAGAAGCGCATCTTAACTACAGTAGTATAAGAATTTAATTAATAGTTTAACGACTATACGAGTACCTTGGTACGACGTACGTATCATTAGGAATTGCAATAAGTTCTTAAAGGTAAAAACAAAGTGTAGAATATAATATTATCATATTTATACAGTACCTTAATCGCATAAAACTTCTTGAAAAGTTTAAATATTTGAGAATATTGTTTTTTAAATTTATATAACACTGTACATCAGCGTATATTTTATTTAACCGTATTTCAATTAATTGACTATCTGCAAAAATAGTATGAACAATTGGCCACACTTATTTTTCAGACAGTCTATAAGTAATTATAATATATATTGACTGTCCTAAGAGGATTTAATAATAATATATGAGTGACAGACAAAATTAATTTATGTCGTTTTGAATATCAATTAGAAGACCGACCGCATGAGTATAATTTTTTTTCGTGTAATTCTTATAGTGCAGTACGTTATATGTAATTATATAAACTGTGGAAGAAAAGAAAAAAAAAAAACGTCGCTTGTGTTGTCAGATTTTGGAATAATAATATCGTTTACGTTATACCACATAACACTTTCGCCTGTTTCCCGTAGTAGAGAATTTCGATTAATTTGGGATTAAGGTGAAAGGCGGAGATGACGTTAAATATGACAAACGATATCTGCAGTTCTATCTTAGGTTATTACATGATTATTGTCGTCTAAAATTATATTTCTACACAACTAGCTCGTAAAGTATTTTATAAAATAATATTATAGCCAGACTATTATGTCCACGATCTCTACGCAATGCATACATTGCATACGATATTATATTAGTAATAAATATTATAACATATTATTATGTATGTGGTGTGCGAATAAACCAAACGCATTAACATTAGTGAAGCATGGCCTAAATCTGCATACGATCGTTAATCCTCCACCGGAATCAAGGGAGATCGAATCAT
This sequence comes from Melanaphis sacchari, assembly GCF_002803265.2. Lineage (NCBI taxonomy): Eukaryota > Metazoa > Arthropoda > Insecta > Hemiptera > Aphididae > Melanaphis > Melanaphis sacchari. Next base: position 1,044,689 of record NW_020271344.1, read on the forward strand.
GGAGAAAGAGGAGATGCAGTAGACCGCCGTGCCGACGGAAACGTGGTGTCGGATATCTCCAGACCCGGCGATAGTGCGTGCCGTAACCCGACACGCCGAAATCTGGCAGTCGCCGACATTGCACAAACCTGTTGTACGGCAAAGGTTTCTCGGGTCTTGCAATCGACAGTTGCATCGTGTTGACTGACTAAGAACGACGGTGGTGGGCTGCGGATATAAATGTCACGGCAAACGAGGTGCTTAAGTCTTAAGACGTCGATTCCGTCGTGTAGATTCGCGTGCCATCGAATAAATATGATACGATTATTCTAATACTTCAATATGTACGAAAACCTAACAATATAATATGGGTGGCTACCATGTCATTTGGTAATAATATTATTTACTTAATTATACTGTAATATTTGAAAGCAACAATACATAATTATTCAAAATGATTCATCTGATGCTTATATATTTTTAGTTTTTAGGTTTAGTATATTATGTAATACAATTAACAAAATAATAAAATTTAAAATGTATGTGTTATTATTTTAAACCAATAAAATAATTGTAATAATAATAAGTTTAATAATGATATTTTTGCCTACAATATATTTTTATTTCCTTAAACATACATATCAAGATATTTTCTACAATGTAGTTTTTAATATAGGTGATCCGTGCGAATAATTTATGATAACGACTATACAACAGAGTGTTTTATTACAAGAACAACGGATTTTAATTGGATGATTCTTTTTTCTTTAATGGCGGCTAGTTCTTCAAGGTTTTACTTTAATAATATTTAGTTTTTAAGAAAAAAAATTGAAGGACGATGAATCGGTGATCTCTCTTGGTTGTATAATATTGCACTAATGGACTTTTTTCTTTAGACTTACGAAAACTAAGTATGAATCCTCAATCTATTAAATAACTAAAGAAATAAATGACTCAGATCATTGGTTACTTTTGATTTTTGATAGTCACTTTTGTGAAAACAATTTCAGTTCACTAACTTATTAAGGTAGACATCATAAATCCAATATTATGTTTCATGTATGAATGGAAGTTTATAAACTATAATTCCTATATTTTTTTTAGACAAAAAATTTTCTAATAAATATATAACAAAATTAAAACAATTATTTTTAGTGAAACACCTTGTACACTTTGTATATTTTATCCATAGTCGATTGATGTAATTTTTAGTAAAACTAGGTCAATAATTTCGTTTTAGCATTAAAATGAAAAATTAAAGGATGTAACCAGACAACATTTGAGCTAGGAAAAAGTTGAGAAACGAGCAAACTTCATTTTATTATTCATCATGTAACAACGTCCAAAACTGAATCGATTTAAATAAAATTTAATTGTTAACTAATAAATTGGTTATATTATATCCGAAATATATAAAGTGAATTTAATTATTCTTTGCACTATTATATCTGTCATGATTTTTTCTGCTTCTATCATAGTATTTTCCTTACTTTTAACAATATCTTGTTATACTGTTTATTACTATTGTTCTAAATGAACTATAATAAATTATATTGATTTATTTATGAGCTCCAGATTTTTTCGTCAAATTTATAATTTATTTTATGTTAAAGACTAGAAAGGTACTTTTTGATACGGTTCGTCCGGTTGGACGACCCGTGTCGTAAATAAGTACAAATATTTATTTTATGTATTACATATTTCTATTTTCATAAAATAATTATTATATTTAACAATTTATGGGACTGCGTAAAGCGTCGATTTGTGCCGACCAGACTTGAATAAGTGGATCGGCACAATCGGGGGCGCTTGGTTTTTTAGCCGGGAACTTACCGGGCTCTAACTACTGAACGGGATATTTTTATATTACAATATATATATATATATAGGGGGTGGGATCCGGCCGATGTCGGTACAAACTTATAAAGCGGTACTCCGACAACGAACCTGGATCGGGTAGGACAGCTTAAGTAAGCGCCTGGGGGGTCGTGTGTTGGCTCTGACAAGGGCCGTTTATTGAATCGTCTTCGGTTTGAACGCCGACACGGTTCTTGTATTGTTGAGCGGTAACGATGTGGACAGTTATCGCCGGGCGTCTGGGTATGGCACCGTCCGTGGATCGTCGTCGTCGGATTGTACACCACTACGGGTCTTAGACCGTTGAGCGATGGCCACGTGTAGAATCAACGCCGATTGTTGGGATACGGCACCGTCGGTGGATCGTCGTCGTCGTCGGGTCTCACGTCAGCAGTGGTCCTGTACCGTTAAGCGATATCCACGCGGGTAACCAACGCCGGACGTCTGGGTACTGCACTGTAGGGGTATCGTCGTCGTCGGGTTTCACGTCAGCAGTGGTCTTGTATCGTTGAGCGATAGCCACGCGGAGAGTTAGCGTCGGTCGTCGGGTTACAGCACCGTCGGTGAATCGTCGTCGCCCGATTGTGCTGGCAGCCGTCGAGCAGTGCTTCGTTGTCGTCGGTCAGCGGTCTGGAAGTGGTCTTGGTCTTCTTCTGTTGGGTTTCTATGTTGACTGTTGATAGTTTGAAGATTTGAAAAAGACTGACTAGATGGTCAAAAGTGTCCGGTATTTATACCGTCTTCGGCCATCTAGTCCGTTATTCATTGGTCCGCGTGATTCGTACTGACAGATACAAATCACACCGTTGCTCTGCTGTTTATATTTACCAGGTGTGATTTTTATCTGTCAGTCTTCCTTGTTTTACCCAATCGATATTGTTGGTCTTGAAAAAGACCTTTTTACTCATACATACAGTTTATTCCGTAACAGAACCCCCCCCAGATTTGTGCCGGGATGGAGACCATCCAGCACAAATTTTCAGGCGTTCGGAATAAACACTTGCGTGCCTGAGCTGCTGTGTAAATAGCTGTTCGTAGTTGATTATTGCTCATGTGCCATATCAATGTTGGTTCGTTTTCTGTTTTATGTTTTTTCATTGGACGCTCGTACTTTGCCAGTTGATCTCTTACATAATCCACTGCTTGTGCCATGTTGATGTTCTGTTTAATTTTGTTTAAAAATCTTGTCTTATATAGTTTTTTCCCGACCCATTTTCTGTTCGATGATTGGTTCGTCGTTCTAGTGACGTGATTGGGTCTTATTATTTTTTTTTTTTTTTTTCAGTTTTGTTCGTCCATACGGTAGTATGGACGTGCTTCTGCCACGTTAATCAGAAATTCCTTTTTTGAATTATGGTGTCTAATTGCCAACGTATTTTCACTGATGACTTTGGTGATCGTGTATGGTCCTTCAAAAATGTTGAATAGTTTTTTTATTTCGTTATTCTCTGTGTTTGATAAATGATGGTTTTTAATTAGTACCATTTGCCCTTGTTTGAATGTGATGTGTTTTTTTTGTTTTGTTTTGGCTTCTTTTCTTTCTGCTTTGTTTAAAACTCTTTCAGCCGCCCAATTTACTAATTCTTGGCGTTTCTTTTCTGTATGACTCTCTGGAAATGTGATCAAGTTCTCAATTTCGTGTTTCGACCTATTTCCCGTCATCAATTGTTCCGGTGTCATTTCTATTACCTCTGACCTTACTCTGTTCATCCACTTTTCTATTTGTTCGAGGTATATTGGCCATTTTCTATGTTGGTCATGACAGTACGTGCGTAATAATCGTCCTATCTCCCTGTTGTACCTCTCTACTGCATTCGATTGTGGGTGGTATTTTGTTGAATATATTGCTCTTATATTCCACTTTTTTAGTGTTTCCTTCCACAGTTTTGCTGTGAACTGAGTGCCATTATCGGATTGGATTGCCTCCGGACATCCAATCGTAGGTATATAATCCTTTTCTAATCGATTTATTATGGCTTTTGACGTTGCTTTCTTTAATGCGTACAATTTTATGTATCTAGAAAATGTGTCTAATACTGCTAAAATGAAGTGTACCCCTCCTCTACCAGTAGGTAACGGGCCCATTAAATCGATTGATACCTTTTCTAGGATTCTGGTTGATTTATGTATTTTGATTGGTCCATTCGGGTTATAGTTAATTGGTTTGTTCTTCTGGCAGTCATCGCAACTTCTGATGGTGTCCATGACAATTTTGTGCATATTTCTGAATGTTCCTATTTCTCTAATTAAGTGGTATGTTTTATATCTTCCAGGGTGTCCGAATATCGTGTGTGTTTCTAGTGTGAGCCTCTTTGCCATTTGTTCTGGTATAGCGATTTGCCATTCTTCTTTGTCTTTTACAAATATTATACCGTCCTTAGTCGTAACATGTTCTGACTGTTTTGTTTTTAATTTGCTTATTCTTTTGTCACGCTCCTGTAATTGTTTTAGATTATTGATGTCATTTCGCAATTCCTTGCTGTATCTATCGAATATTATTTTGTTCAGGTATAGTTTTTTTTCTTTTCTATTATCAGTCGTTCTCGGATATCTTGTCAATGTATCAGCTATTATATTGTCTTTGCCTGGAATATATATGATTTCTAACTCGTATTCTTGTAACGCCAACGTCCAACGGGTTAATCGGCCGCTTGTTAATCTGCATTGTTTTAAGAATGTTAATGCATGATGATCCGTTAAAATAAATGTTTTATTTCCTAATATATATTGCCTAAATTTATTACAGCAATATACCAATGCCAATGCTTCAATTTCTGTTGTCGTGTATCGTCTTTCTGTAGATTTAAGAGTTCTACTAGCATATCCTAGTGTTGCTCGTTCGTTGTTATCTAAGATTTGAAATAGTTCTCCCCCAATTGCTACTTCGGATGCATCTGTGTTAATGTACATTGGGTGTTGTAATTTTGGAAATGAAATTATGACTTTATCTAAAAAAGCTTTCTTTGATCTGTCAAATGCCTCTTGGTGCCTTTTTTCCCACGTCCATTTTTTTGTAGTTTTTGTGAGTTCTATAAGTGGTTGGATGATATCCGCAAAATCTTTGACGTATTTTCTGTAAAAGTTTAAGAACCCCAAATAACTTTGTACCTCCTTGATTCTTGATGGTGTTTTGAATGCTTGTATTGTGCTAATTTTTTCAGGGTCCATTTTTAATCCCTCCGTGGAGATAATATGACCTAAGAATGGTACCTCCTTCAAAAAAAATCTGCATTTATCAATATTTACAGTGATGTTGAACTGTTTAAACCTTAATAATACTGTCCTGATATGTTCGTAATGGCTCTCCTCATCTATTGACGTGATCAAAATATCATCTACGTATATCGTTACGAATGTATGTAACATTGGTCCCAGCACTTTGTCCATGCTTTTTTGAAACTCTGCTCCACTTATGTTTAATCCGAAAGGCATTCGTTTAAATGAATAGTTTCTCCCATCGACCAAGAATGAACATAGTTCTCTGCTGTTTTTTTCTAATGGTACTTGCCAATAACCCGATCTTAAGTCCAGTGTGCTAATGCATTTAATCTCCTCAAATTTTGAAAATATTGTTTCTATTGTCATCGGACATTCCCGATCAGGAATGATGATTTCATTCAATTTTCTAGCGTCTAAACACAGTCTGACTTCCCCGTTTTTTTTAAAAACTGGTACTATGGGTAGACAATATGGTGATCTGGATATTTCGATGATGTCAAGATCCATCATTCGTTTTATCTCTTTCTTTACCGCCTCTTTCTTTGCTATAGGTATTGGGTATGGTCTTTGATTAATTGGTTTGCTGTCCTTTATGCGGATTGTGCACCAATAATTTTTTATTTTGCCTGGTTTTTCACTAAATACTTCTGGGAAATCATGAATTAGTTTGTCTAACCTATGTTGTAAATGACCTGGTAAGGTTTTTATTCTATTTTCCTTGTGAACCTCTGTGACAGTTTTCGTTGATATTGCCCTTAGGTGTACTGTATTTTCCTGTGTTTTATCCATTAGTTGTATTTCGTGTATTTTGTTATTAATTTTCAATACCAATGTTCTTCTCCCGAAATTGATTGATGCTTCATGATCTTCCAGGAAATCATTTCCTAATATTCCATTTTCGTTAAGATTTTTTATTACCATAAATGGTGATTGCAATATATTTTCTCCAATTTGGATTGGTAGTAATATTTGAGTCGTTATCTTTGTCATTTTGTCCCCTATTGCGTTGTATATGTGTAGTCCGTTTACCGGGATTGTCGGTGTTTTAGGGTTTTCGTTTGTTATTAACTGTTGATAGTGCTCCGAAATTGCACTTATTTCTGCTCCGGAGTCTATTAACATTTCGTATGTTGTATCCTTGATTTTGACTTTAACGTATGGGCATCCTTTTGATATTGTCTTTTTTAGTTCTTCGTCATATTCGTCGTCCTGTAGTAGGTCCGATGCTTTTAATATTGCTAATTTTTTTGTGGTTTGTATTTGGTCAGGGGTGTTTATGACAGTGGCTGATCCAGGTCCATCGTCCCCCATTTTTGGTTTTTTGACTCATCGCTGTTTTCAGTTTCTATATCGTTTTCCTCATATGTCTCATTATCATCATTGTTGTATATTACCATTTGTTTTACTGCTTTCGGGACGTATTGGTTCTGTTGTGTTTTTTCTCCCGCTAATTGTTGCGTGTTTGGTTGGTATGGCGTTTGATTATTCCCGATCGGTTGTCGTGTCTGTTGTATTGCATTATTTTGCCCCTGCCGATAGTTGAAGTTTCGTGGTTGTTGCTGCATATTATATCGACTTGCGCATTGTTGTGTTTGATTATTTTGTTTGATTGGTTCCTCTTCGTGATTTTTATTATTTTCTAATTCACCTAATTTCTCCCATATAGGTAAAAATTTCTTTTCTTTTGTCGTCTGTATGTATGCTTGAATAGCTATTGGAAAATGTTTTGTAATCAGGTTAATTGCTTGTTCTTCATTCATTTTAGGCGAGTCTAAGTGTTTTAACTCCGCCATCCAATGGTGAAAATGTTCTTGAAAATCTTTTTTAATGGGCTTTTTTCCCGCTTCTGTGCATTTGATAAAAATCTCCCATTGATGATTTTCGGAGAAAAAATGTTTGAGGAACAATTCCCTGAATGTTTCTTCGTCTAATGCTGCATCTTTGATCATTGTATACCATTTTGATGCTTTTCCACGAAGGTTATTTTCTATGATTATCATTTTTTCTCTGCTGGCGGTAATTTGTTTGTGTTCAAGGTAATTATGTATATCTTTAAGGAATTGTTTTGGGTGTTCTTCCTTGCTCTCTCCACTGAATGTCGGGGCTATAATATCCACTACTGATTTGGTAATAGTGTTAGTAATATTACCATTGTTTTTTATATTCTGTAATGACGTAACGCTGGTCTGTAGTATTTGGATATTTTTTTCTTGCCGTGCTGTCGCCACTAATAATTTAGTGTCTGTATCATTAATGAGTTGTCGTAACATTTCATATTGATTTTCCATCGTCTCTATTTTCTTCTGTAACTGTTGTGTGGTACTTTCTAATGCTGTTATTTTTTCCTCTAATTGTCGTGTTTTTTCCGTCGAATCCTCCCCAGGTGTTGCCTGGTTCCGTCTAGTCATGTTGTCGTATTGCTAATTCACAAGTATGTATTGTCTTTTTTTGCCGTACCGACTAGTAAACTTGTTTGCTGATTATATCTTTCAGCCGTGCTGGCTAGGCAATTTGTTTGCAATGAATAACCGTTCTGGTTATTATCGGGTATATTTTTCTGCCGTACCGACTAGTAAACTATTAAGTAGATGTTTTTTAGCAGTTGCCGTAGAGAGCTTTTAAATGGTCGTGTCGAGTCACGGGTTGGGCGCCAGTTGATACGGTTCGTCCGGTTGGACGACCCGTGTCGTAAATAAGTACAAATATTCATTTTATGTATTACATATTTCTATTTTCATAAAATAATTATTATATTTAACAATTTATGGGACTGCGTAAAGCGTCGATTTGTGCCGACCAGACTTGAATAAGTGGATCGGCACAATCGGGGGCGCTTGGTTTTTTAGCCGGGAACTTACCGGGCTCTAACTATTGAACGGGATATTTTTATATTACAATATATATATATATATAGGGGGTGGGATCCGGCCGATGTCGGTACAAACTTATAAAGCGGTACTCCGACAACGAACCTGGATCGGGTAGGACAGCTTAAGTAAGCGCCTGGGGGGGGTCGTGTGTTGGCTCTGACAAGGGCCGTTTATTGAATCGTCTTCGGTTTGAACGCCGACACGGTTCTTGTATTGTTGAGCGGTAACGATGTGGACAGTTATCGCCGGGCGTCTGGGTATGGCACCGTCCGTGGATCGTCGTCGTCGGATTGTACACCACTACGGGTCTTAGACCGTTGAGCGATGGCCACGTGTAGAATCAACGCCGATTGTTGGGATACGGCACCGTCGGTGGATCGTCGTCGTCGTCGGGTCTCACGTCAGCAGTGGTCCTGTACCGTTAAGCGATATCCACGCGGGTAACCAACGCCGGACGTCTGGGTACTGCACTGTAGGGGTATCGTCGTCGTCGGGTTTCACGTCAGCAGTGGTCTTGTATCGTTGAGCGATAGCCACGCGGAGAGTTAGCGTCGGTCGTCGGGTTACAGCACCGTCGGTGAATCGTCGTCGCCCGATTGTGCTGGCAGCCGTCGAGCAGTGCTTCGTTGTCGTCGGTCAGCGGTCTGGAAGTGGTCTTGGTCTTCTTCTGTTGGGTTTCTATGTTGACTGTTGATAGTTTGAAGATTTGAAAAAGACTGACTAGATGGTCAAAAGTGTCCGGTATTTATACCGTCTTCGGCCATCTAGTCCGTTATTCATTGGTCCGCGTGATTCGTACTGACAGATACAAATCACACCGTTGCTCTGCTGTTTATATTTACCAGGTGTGATTTTTTATCTGTCAGTCTTCCTTGTTTTACCCAATCGATATTGTTGGTCTTGAAAAAGACCTTTTTACTCATACATACAGTTTATTCCGCCAACAATATCGATTGGGTAAAAAGGAAGACTGACAGATAAAATCACACCTGGTAAATA